>NC_036452.1:7492740-7806424 GCF_002775205.1 Xiphophorus maculatus | reverse complement strand
GTTATCATTTTTACTTTAGATTTCATGTCATCGACTCTGAAAATGCAAATAATATACTATGATTTATAAATGTAACTATGAATCTCAGAATTATTCATTTGAAAGTCAGACTTCTGAATTAATGACAGTCTTGTAATTTTGACACTGAATGTTACACATGCATGATATTCAGTCATTATTCTAACTTTAAATCTTTAATCTGTTATTTTGACAGTCAAAAACATCCGTTTGAAACTCAAAATTATAATTTTACATCTTAGAATTGTGAACTTGAGAATAAAAATCGCAACTGAACTTAGAAATAATGACTATGAAACTCAAGATTAAATCTCAAATTAAGATCTTTAATCTCACAATTATCACTCATGACACTTGTGCCAATTTATGTCTTCTGTGTACCGAAAACAAGATTCCACAGAAGCAAAGAGCCTGTTTTTTGTTGTTGTTGTTTGTTTGGTTGCCCTTGTCTTTGCTCTTCTGGTCATCACTTGCTCTCATTGGCTGAAGTGATTGTAGAATTACCATACAGGAGGCAAGTGGCTAAAGGACCCACTCGGTGGCAAGCCGGTGGTGCGTCACAACTCCTTAAGAAAAAAAAAAAAACGGGGGGAGATAGAGGTGGAAGGAAAAGAGGACTAAAATAGCGCAGAACCTGCGGGTTAATGTGCACCAATGGCCACCAAGCCATTTGTGGTCTCAGAGCGGAGAGAAGAAAAGTGCCACAGGTGATGGAAGACATGAGCTGCTTTGAGCGTCACAGTGTATGCGGGTAGAAGGTAGCAAAATTAATCTCTGTATCGAAAACTTTGCCATGTGGGGGAAAAGCGGCTCAAAAAAACCTCTGCAAAGTTGCAGAAGTTGAATCTGTTTAACCACGTCACTTCTGGGGAGATCATGAAAGTGCATCGCATGAGAGCAAGTGGAGGAAGCTGAAGAAAGCCATCTCTTCACCGATGAGGCAGCCAAGTTCCCCTGCGCCTCTCCCTTTACGCACAGGCGAGGCGAGGACGGAGACCACCACATCAAGACACTGAAAGATCGGAAGCACAACTACTTTTCTATTTTCTTTTTTACTAAAACTCTTAACTTTTTAATAAGAGAAAGGGGGAAAGCACATCATGGATGGAGAAGGAGGATCGTTCGGGCTGGCCAAATCAGCCGCAGTAAAACTCTCCGAGATGGGCGAGAGGACCAAGCAGCTGGGCTCCGCGATGAGAGACCCTCACCAGCAGAAACGGATCATATTAGTGATTGTTTGCGTGGCTCTTCTTCTGGACAATATGCTCTACATGGTCATTGTGCCAATTATCCCAGACTATCTTGCTGACCTGGAGAGCGAGCAATCAGAGCACGTCCACTTAGTGCTGCACCCCAACACTTCCTCAGCCAACAGCACAAGTCAAGACAACAGCAACAAGGACAATTTGGACATCCAAATAGGAATCCTTTTCGCCTCTAAAGCCATCCTGCAGCTCCTGGTCAACCCACTCTCGGGAACTTTCATAGATCGAGTCGGATACGACATCCCTCTCCTCATCGGGCTAACCGTGATGTTCGTCTCCACCTGCATTTTCGCCTTCGCGGAGAACTACGCGACGCTCTTCGTGGCCAGAAGCCTGCAGGGTCTGGGCTCTGCTTTCGCGGACACCTCCGGCTTCGCGATGATCGCTGACAAGTACACGGAGGAAGCGGAGAGGAGCCGAGCGCTCGGCATCTCCCTGGCGTTCATCTCGTTCGGGAGCCTGGTGGCGCCTCCCTTCGGGGGCGTCCTGTATGAGTTCGCCGGAAAGAGGGTCCCCTTCATTGTGCTCGCCTCTGTCTGCCTGGCTGACGGTTTTCTGCTGCTTACTGTCATCAAGCCCTTCTCCAACAGGACTCGGGAGAACATGCCAGTGGGTACCCCGATATACAGACTCATGGTAGACCCCTACATCGCCGTGGTGGCCGGGGCGCTCACCATGGCCAACATCCCGCTGGCCTTTCTGGAGCCGACTATCGCCAACTGGATGGAGACCACCATGCACTCCACTCAGTGGGAGATGGGACTCACCTGGCTGCCGGCTTTCTTCCCTCACATCCTTGGTGTGTTCATTACTGTTAAACTGGCCGCGAAGAACCCCCACCTGCAGTGGTTCTACGGGGCTTTAGGCATGGTAATCATAGGGGCCAGCTCATGCACGGTCCCTGCATGCAAAACGTTCGGGCAGCTCATCGCCCCGCTGTGCGGCATCTGTTTCGGCATTGCGCTGGTGGACACGGCGCTGCTGCCGACACTCGCGTTCCTGGTCGACGTGCGCTACGTCTCCGTGTACGGCAGCGTTTATGCCATCGCTGATATCTCGTATTCGATCGCTTACGCTATGGGTCCGATAGTGGCCGGCCAGATCGTGCACAACCTTGGCTTCGTCCAGCTGAATCTGGGCATGGGTCTGGTCAACGTGCTTTACGCGCCGGCGCTGCTGCTGCTGCGCAACGTGTGCCAAATGAAGCCGTCTTACTCGGAAAGGGATAACCTGTTAGACGAGGCTCCGCAGGGGCTGTACGACACCATCAAGTTGGAGGAGGTGAGGGCTAAAAAGAAGGGCTACAGTTCTTCGGGGAATTGCTTGTCGGTGGACGAAAATGGGTTCGATCCCTTCAGAGTGCAACAGTCCTCCGATCCAGACTACACCTAGACATTCCCAGCAGTGAGGAGTTTTGTTCTAAGGATGAGACAGACAGGTCCTAAACTAGTGATTTCAACTTTTATGTATGTACAATATAAAACACCCAATCAAGAAAATCATGATTGTGTGAGATGATTGCCAAAGCATCTATTTCTTTCTTTCTCTCTTCTTTCTTTTTCTCTTTATGTCTTGCTTTGTTTGTTTCTTTTTTTCTTTCCTTCCTTCCTTCATTCTTTCTTTCTTTTTCCTGTCATACCGTGTCAAAAAAAAGTCTACGTGGCGTTCGTCAACAGGAGTTTTTGTGACAGAACTTGTTGAATTTGTGTGTACTACTGAGTATTATATTAAAAGGATAAAGACAATAATTAATGTATGGGACCAACCAAACTGTCAGCAGCACATTCTCTCCCTCCTTCAGCACAAAAATAGAACATTATCTTCTAGTTAGTTTTGCACATCGAAAGGCCTCCGTAGATTAACGACTTTGTGAATTATTTTCCAGATCAGTTTTATTTTTCTGTGGATATTTGAAGATAAATGTGTCATGGTAAACGGGATGTGTACATAATGTGGATATATGCACAATGTAAAATTGTTTACGCGTTTGTTTGTTTGTTTGTTTGTTTGTTTGTTTGTTGGCGTGTGTGCGTGTGTGCGTGTGTGTGTGTGTGTGTGTGTGTGTGTGTGTGTGTGTGTGTGTGTGTGTGTGTGTGTGAAGACGACGGAAACAACAATGTCCTGACGATGAACAAATGTGTTTATTGGGATGAGCTGTGGTTTAATAAATCTTTGTTTGGATCTGTGTTATAACACTGGTTTCGTTTTTATTTCATTGTAACTAAATAAAAAACGAAGTCTTACCGTTTAGATAGATAGATAGATAGATAGATAGATAGATAGATAGATAGATAGATAGATAGATAGATAGATAGATAGATAGATAGATAGATAGATAGATAGATAGACAGACAGACAGACAGACAGACAGACAGACAGACAGACAGACAGACAGACAGACAGACAGACAGACAGACAGACAGACAGACATTTTCCTTTTATTTAATGTTGCCGCTTAATTGTAAAACTTGCACTTATTTTTAATAGTACAAATACGCCTGTCTGTCTGTCTGTCTGTCCAGTGAGATGGTAAAGTAATCCAATACATTTTTTAAAAAAATCATAGTAGAATAGAGAGGCAGTATGCTAAAGTTGCGCAATAGTGCAAATGCAGGAAACGCACAAAACCAGTTTATAAATGCGGAAAAAATATGCAAATATTTTGCTTTCCACAAAAGTCAACTCTTCTTGTTTAAAGGCAACTGCAAAACCTATTAATTCCAGGAAAGGCACCACGCTCCACCAGTGGGGTCATGACAGGAGCCCGGAAACTGGACTCCGTGTCTTCTTAATAAATGCAACCAATTTATTATCGGATGCGAATGAGGATTGGGGGGGGGGGGGGGGAGGGTGAAGGGGAGGGGGGTGAGCTTGTCGGATAATATGTTATGAGCTGATTTCGATGGGAGGAGTTTATTGCCCCAGGGGAGAAGGTGAATACAAACACCTTCAGCATCTTTTCAAGCTGCGCTTTCATGTGGAGCCGCAGCATCGCGGCGAAGCGATGTTTTTTTCCTCGCTGCAACTCGTAACATGAGAATGCCGTCTGGCCACAATGTGAACTTTAGCGCTTTCCTCGGACTCCCCGAGTGCTGCAGAAACAAGGTAAGAAGATTTTTTTTTCCCTCATATACCACTCCTAAAATTTGATTGATTTGATTTTAATTTAATTTAATTCTGTACGTATAACATTACCTTATCTAACAATATTTATTGACCTATAATTGCGTGTGCATTCATCCGCTTAAAAACATTCAGAACTTTGAAAATATTTAGGCCGACTTCTGGTACTTGTTCGTTTATTGAAAAGTCTAAAGTTTTTCCGTTTGTAACTTTTAACATAATTGACACAATCTTCTTTTTCAAATTGTGTTTTGTTACTAAGTTGTACATTTCATTTCGGACATCATTCAAACTTTAAACTGCCTATAAGATGTTATTTTCTAGTTTCTTCAACCATTGTTGTGAAGCGGAGGTTCGGATAATGATTAATATTTTTCTTAAGCGGTCCAATACAATCTTTTCACTTATATTTTAATAGTTATATTTATATTTCATTACTTTTGTGTGATTGGATTAAAATAACTTTCTTTGTAAAGTGCCTTGAGTTGATTTGTGCTATGAACTGAAGCTATGCAAATGAATTGAATTGCATTATGCTTGTGCGTGCGTTAAAAACATCAGAATTTCAACTTGTTAAGAACTGCAAAAACATTCTGACTTACTTTAGGAATTTGTTCGTGGATTTTTTTTAAATATCGTTTTTTCACTCAGTGAAATAAATTGACGTGTGTCTTTATAAACTTTTTGTTTGTTGAAAAGTTCATAGGCAGTTTTAAGGAACTGATTTTGGTCACTTTCATTCTTAGAGTTTGACATTTTAGGCAAACTGGCTACTTTTTGAGATGACTAAATTTTTAAAAACTAAGTATGTCCCACAATTTTGCAAAAATACAAGGTTTTGCTGTAAAACACGTATTCCAGTGTATTCAGTCAATGTTTAAAAAAAACTACAAAGTTGTATCAAGTTGACTTTAATTACATTGATAATTATCAATGTAATTAATGAAGTAATACATCTGCTGGGGCGTTCATTGTTCACCTTAGATAAAGGACTCTATTTGTTGACTAAATGTGTCAGTCTCCTCAGGAATGAATGATGAGAGTTAGTGTTTAAGCTGAATGCCTCGTTGCGGCGCTGAGCAGTGGGACGCAGCTGGAATTCAAGGACATGAAACAAATTGCATTTAAGCTGCAAAACGATGAAGAATGGAAGCACGTCGAGTCATTTCCAAACAGCATAGATGCATTTCTCAAAGGGGCATAATTTTATTTATTCCCTGTCTTCCTTTTTTATTTCCCCTCCCTGTCCTCTTTTAAATGTTCCCCCATGTTTCAAAGCAGGGACGGTCCTGAGAGGTTATTTTTCACCCGATCGGACTGAACTGCAGCAATGTCAGCACTACAGAAACAAGTGACAAGAGGCCAAGACCGCCATGTATGAAATGCTACTTTTTTTTTTGATTGTTTGTCTTCTTTAAGTTTGGACAAAGAACTTTGTTCTTCTAGAGTCAATATTGGGGGATTTCCGAATTCAGTACCGCGGAGAGCGCACAGATCAGAGACCCCATTTGACCACTAGGGGTGTATATTTCAAAACTGTCTTCAGATAATTACTTGAAAACTGCCGTTATTTCATATTATCCCGTCACAATCACGAGTTAGTTTGTTTGCCGAATAACAGAATCACTATTGTTATTTTATAGCTTCCATAACAACCACTTGGAAATATTTCTTCAAATCCACTGTGGAGCCTCATTTCATTACAACCCCCAACTTATCAATATTTATCACTTGGCTTATAAACAGTATGCATATCAACATCAGACAGAAAACATAATCACTTTGGATTTTCTAACAAAACCCAGGAGGTGGTGGAATTTATTCTAAGACAAGCCTGGGAGCCAATGGGATTAAATGTTAACTCAGACACAAATGAAACCAGATTCATTAACCCTCTTTGGCATGGCGTTGCCCTCAGGCAACAAACCACATAGCTGTACCTCACATTGCTCCTTTATTTTATTTTTTGGGGGGCATGATTTTTGACATATTTTTGTCCAAAAAATAGTTCTTTTATGAATATAGTTTTTGTTTGATTTGTATTTCATTTCTCATAATCAGTGTAGACAATCTTGGTGTTCTAGACCAATGTTACCCTGAGGCAACAAACCCAAATCTGGTTCCAGGAGGTGTCAGAGTCCGATTTTATGATTGACATGTAATTAGGGACCACCAAGCTCCCAAAGAATGCAGGAAAATATTTCTTCCCCACAAAAATAAAAAGTCATGCCATAGAGGGTTAAAAACATCTTTATCTAAAGAAAAAATACCCTGAATCTATGGAAATACATACAGGTGTAGTGTAGCTTTTGTAATCGTATGTTTCTCATTGACTGCAGTGGATTGGTAATGTAGAAACACACATAAGTGTGGACTTCATACATTATTTTTTTTCAGGTTTTCAAGAGTTTGAATTCATTTTTGATTATTTTCTTTTTCCTAAAAAGCCAGAATCTGACTAAATTTACTTCAAAAGTCAAGTTGGTTGGGTTCGGTCGATCCCACCAAACCTTTATGCCTTTTCACCTGTAACTTTCCAACCAAATTTTATTTTATTTAGATGTAAGATGACTCCTTTAAAGGGAACACTCAAGCCATTCATAAACTGGTATATACTAGAACACCAGTATCATGGTCCACAGTGAATTCCGTTTTATATCATACTGAACTGAGGAAGAAAATAGCCTGTTCTCCAAAACTAACAAATTCAAGATTGGCTGAAATTTGCGGCTGAACACATGGACAAAAAAAAAGTCTTCTGGACAAATCTGTTATTGCGAGAGCAGACAAAGACTGAGCTATGTTGAGAACCGTGGTGTGAAGTAAGTTTTGGAGGTGTCAAAGTAAAGCTTTCAAATCAAAGAATACTGTGTCAACAGTAAAGTACAGTGGTGGTAACATCATGGTGTTATGGATGGTATTTAACTCTACCATTTTGGCTTGTTGGTGTTTTTAAGGAGCATGTGGTGTTACTGGACATTTAGCCAAATATTATTTGGGATGCATGCACATTTGCGCCTGTAGATACAATTTTATCCAATTTTAGGTTAAAGAAATTCTAAAAGACCTGACTCCACACTGAAAAAAGAACAGTTTGAATCATCGTCAAAAGCCAAGAATGAGTTTATGATGAGCTTGTGAAGACTTCTACCCAACACTGTATTTGTTTTTACTTCAGGTCTTGCCGAAGGTCCCTGTGCCCCCACTCAAACAAACCCTCGACAACTACCTAAAATGCGTCCAGCATCTTGTGAAAGAAGAGCAGTTTAAGAAGACTAAAGCCATAGTGGAGAAGTTTGGGGCTCCAGGAAGTGTCGGGGAGATTCTTCAGAAAAAACTTTTGGAGCGGAAGGACAAAAAAGCCAACTGGGTAAAGTTTTAAAAATGTCTCTACCAGTACTATGAATGTTCAACTGAGAGTTTTTCCTGGACCAATAAAGCTTCTTGCACCAGGTTTTTTCTTCGTGAATATGTGTATGTGTTTCTCCTTTGTGTATATAACAATATTTCATAAGTTCAGTCACTAAAAAGGATTTATAGAGCATTCCCTTGTCTTTTGCCACCTCATTTTTCCCTTATGTGTCTGGGTAAGTGGTCCAGCTCAGTGAAGTCCATCACACTCCCACTCCTCTTTTCACCTGGTGGATGATGCACGGCATTGTTTTTCTTTACTCCATTGCCCATTGTTCTCATATCTGAAAGCAATAGAGCTTTAAATAAAGAGCAATATTTCTTACAAAGTGTCCCTGTGCTTCCATTCAGGTCTATGACTACTGGCTGGAAGACATGTACCTAAACAATAGGTTGGCCCTGCCAGTTAACTCCAATCCTGCCATGGTGTTTCCAAAACAGGCTTTCAGAGATCACAAAGATGCTCTCAGGTATATGCTGCTTTTTTATTTTCTAAGTTGTAGATTCTATTTCAGTTTGTTTGTAGCCAGGACGAAAACTTTGAAAAATTTCTTACAAAAGTAAAAAAAAAGAAAAAAAAAAACACTTTACATGTTAAAAGATTGAAGTACACAAGTTGAAACTCATCTGAATCGCTCTGATGATTCAGATTAATCCATCTGATGAATCCATCAATATAAAACCTGATAGGTTTATTTTAATTCCTAACTTGCAAAGATTCAACCAGACACAATTTTCTTTTCTGCAGAAAAGGAGAAATTGATCCTCGAGACGGTAAACCATTGTCAAACACTGTCTGGGATCAACTCTGCCAGATCTTTGTCTGCATTTGGCTTTATTAGAAAATGCAAAGAAGGAGGTTGGGCTTTTTCACATAGTCACACAAAGAATTTGACCAATGACCTTTGCTACAGGGTGTTCTGGAACCTTCTGTGGACATGCCCTTAAAAGGGCATGTGACTGACCACAACCAATCAGTTACACATGTAGCTGATAACACAGGAATGTGCAAACGTCTCTAGCCTCCAGGCAAACATCCTAAAAATGGTTAATAGTGTTTCACAGAAGAAAAGGAGTCAAGTAAACACCAAACAAAATAATAATATGAAAACAATACCTTTCAAATAAACTCACAAGTAAATGAACTTCGATAATTATTCTAACAAAACCCCTTTTAAATATTAATATAAAACCCATTTTTTACTTACTTAATTTCTGGTTTGACTCTTAAGATCTTTTATTGGGATTTTATATGACTGACTGAAAAATACTGCATAATTTTGAGTCGGGGGGAACATTACGAATAATTTTATGCTTCTTTACACTAGTACAGCTTTATTTAAAAAAAAAAGAATATCCCACCCATTGAACTTCTCCCATACAACTGCTGGTTTACATGACAAATGTAGCATGTGGTGGAAAACCAGCATTGCACATAAGCCTGAATGCATCATTTCCATCACAAAGCATAGTAAGTGGGAACATCTCTGTCTTGAGGATGCTTTTTTCCCCCCAAATTAATAAAACTATATAGAGAGCAGCCCTGGAATAAAACATGTTAGAGGCTGCAAAAGACTGGGGCAGAAGTTCATCGTCCAGCACAACAAATGCTCTACACACACGGACACAGCTACAATAGGAGGGATTACATTAAAGCGTGCTCATTTACTGAAATGACCCAGTCAAAGTCCAGACCTAAAACCAATTGACAATCTGTGGCCAGACTTGAAAATCGATGTTCACAGCTGCCCTGCATCCAATATGATTGTCTTAGACGTCTTTAAATGATTGAGGTTCTATTAAGCCTTAACTCAGAAGTGTTGTATACTGAGCACATATCACACATTAGAAACATTTTGTAAAAATAAAAAAATAATAACTATGTAGGTTTAATGGAATCTTTGCTTCAAGTTTCTTTCGTTAACAAAAAATAATCTATTTTTGCTGTTGACACCTAACACTGTTTTGACAAAGCGTAAATAATCACAGAGAAAAGCAATAGGAAAGAATATGCAGCAAAGCAACTTGTAGCATCAGTTATACAGTGCAGGCAGCATCAATCCTGTCAGTTGCAGCCTGTTAAGAGGGATTATCGTAATGTTTATAAATTCCACATTTATCACAAACAGTATAAAACATACATGTTGAGTTTGTCAGCTGATGACAAGGTTTATGTTCATTTCAATGATGCTTAGATTAAGATCTGAATTACAGTCATGCACATCTATTAAGTGAACCCTGCGCCACCAGGCATGAGGTCTGCTCCGTCCATCTCTGTAACCCGACATCAGCTTTTGTCAGCTCATGACCCACAAGCTGAATGTTTCCAGAACACACACACAAAAAAAGCAGCTGGATACCTACTGACACGGCCACTTATTAGATCGGGAGTGACAGGGCCAAGCTCTCCACAGAGACCGCCGCTCAGGCCCCATTCAGAGGGTTTGGTGTGCTGCAAATGACTCCTCTGTATCGATTTGGCTTTGAACGTAATAACACTGAGACAAATGACATACAACATAAGACCTGACAAGTTTGCCTGCTCACACACACAGATAAATGCACGCACTGTATCCTAGTAATTTACCATGATTTGATTACTGTTAGCCTTTTGAGAGATGGGACGTTATTGAATTATACTCACCAACCAATCCTCTTTGTGGCTTCAGTGTTTTACACCAAACATTTGTTGTGTTTTTAAAGTTTCATCTATTTCTGCTCCCCTAAGATTTGCTGCTTGTCTCATCTGTGGGGTGTTAGAGTATAAGACTCTCATTGATACGTAAGTCCAGTCTGTAACTGATCAACTACCATATTGTAGATTCTTCTGATTAATCCTGGAAACCCCAAACAAAGAGTAGGAGGTCTGACTCAAATGTCTGTAATGGTGTGTTTTAGGAGACAGCTGCCTCTGGATGTTGCTCGAGGACAGTTAGCAGGAACTCCTTTGTGCATGGCGCAGTATTACCGCCTCTTCACCTCCTACCGCTACCCGGGGCTGAAGACGGACACGCTGAAGGTTGACTTGAACGCTGCCTCCTTGGTGCCAGAGCACATGATTGTGGCGTGCAAAAACCAGGTCAGTTAAATGGCTGCTAATGAGGCTTTTTACACCGCATCACACTTCTAACTGAACATAATATTGCATAATTAAGAGGTGGCTTTGTCAATACAATTGATGTAAATAGTGTGCACAATGTTGTTGAAATGCATATTTTTTGTGATTTGGAGTGTCCACAACTGTAAAATAAAACATTTCACATTTGATTTAATTTCAACATTCAGTCTTCTTTGGTTTACACCAAAATCAAGATCTCACTACCATCAATGGCATTCCTTATCTTAAATATGGGGCCCAGACATCCTTCTGGATGGCCCTGGCTCCAAGGTCAGTTCAAAAAGGCAACAGGAGGCAGATGGCCTGAATGTAGGCCATCTGCAAGGGATGGATCATCCCTTGCAGATGTGGCCCGAGAGCTGTGGTCAGAGGTCAATATGCCAGTTGAAGCTGCAACCAGAGGTTGTAAAAGTAGACACCAACAGTGATGCCATTATGCTAGACAAAGAAACCTTTAGGACCTGGTTGACTCCTAAAGCAGCTGTCAAACCAGACAGACGGAAGATTCTGTGGTGAAGAATCGTAACTGGAAGAATGAAGTCCTGGACAAAGAAAATATGTCCAGGACCACCTTAACTGATTCCTGGTCAAAGGAATCAGTTAAGGTGGTTAGGGCATCTAATGAAGATACCCCCAAGGATGTTCATTGAAAGGTTTTCTGAGTATGTACCAAACAGGAGAGAGTCTCAATTCAGACCAAGACCACAATGTAGAAGGTAAATTCAAGGAGATCTGGCGAGGAATGGTTGTTTTCGTCATGAGAAAACTCTCCAGTCACTTCAAGGGGGGCCGGAGTTATCCTCAAGAGTTATCCTCACAATCTGATCAATTTCGGGAATATTTGCAAGATAGAGTTAGTAAATAATGACAAATAAAGAACACGTTATGCTGCAGTTTAATCTAAAGATGCTTTCATGTTTTTTGATCATATTTCAGTGCAACTGTTAATTCCAAACATAAAAATAGGGTTTTTTTTGTACATTGTACCGCTGAATTATGTAAATTAGTATGGAATGTAATCTTTTTTTTTTTTTTTTTTTGCTAAAGCTTCAGAGCAACAGATTTGACAACATATTTAATGCTGACCATAGTATCACTTTATGAGTCAAAGTGATATTATGTCATCACTTTGACTCCAATGGTCCCTTCCATTTGCTCAACAACAGTATAACTTCTATTTGACCTGGTAGCTTCATCTGTAATTTTAATATTGTCTGGGATAAGACATTGAAACTCCAGTGTAGTGAGCTACACATGGCTCAATGTCAAATTTTGAGGTTTAAAAAAAACAGATGCTTTCAGGAAACTGTGGTTTTCTTATCTGATGTTACAGTGTCCATTTGAATAGATTTTTCAGATTACGAGGACGAGGAAGTAGGCCTTCTAAAGGACAGACAGCTTTTTTATCCATGATAATAGTGACACATATCCTCTTTTGAGTTAGAAACCAAAGCTTTAATAGAACAGTAGTAGCTAAGAGGAAAAACACACTGATTTACATGTTTAAAGACATGAAATATGCCAGAGAAACATCAACAATTCTTGTGCGTATTTATAACAGCTGACAGATTGATTTCTCTCCTCTGACTGCAGAATCTGAACTCCACTCCAGCAGAGGCTGATAGTATTGGAGTAAAATATAACTAGAAATATTTTTTGTGACTTTAAATGTCTTTTATGAGAGATTTTGTGGTTTAAGACTTAACTGTTCCCAAAACAGCTTCCCTCAGACCTTGTGTGTGCCCAGTGCCGTCTCGTTCCCCCCAATTCCAAGCAATTCTCATCATTCACACAAATGCATACAAGCCAGCGCCACCAACATCTGGAGGAGCTCTCACCTGGAAAAGGCTCTGGGAGCATTCAGCAGTCTGTTGAATATAAAGGTCTGTCTCTGTGGAAACAGGAAGGAGTTAGCTTCATTACTGCTGATTAAATCTGCCACTTTGCTTTAGCTCTTCTTCCAGTAGCATTATTTTAATGAATGGTAGCAGAGGAGCTGGATACTAACAATGGGACATTTTTAGTTCATGACATAACTGTCAGTGCCACAGATAAAAACACTTATTTGCCAGGAAGCCATTTTAACAAATTACAACAAAGCCTTGCCAAGGTGTTCACATGCTTTTGCTTTCCTCCTGAATCCATATTTCACACAGTCACACTTTGCCGCAGTTACAGTTGGAAATGGCTTAGTCTCAGTCAGATTGATTAATACCGTTTATAGGACCCCTGAATAGCAATTCCACAGACCCTCCCGGCATGACGCAAAAAAATAAATAAATAAATAAGAAAATCTTAAAATGAGCTCTAAAATGCAAGTGAAGGGGAGCCAGGATATGGGGTGATGTGCTCCCTATTTCCAAACCCCCATTAGAGGCTGAGCAGCAACATTCTGGACTATCTGCAGACATTGGAGCTTGGACTGGCTGACTCCAAGGTAAAGAGCGTTACTGTAATCAAGCCAGGATGCAAGGAAGGGATGAATTACTTTTTCAAAATGTTGTTTCAAAAGAATTGGCTGCACCTTTGCCAGCTGTCTAAGGTAGTAAGAACAGGATTGCAGGATTGGATTCATGGTTTTCGTTTAATAAATTAAATCATTTAAATATGCATTCAGGGTTTCTTTGCTGGTATTGAAATTTGCCTCATGATTTGATGATGAGTCAAAACAGCAAAAATAGGGAAGTAAATATTTTTCCACAGCTCGCATTTTGTCAGAAAGTTCAATTTTGGTCTAATTCCAACCAGAGCTCCTCCTTTTACATGTTTGCAGTTTCAACTATGTGATTTTGGCAAACAGTAAAAATAATTAAAGTTTCTCAATAGTTTTTTCTCATGCCTTTTCCACATAGGACTGACTGATGGTGCATGACTAGTAGTTGTCCTGCAGAATTTTCCATCGGGGATATTTGTTGATTTTCCACAGATTATTATGGGTCTTGTCCCTGCTTCTCTCATTTACGCTCTTCTTGGATGGCCTGTCAGTTTAAGCCTATTGAGTTGTCATGCTCTTTCCATTTCCACTTTTATATACCTAACTCTTTAAGGTATCCAAAGCTTTGGATGTGCTTTTGCTGCTTAACTCTTGAGCTGTCTGCTGTGTTTCTTGGCCCTCAGGATTCTGTTTGCTCATCAATGTCATCTAACAAACCTCTGAGACCTTCACAGTACTTTAGACTGAGATGAAATTACCCTTTGATTACTAATTATGAAATCTATTTTTCCTCATTAGTTTTTCCTCTTGGATATAGTCGCAAACAACAAGCAGCTCAATGAGGCAGAGATCTTTCTCCAGCTGGAGAAGATTATGAAAATGTCAGAAAATGCTGAAGAGAGACTCCCTCCTTTTGGGATCCTGACCTCAGACGGAAGGACTGAATGGGCACAAGCTAGGGAAGCACTAATAAAAGGTCATCCAGTACCTTCTCCAACTTCCTCATTACTATCTTGGGTTTGTAATAACCTGACAGACATGTAAATTCCCCTCCTCCCTTACTGTGTCCAGATCAAGCTAACCGTGACTCTCTGGCTCTGATTGAGAGCTGTATATGTGTGGTGTGTTTGGACGAGCCCTGCGGCATTCCGCCCAGCGACACCAACAGGGCTCTGATGATGCTGCATGGTGGTGGCGGGGAACGAAATGGCGCAAACCGCTGGTATGATAAATCAATGCAGGTGAGATTTTAATACAGTCATTTCACTTTTTCTTCAACGTTATAATCTGGGCAACTATTTACTCCACCTTCTCTCAGTTTGTTGTAGGAATGGATGGGGTGTGTGGGGTGGTGTGTGAGCATTCCCCATTTGAGGGAATAGTCATGGTGGAGTGCTCAGAGTTCCTTATGAAACGCATGTAAGTCAGCACCCTACAGCGACTACCATGCCAGTCAATGCATCTGACACAGGCAGGGTATTGTTGTTGTGATCAGAACAGGGAGTCCGTTCAGAACGGTTCAGCCGTCCAGCACCAGAGCACTCCCCCCTCCAAGGAGGCTGCTGTGGAAATGCAACTCCCACGTTCAGGCTCTCCTAGAAGCATCTGGAGACAGACTGCAGAGGCAAGAACATCATGCACAAAAATTTCCTAATCTAAATGTACTAATTCAGTGCCTTGCCAAAGTATTTATATCTCTAGAAGTTTTGAATTTGTTGTCATGTTACTTTAAACTTGATAGAAATTTTAGTTAATAGACCAACATAAATAGTGTCTTATTGTGAAGTGGAAGGAAAACAAAACTTTTTTTAGTTTTTCGAATTATTCACAACTAAAAATTTAAGGTGTGCATTGTCTTTGATTTGTATTCCACCATTTACTGTAATTATAGCAGCGAGTCTTTTAGGGTTTCCCTGAATTTTTGTATATACCTCTTTCCAAACCAGCTCAAGCTAAGTCAAAGTGGAGGCAGAACATCAGTGAACATCCATTCATCCATCATCTATACCCGCTTGTCCATGCAGGGTCGCGGGGAAAGTGGTGCCTTTCTTCAGAGGTCACTGGGCGAGAAGCGGGGTACATCCTGGACAGGCTGTGAGTCCATCACAGGGCAACACAGAGACACACAAGGACAAACAACCATGCACACACACTAAGAGCAGTTTAGGAGGCCAATTAACACTCATGTTTTTGGACTGTGGGAAGAAACATGGAAAAAAACATGCCAACTTTATGCAGAAATACCTCAGACTGAGCTTCAAAACCAGGACCTTGTTTCTGCAAAGAAGTGCTACAATAGTATGACAGTAGTTTTCTCAGTTGGACAATAAATTTGTGCTTTTGAAATCATTTAATTTTAGCTCTCTCTATGCAAATCTTTGCATAGAGAGAGGCAGGCTCCCTTCAAAGATTTCTCTGTATTCTGTTTAATCTTTCTTCTCATCAACTTTTCTGTTCTGGATTAATCAAAGCATCACACTGCCATTACCATGTTTCATAATGGGAGTGGTGTGTTTGTCTCATCTATCCAGCACACCCTTTTTCACAAGTTTGTTATGTTTACTACACGGGTTTTCCAAACATTTTGAAAGCTGCAAATGCTTTTCCTTCCACTTTGCTTTTGTGTGCCTCTTAATGTTGGTCTATCATATAAAATCCCAATGACAGCATTTAATTTAGAGAATATAATGTCACAAAATGTGTAAGAGGTTAAGGGAAATGAATACTTTTCGAGGCACTGCAATTACAAATATTCCTGTTTCATATTCTGTTTCATACTCTTTCATGTCTCCCTTCAGGCTGGTGAACAATCTTGATATGGATGTTTTCACATTTGAAACTTATGGAAAAGAATTTATCAAAAAACAGAAGATGAGCCCAGATGCATTCATACAAATCTCCTTGCAGCTTGCATTTTACAAGTAAAGCATGCCATTCGCGCAGTGCATAGTAAACACCATGTGGAACATGTAAATATAATCGCTCGTTTCAAATCAAAACCGTTAGATGCAGAGGAAGGTTGGTGTCCACGTATGAGAGTGCTTCGCTTCGTCGTTTTCAAGAAGGTCGGGTAGATAACATCCGTTCAGCCACAGCTGAGGCCCTGGCCTTTGTGAGGTCCATGACCGACGAGAGAGCAACTTTCACAGTGAGTCATTTGTCTCACTTTCTCCCTGATAATCAACTCCCAGAACAATGGTCACCTATAAATGAGACAGGTGTGAACAGCCAGTTAAAGGCATGCCAAACCAAGTGACTCCAATCAAACAGATGATCTCCCTGCAGATTTATCCAACGCATGAAGCATAATATGCTGCACCGCTTGATGTGTTTTATGTTGCTTGAAAAATACATCTTGTGTTTATCTTTTTTAACCAATCCAAGGATTCTGAAAAAATGAAACGATTGAAGGATGCAGTAAAGGCGCAGACAGACTACACAATCGCAGTGAGTATTGTGTCTGTTGAAAGGGTTAGGGCCAAATATACAAATATATTCTGATAATTTTTCACAAGATAATTTTGTAAAATCTTTTTTAAATTACTCTTCAGGTCAGTATATTATAAAGTAGGCTTAAAGATGCAGCATAACAAACCTCAATCTAAAGGAATACCAGAACTGAAAAGAAATGCCATTGCTGACTTCAATCAGCCTGGAAAAGGCTTCAATCACATTTCTTAGGCTTCGGGATTCTAACGAACTACTCTAAGATCAATTATTTATAAAAAAAAAAAACAAAGGTCCATTTTACATTCGTTAAGTAAATATCTTGAATGTTCCAAATACAACTAGGGAATATTCTTTGGCAGATGAGCAAAAAGGGAAAGGTTTTGAAAGATTTATATCCAATTCACTGAGGTGAAAGGCAAAGCTCTTGATCTACGTTCGAAAGACAACACTCCATCATCACTTTGTGATGTTCTGGAGTAGCCTAGTCAAAATCTGTTTAGAAGCAACGGAGAAGCTTTGACCAGATTTTAATGCCTAAAAAAATGTCCAAATTAAAACAATTCTGGATTAAAATTTCTCCAAAGCAATGCCTTTGATCATAAATGTTTGGTGGCTGTTTCATAAAACTTAACCAGTATAAAACTTGGGCTGAGCCTCTTACCATTTTGGTTTTCTAATTGTATTGATTTTTCCTCAGGCAATTACAGGAATGGCAATAGACAATCATCTCCTTGGACTTCTGAAGGTCTCAAAGCAGCTGAACATGGAGAAGCCAGAGATCTTCTGTGACGAGACATATCTGGCCAGTAACCATTTCACCCTCTCTACTAGTCAGGTACAATTATCTGCTATTTATTTTCTAAAATATCCTGAAGCTTTTAAAAGTATTTGAGGATTTTTTTAAAACTTAAATGAATTTGTAATATCATCTCTGGTTCAGTGAAGATGCAGTTAGTATATTCGGAAAGAGAACTTTTAAAGAGTGTGATTGCAAACTCTTGTACGAAACAATAAAAAATGTGCAACACCATTTTAGAGCCAATTAAGACATTTAGCTCATCCAGTTGCACAGACTCATGCTGATGGCTCAGTGTTTGTTGCAAGCAGTCTTATTAATTTTAGACTCCAGTAAAACAAGCTGCCTCAGCAAAACGTTTGGTTTTTCAGACCTCTTTTTTTCCCCCATTGGACACTTTCTTGGCAGCACTTAACGCCCACACTTTAAATAATTAGTCTTTCTTATACACTCTTTAAACGAGGGCATGCATCAGGTTGATGAAAGGAGCTTTAACAATAAGCTTCCACAGAACCTGGCAGTTATAGTGCTTGGCTAAGAGGTAATTATATTAACCTTGAGCATTGGGGAAATATTACTGGCCACAAATCCAGTAGAGTTGAAATATAACAGAACTTGTTAGCACAGATAAAAAAATATACACTTATCAGTCATCTACTATAGAAAAGAGGATATTTTATTAATCAAAACAGACCTGTCAGGTAAAAACAGAGAAGATTTAGTTGTGCCTTGTCCTGGGTTAAAAGAAAATTTTATTCTAACGTTACTTGACTGTGAAAAAAATAATGACAACAGCTTTTTTTGTACTAGAAATAACATAGAAATGTCCAAGCCACTCAAAAATTCCTGAACTGTATGTGTTTATCTCCAGGTTCCTACAACAGTGGAGATGTTCTGCTGCTACGGACCTGTGGTGCCCAACGGCTACGGCACCTGCTACAACCCGCAGCCGCATCACATTGTCTTCAGCGTGGCGAGTTTCTGGGAGAACACAGAGACGAGCTCGGCCGTTTTCGTCAAAGCCCTAAACGAGGGCCTGTTGGAAATCAGGGATCTGTGCAATAGAAGTGCAACTGCAGATACCAAACCACCCGAAAGCAGCCCGGTGGCTGGCCAGCCTCGTAAATCAGGAAAGTAAACTATACAGATAGAACCTCCCCTATACTCGCCTAATCAAATCTTAGAGTTAGTGTCAGTTAGCCGGATAGTTCAAGAGAAATGAAAAGCCTTATAAATGAATATTTAACTACATAAAATATATATATAAATCTTTAGAAAATATATAGAAAAGAAAAATGAGTAGGTAAATTTCATTTTTGGATGTGTAAGAGTGATGTGGGGCTCAAAACTGACTCTGGTGGACTGAAGTTAATCAGTCTGCTGCACTTAAGGAACTTGAAGCCATGTCTGTTAGTAGCACCAGTCTGAGGATTCAGACTGAAAAAATCTGAATAGAGTATAGTATAATTTATTAATGCCATCTGGTATTTGTGAATGAGCTTTGCCATTTGATCAACACTGTGATTTTAAATGTTCAAATATATGATGTATTAATATGTGTAATTTATTATTTTTTAATCATAAGGTTTCCAAAGAGGTGTGTATATGTGAAGTATGTCTTTTAAAGCACTTTAACACACACACAAGCACGCCCACACACTCATAGAAAATGTAGTTGAAACCAGATATGTACAAACACTACAGATGATGCTTTCAAGCCTCTATTTTATGTAATTATGATTATGTTCTGCTTCCAGCTGACTTAAAACCTCACATTTAAGATTAGAACATTTCCTCAGCCTAATAGAAGAAAACATTTTTACAACAGAAATTGGGGCTTCATGAAAATTACATATAGGACTTGCTTAAAGGTTGTTATCTTGAAAAGGCCCTTTAAATCTGACAAACAAGCCTAATTGGAATTCATATTCTAAGTCAACCATTAAAATTTCACAAAGACACACAACAAATACAAGATGATAATTTATTTGTTGGAATTCCAGGGTAATATTTATAACTATCTAGACGTGTTATGTATTACAGCAGTAGTGGCAATAATAGGTGCATATGTGTTATCAGTCATCAGTGCTGCTTTATTATCAAGTTATTAACAATATGCTGTATATATTTACCATATGTATATATTTAGAATTTGTCTTTTCATTTGCATTTAAAGCAGATGCAATAGAGAAAATAGATAACAAAACCAGTGATGTACTGCATAGCTTAATCAATCTGTGCAATAATATACAAAGTGCAGTGAAGGTTTTGTGCAATCTGACAGATGAGTTCATTATGTGCATGGAGCTTCTTCATTGATAAATCAATACGAGTTGCTATTTTTATATTCAGAAATAAAAGAAACAAATACTATTTGAAGTTATGAAATTAAAAATGTTTATTCGTCAGAAAAAGTCCCTGTAAGTACAGTATGTGTTGTGGGTCTTATTTATTTTGTGAACTCTAAGTGGCAATCAGTGTTAAAGGTGTCAAGATATTTACTGTCTTGTTGTATATCCACAAACCAAAGTGAATGTATTATAATTTTAATGCTGAGATAAGTATTATACCTGAAATGTGTGTGTTTAATTCTCTATAAAGCTACAACCATTTTGATTAAATATTAATAAAATCTCATTAGTGCAAAATCAGAATGCCTTAAAACGATGTAAAAGTATTGCTGTCATTTGTCTGAAGAAAACACCTATTAATGTAGGAACAACATGGGTAAGATGTATTTGTCACAAGTTGTTTTTTTCGTATGTATCACCCAATAATGTATTTATTGATAATTATAGGAAAACACTGTATAAATGTGGCTTCTGCTGAAGAAGTGCTCACATCACTTGAATTCTTTTCTCATTTTGACAAGCTGTGGCCTGTGTATTTTGACCCATCATGTGATGGGTCCACACAAAGTGGTACAAAACTGTGAAGTGAAAGAAAAATCATAAAGTGTGTGTGTGTGTGTGTTTCTTTTTCTTGAAAAATAAAAATCTAAAGTGTGGTAAACATATTAACTCAGATCACTTTACTGTGAAACCATTAAATAAAATCTAGTGCAGCCAGTTGTCTTCAGAAGTGGTTTATTTAGTAAACAGAATCCACATGTGTAATTTAACTTCATTGTGAAACTGCTGTGTGAAAACCTCAGTTGAAAACTAACACTGCACATCACCATGAAAACATCATCCCAGCACTGACACATAAAGGTGGAACCATCGTTCTGTACAGATATTTCTTCAATAGGAACTGGGAAGCTAGTAAGACGTGGTGGAAAGTTGGATGGAGTAAATGCAGGAAGAGGCTCGTTTTCCATCAAGACCACATTCACCTCAAAGACTTAATTGGATGCAGTTCTTGTACCATGTGGCGCACATGAAAATGTTTGATCTCCTTGTAATGGTACCCTGAGCAGTCAAACTGAGAGATTTTTCAATGCAACTGTACACAGATGGCTAAAGATATGAACCTAGAAATCAAATTAGGATGCAGATGCAAGCGTTACCTACTATAAGATCAGATTTGCTATAACATCAAAACAAATATTTTGGAGAGATTTATCTGGTAGTTTGTCTGTAGTTTGTAGTAATGACAAATGGCCACTGAAAAACTGCCACTGAAAAAATCATGAACTTTAAAAAGCTGTAATTTACGAACTCTTCAACATTAGCGTTAGCTCTACTGAGAGTTGACACCCACAAAAATAACATTATATAATCAGATTATCTATTTACAAACCTGCTGTGATAAAACATCTGTCTACTGAAAGCAAGATACTAACAAGAGATAGTTGCTTTACTGAACCTCACTTAGGAGAGGCTGAGCTCTTTCTTTTAATGTGTAATTTCATGTTTCACTTCAACATAAATTCTCCTAATTTATTAAGCCAAATACTAGTGGAGGAGTTAATTAATTCTTTGCTTTATAATTTAGTTGGTTTATTATTTTTAGTTTGTCTCATTTTTTTTTATCAGTATTTTTTCAGCTCTCTAATTGCACAGTTGTTGCTCATTTCCTCACGAGGTAGATACCGCCATCTGCTCAGTGCCTGCACAAGACCAATCATAATTTCAAAAAGAGAAAAATAGATTTTGCTCCATGGCAGAGATCTAAAAGTACAACAGGAAGCTCATTACAAAACGCAAGATACCCTTAACACTTACACTGAAGTATTTAAAATGATAGTGCTACACGTAAAGAGCCATGTGCTCAAATAAGATGCCTTTCCATAAACATATATGGAAATTTTTGCCATATTTTGAGTTTGTTACCACATCAGACAGATGTTTCTGTCTAAAACAGATGCTTCACAGACATTTCAAAGGCGACGTTTTACTGCCTTTTTGGCCTTGATCATTTTCAGGATATGATTAGATTCCAGCATATGGCAACAGCCACTAAGCAAGGAGAAAAAGTAAAGAAAACAAGTCTGAAAACATTTTATTTTCAAATAACATAGTAGGGGCTTAATGCTAGTGAAGATTCAATTTATTTGAAAAGAGATATTGTCTTCTTTTATTTTTAAACTCTGTAAAGCAGTACTTTTACTTGCAAAACACATGATTCCATAGCAATGATGTGGTGGTTTATTACTGTGTGACAACAAACTAGAATTGTTGGCAGAGAAATAACTTTTCATGCATACTAGTTGTTGCACGCCACTCTGGTTGGGTCATTGGATAGAAGCAGAACCGGCCATGCTGGTTTCATCACAAGGTTGCAGCCAGTATTTGTGTCGCATCCCCCCACTGCTCTGGTTTCAACCAAAATGTGTTACAGCTAATAGTCCATGCTTTCGGCATTAACAATGTGCCATGCACAGGACCTATGTACAAAGTTCTATATAGGACAGAAAACTAATGCTTCAGATTACAACACTTAAATAATAATTTAAGCAATCTATTTTGCAAAGATTTTGGAAAAATGTTTCCACATTACAAAAGTGGTAGAGGCACACACAACTTAAAGCTGTACCTACTGGGAGTGGGGTGAAGCAACAACCACCCATTTCTCTGAAGTTGGAAAGAAATACCAAATATACAGTAAAATACTGATGATAGATAGATAGATAGATAGATAGATAGATAGATAGATAGATAGATAGATAGATAGATAGATAGATAGATAGATAGATAGATAGATAGATAGATAGATAGATAGATAGATAGATAGATAGATAGATAGATAGATAGATAGATAGATAGATAGATAGATAGATAGATAGATAGATAGATAGATAGATAGATAGATAGATAGATAGATAGATAGATTGATTAAGATCAGAAGAAGAATCAACAGCTTCTTGATGTTGATTCTTTTTTCCCTTTCTTTTTTGCAGCATTTTGAAAGCCAATAAGACTTCACTGGTGGCTGAGAACTTCATGCTTAATAAGAAAACTCCTTTTTGCTTTTTGTACAATATTAATTGGATTTTGTCCACAGAATCCCTCCCAGTTACTGAAGACACATAATTCTCCTTGTAAATAGAAACTATTATTTTTTATTGTGCTCAGCATCTTGTTTCTGCCATGATCAATAATGAGTTGGTATATTTAAACCAGCCTAAAAAAAAAAAAAAAAACCAAGACCTTGTTTATTTGAAAACTGCCTTTTCTCAAGATAAGACAAGTTAATTTGTGTAGCACATCTTAGCAACGAGGCAAATCAATGTGATTTACACAACAAAAACATAACAAAGGAACCAATTGGGAATCATTTTGTCAAATGCCATCATCAAAATCATCAAGCAAATATACATAAAATATATTGATCAATGTTTCAAAAATTTTAAACAAATGGGTTTTAAACCTTGATTTAAATAAATTCAGTGTTTTGGGTGTTGTGTAATTTTCTGGAAGTTTGAACCAGATTAGTGGAGAATAGAAACTGAAAGCTACTTCTCCATGATCGTTCTGGTTCTGGGAATGCAGAGTAAAATAGAACCAAAAGACCTGAGTGGTTTGCCACATCTGCTTTTAATTTTTTTAAATCTTTGCACAACTTATAAGTCTGTATAACTACACAAATTGAAACACAGAATATTATGTGTGAACAAGTAATCCCCGAACTTTACATAACATGTTGAACAGAATATCATTATAACTATAAAGCAAGCCTTGGCATTTAATGGTTGTAGGGACCACAACTGCTTAAATCTAAAGTATTTTACTAATATTTGAGGCCCTCTCTAAAAACTTTTACTTTAATAAAAACCTATTTTAATAGTTCAGTAATGTAACTCTCAAAACCGTTGTTGTCAAATGAAAAGTTAAAAAAAATAAAGTCAGAAAATTACATAAAATCCCTGTAACTTTAACCAAAGATAACCTGAGTTTAATTGCTCAGTGAGACACTCTTCAGATACCATTACATCTGGAAAGAAATGCAGACTAAGCACATATGAAAAGCACACGATGGGGATATTGTTTAATGATCCAAAATGTCTTTGAAATATGGGAAGGATTCTTTCTTTTTTTTAATCAAATTTCTGAGTGGTGATTTGTACGATTAAGAAAAAAGGCAGAATAAAGCTTTCTATTTGTTGCTTTTAAGAGTAATTTACATTTTGGGTTGACCTACAAATGCTTTGACTTCTGCTTTTTTATCAGATTAGAGATAATCTTCTCACTTATTTGACACCAAAGACGTTATCCCACCTCACATGCCATGGTTTTTGTCATCTCAGTGTAGATGTGGAAAAGGCTTTATAGTCTTATAGTTTCTTTCTGTTGGGTAATTGTAAACCATACAAACAAAGCCTATTTGTCTTGGGCATCTGCGCTGTCCTGCATTTCCAGTTTCCTTGACAAGTGTTGCTGGAAGGGCCATAAAGAGGCAGAGGCGTCATCCTTCAGCTCTGTCCTCTATTACATATGAACTAACCTGACAGGCTTATTTACACCAGGACACATGCAGCCTTGATAAGACCATTGCTCCTCTGCCAAACGCTCGTGGCTCACAAAGAGATCTCACAAAAAAAAAATTACTTATAGTTAAAGTCAACAGCGACGGTTGACAATCCCTGTATCAGTACACTATTCATTTTGTTTAGATACTCTTGTTTTATAGTTAAGTGGTTTATACCCTTTTCCTCTATTGGTTTTCAATCACCAGAGCGTCCATAAAAATCCGAAGATCCTCCTCCAGAGTGAGATATTGTCACACTGCTGGTAGCTATAAGAGAAAGATTTAAGATGTGGCCCTTCCCTGTGACAGAGACCCAGCAGGAGAGTCTGCTCTGTCATCAGACAGCGCACTGCTTTCCCAATTCGCTTTTTAAAACACAGAACAATTATCCAGCTTTGACCCTGCTCCCTTTCTCTCTATCCACCATCCCTTTTGTGCTATTTAAACACAAATGTTCCCATAAATGCATACAGAAGAATATGTTTTTTTTTTCTTTTGCAAAAGTGGCAATTCAAAAATTAACACATCTGTGTGGCCCATAAACCTCCTCATGCTTCTAATTACGTCTTAGTGCTTGGATTATTTTTATATCATAAGGAATTCCTTTGCGATCTATGCGGCCTGATGTGTTCGTTGATCACAGTGTGTAAATCCCCTGAGGTGCTGTTTGCATTTCTGCTTTGTGATTTTTCCCAACTTGCTCCAAGAAAGTTCAAGTTTTGTTATTTCTTAAGAGTCAATGGCATTTACCTTGGCTTCGTTGAAAAAAAAATTTACTTCAGTTTATTTCAATAATTATTTTTAAACTTGTACTTTTAAAGGTACTCACGTATTAAATATTACTTTTTTTACTCTTGTACAGTGATCTGTTGTTTTTCATGAGATGTCACTCTGTGTAAGTCAGCTTAACTGAACTGAATAAAAAATAATTAAACTAAATTGAATCAAACTAAACTGAATTCAATTAAATTTATGTCAGCTGTACTGATGCTTCATTAAGACTGTATGGCAAACAAGAAAGCCTTTTCTGGCAATAATGCAGATTCAAAAGATCAATTATATTTGTACCCAAAACATGTGCCAGTAACAAATCCTGTTGAAAAAGTCTAACATTTCTTTACACAAACTATATCAAATCAGTGGCATATTGGGAAATCTATGCACATTCTCACCTGTCAATGTCTTATCTGTACTATGGTCCTATCATAAGTGGAGATGCTTTCTGTAACATTCAATTATAACTTTGCAGATTAGGTCTGATTTTTCAACAGGAAGCTAAAAAGCTGATCAGCATCAGCCTTTTTCTCCTCCGTTATCCCGAGAGTGAACTAACACACCTCTACTGTCCCATCTGCCGAGACAGCATTTGTTCATCATTAATGGGCCGCTGTAATTGGCAGGAATCAGGAAGCAGGAGCTGCTTCATGGAGCGTGTTCTTAGTTACTGGAGTCTTGAAAGTGATGGAGCCAGTAGCAGCAGCTGTGGGCTCCAGAACGCT
Source organism: Xiphophorus maculatus (assembly GCF_002775205.1). NCBI lineage: Eukaryota > Metazoa > Chordata > Actinopteri > Cyprinodontiformes > Poeciliidae > Xiphophorus > Xiphophorus maculatus. The sequence goes on along the minus strand of NC_036452.1, from coordinate 7,780,401 downwards.
GTTACTGCCCACAGAGGCCTCTGCTCATCTCCTCTCCACCCCACGACGTTCTGCTCCACAGGGACAACGTTACTGGGACAAATGGCCACCTGGGAGCCACAAACCAAATGAAGCACGCTCTTATTCTTTTTTTATTTTTTTTCAGCGTCAACCACTTTCCCTAACGTACACAATCTCTACATCTCCCATCTGGCTTGACAGGAAAATAGATCTGCTCTGGAACTGTGGGGGGTGGGGAGGAGAATTGCATTTTGCACACTGTGCTTCACATGACCAGAGATGCAAAGCTTGCATGCATGCAGAGCCATGCCTTTTTATTTGCCTTCATGACAGTACGGCCATTAGCTGCCTGGTGGTGGTTTTCACTTGTCAAATATTATGAGAGATCCTCCAGAACTCATGGCCAGTTCACAAATTCCTCTGCATTACTGAGGCGGGTTTCAAAAGAGGCTGCAGTTATCCTAATGAGTTCCTTCCATCTAACTTTTTTCCTTCCTGTCGCTCTGGATCCATTCAGATTTGACTCTTCTGTAACCAGCACCCATGCTGAACGAAAAGGCCGATGCAGGCAGACGAACGGTTGTTACTCCGATGTGAGGAAGGCTTTTAAGTGTTTGTCACTTTGCAGGACTGTAGCGGATGACTGAAGATCAGCCTGGCACAACCTTTTACCTTCCAGAGTTTTACTTGCCACGCTCTTGCTTTTTTTTTTTTTTTTTTGGTTTATCTACATAACGTGTGAAATATTTAAAGTAGATACAGGTGCCTCTCAATAAATTTATTTATAATAATTATAATAATTTATTAAAGTGTATTTAAATAAAAAAATGAAAACTCATATATTACATAGACTTGTTACACATATTTTTTTTTTAAAACTGCAATATAACACAAAAACAATAAAAAAAGATTAATTTTTATCAAATGTAAATGTTTTGTCATGGCAAAGCAATCATGAGACAGACTGCTGACTTGACATTTTTTTTCCAGCAGTGACCGCCACTGACTAGAGTAAGCCACAGTATTGGATTGCTAAAGAAGCTGGCTTATCATAGCATGTTAATTGAAAATTGAGTGGAAGGAAAAACTGAATTAGCAAACATGCAGAACAAGAAAAACAGCAGCCTTGAGAGGCTTGTGAAGTCAGAATCTATTTAAGAGTTTAGGGGATACTCTCGAGATGTGGACTGCAGCTGAAGTCAATATCTTAAGAGTCACCTCACACACAGACAATTCATGCAAAAGGAGCCCCAACTATGTAATAAATGCATTACATAGACATAACTTGAACTTGGTTGATATTTTCTGCATCAGATACCCTTTTTATTGTGTAGGTAATGTTTTAACATTTAGATAAACTGAATTTTGGGTTTTCATTCGCTGCTCTGAAGCTTCCCTGTGTTCATTCCCTACACTATGTAATGAACACATAAGCTCAAACTAATGATCTTCCTTGTTTCATAATTCCAGGTTATCCCCCCAAGCTGCTACCTGTTATTTCTGGGATTTCTTTTGCTCAAGCTCTCAGTGCAACAATCATCAGGATCAGAATTACCACAACCAGCAACCTCAAGGTTCCTCTAGCCCATCATCCTGCAGTCTAGTCTGTCAGCCCTCTAATGCTCCACTTGGACGAAAAACATGACATAAGACGTCCTAAAGAAAGCAGTGTGTGTTGGGTTGCTGCTTAAACTTTGAAATGCCTTGCTGCTGAAATGTGCTATACAAATAAAATTTGATTTGATTTTGATTTAAAAATACATCCATATGTATGCTTGCGTTGAATTGAAGTATTTTGAATTATCCAATTAGAAGCTCATAAAATCTGAGTTTTCCTAAATTATTTAAAGGCATACAGGTGTTTACTTGACTTTGACTGGGCATTTACAAGTTTATTAAAACTATTTTATTTCCAAAAAATGTATCTCTTTCATTCTTCTGGCATTTAGCAAATGGAAAAAAATGAAGAAAGGTTTAGTTGTTTTATTTTAGATAAAAAAGGAGAAATGATTGCATCTTTCTATACAAAGTACGTAAACATCTGGTTTCAACTGTATGCGAGTTTCACTTTTCAATGGGATTCTGATTTAATCAGATGAACCTGCATGTGTGCACAAAAGCATAATTGCAAACATGAATCTATACAAGTCATGACTGTCTGGAGCTACTTTCACATCCTGACCCTTTCACTTACCATCCCTACAATTCACAGAAAATCCCGTTTCCACAGAGAGCCTCTCAAATTAGCCAGAGCTGTTCGGTGAAAGCCCAACCAGCGTTGGACCTGTCAGAAGGACGAGGCATAAATCATCCCGCAGAGCAGGAGCAATGGCAGGACCAGAAACGCATCCACCGGCGGAGATTTACGCCGCACATCGAAGCAGAGAGCTTGGACCCTCTCCACCAGGTCATCTTCAAATTGGTTATTGATCCTCCAATCCCAAAATGAATCATATGGTGCCAACTCTGTTTAGGTGCTATGTTTACAGTAGTGTGGTTGCAGCTAATATGCAGCCCCCTAGATGGATTATAGTTTGGAAACCTCGAGAAAACACATAGCTGAAGCTGAGCAGGGTGTAATTTACCTTGAGATGAATGGATGTCCTGTTGTCATGCAGCTGAGCCTCATTAGACCAGCTGAAGCAGCCACTGACAGCAGTGTGTGTGAAGAGTTTGAAGTTAGGCATTTTACTCTGGTAATTATGACAACAATCACTGGGAATAACTGAAGAGCTTATGACATAGTTACAGTGCAATTCTTGTAAAATACACAATTGTTTGGAAATAGGTCTCGTATACTGAAAAGAAAAATAAAACTAATAATATTCTAAGTTGTTCCCAATTTATGAGCTGCCGTAAAACCAACCAGATTCGAATTTTAATGTTAAGGATTCTTTCAGAGAATAATCGCCACTTTAGTCCAAATCTGCCTTAAATGAGACTTGTTCTGTCAAAGCAGTTCGTGTCTACTCTTGGCACGTAATTTATGTTGGCAGATTACTTAATGGACCCTTGCTTCTCGCCCAATTACGCGCCAATATGGTGTGTAAACGTAGCTCCTTCCTCGGAAGCAGTTTCCTCATAAATGCCAGAATGGCCATTATGACAGTCCCTTTGTGAGTGAAAACAGACACCTAAAATAACGTCTGGGCTTTAATTGAAAGATTGTAAGGGTGGCCTTGGTCCTGTTTCTTTTTGGGCTTCCTTCTAAATGTCAGAAAGAAGACAATTAGATGCGTTTCTTCTGTTCCTATTTGAGTGAAAATGTCAGGCTCATTTTCATTTTCAAAGATATCTGGATCACTGGTCCAGTTTCTGAATATCCTTGATAATATCAATGGTGCAATAAGACACTTGATAGGACGAGCATTGATACATCTTTGCATCTTATTGGGATCGTATGTGATAAGCCACCACAAAGTAGTGAAACGTGTCAAGTGAAAGGAAACGGATATATGGCTTTCAACTATTTTTTTCTATTTAAAATCTGCAAAATATTGTGTAAAATTGCAATATAAAACAGCCAAAACACTGAGTTCCTTTAAATCTAAACTAAAAACCCTGTTTAGAGTTGCTTTTGAACCATAATAAATGAATGTGTAATGACAGCACTAGATAAAATGTAATGTTTTAGTTGTTGACTGTGTATTCTATGACTTTGTACTTTTGTATTTTTATGATGTAAAGCACTTTGAGCTGTCTTGTATATCTGGAAAATATTTCAAGTTTTATTTTTTCACAATTTTAATAACTATGGCTTACAGGCTTTGAGTTTTCTTGTGGTAATGAAAACTCAAAATTCAAAGTCTCGGACAATTTGAACTGCACGTCGGACTAATTTGTTTTAAGCACAAACGCAAGCTTCTGAAAAGTATGCAAATTTCTATACTCTCAACACTAAGTTGTGCCTCCTCTTGCATGAATTAAGTGAAATGAGTGCCAATAAAAAGAATTGTTAAATAAAATTTAGATGTGAAGTGAGAATAGCATCAACCCCTCTCTATTTCACTTGCACCTTTTATAGCCAATAATGAACAGGAAGAATTGGGTCTGGATGGACAGCTCTGGGTCCTTCCTCTCTGTTTCCAGTCGATAGCAGCCAGCAGGTGAGACCTCGACTATCTGTACAGCGTGGCAGACGCTTATTAGTGGTAATGTTCTCCCATCATCCATCTCCGGGTGGGTTTCCTCCATTGATCTCGACGCCAAGTCTTGTGACAGGCTGTTCCTCTGGTAGCGAGACCACTGGTCGCCGCCGGTGCTGGCGTTCAGTGACGCAGCTTATGGTTCAGTCAATAGACTTGAGAATGGAAAGTCAGAATTTGATTTGGGACAGAAAATGTGTTTCGTGCAGTGCTCCCAAATTTAGCCTAAATCAAAAACGATCACCATAAATGAAGGTATCTTATCCCCAAAACATGTAAACTTATTTAAGACTTAAAGGGACAATTCCAGTTTTTTGAGTGATGTTTTGATTATTGTCTATACATAACTCTTATTTGGGCATTTTCATTCAGCATACAGACAGATTAGTTTGTCCTTGAGGATGAAGCTAAACAAAATCAGAGACATGCCAAGATCCATATTAAAACAAATCCAGTAGTAATTACTGATAGTGATGGTCTTTTCTCAGAAACATACTGAGAACAGAACACGCGCATTTGACTCCCTTTTACTTATGGTTCAATATTTGTGGTTTTCTTTAGAACACAGTTTCATAATATTCACAAAAATGTTTTCATAATGCAAGAAAATGCAGCCTGGAAAGCTGAAATACCAAGTCGCAACGCTCTGTGAGATTTATTGGTAGAAAGAAATGCTATTGTTAGCCACACAGTAACATTTAGCTTATAGCTTTACTTGCATAGAAAGCTATACCATTAAGAAGAAATATTTTTAATCAGCTCAGATCTCTTAGAGTACCTAGATGCTGGCAATCATTATTTCATTCTTTATAAAGTTGAGCAAAAACAAAAACACCAACATTTTAATTGTAAAAAGAGATCAGTACAACATGGGCAGCCGAATGTTTCCTTCCTCACTTCCTGCAATAGCTTTTTTTTTCACACCATCTGCCTTTATAATTGGTCCAATCCTTACTCCTGTGTGAAGGCAGACATGGCCTTGCATCATCTTTCATTCAAGCTGAGTCAGTATCAATCATGTGACAGTCCAGTGATGGATAGGCAATCTAATAACGGGAGCAAAAATAACTTCACTCACTCAATCCTTGACCTTACAATGCAAGCATTCAGTTTGGTTAAAAGCTGCAGCTCTCACATAAAATGGATTTTTTCCTTTAGGATCAATTGCAGAGGAAATATTTGAACTGTAAGTGGCCACAGAAATCTGTCACTAATAAATAATTGCTGTTGTCAGGGATTTATACATTGCCTGCACCTCCTCTTTCGAGAGTATTTTCAGCTGCAGGCTGTTTAGCCCGAGTAAAAGGCGACGCAAGCAGGTTTTGTGGAAGAGTTAAGGAACTGCCTTTGGAGAAGGAAGCTTCTCAGCTGCTAAATTACCACTAAAAGGCTTTGACTATGCTGCTTCTGAGGAAGAATAGAGGACACTGAGGAAGGTGATCAGACATGCAAATCATGCAGAGTTCAAACAAATCTGAATTACAAATTAAATCAACAGACAAGCAGATTTTTTTTTATAGATGTTTTGTATAAAATTACAGAACAAACTTCAAGAATATCAAGATTAAACATCAAATTTGGGCTGAAGTGGGGTGCTGTGGTCACACATTAGCTAATCAAATGTTGCAGGTAGTAAAAGTTTAGTTTTTGTATTTTTTTTCCTGTTTCTGTTAACATGTTATTATAAGTATTATAAGTATAAGAATAATTGTTTTTGATTTGGAATTACTTGTAGATTAACAGTAAACAGTTTAAATTTGATCTCACATAAAACAAGTTTCAACATCAGCCTTCAAAATATCTGATTTAAAACCTGATTTGAACAAGTCTGAGTTCAATTATATGGTACACTGCAACATTTAGATTTTTAATGTGCATATTACTTCCATGAGAGGACTTTAATAAGAACTTACTGTCTCCAAATTTTAATTTATATGAGGAAAATGCAATGTAATGCAATGCAAATGTGCCAAGATTGAGAATTTGCCATTTTGATGTTACCCACTTTGATATTAACCATTTCTGTAAGTACTAATGGTACTAAAAGTATAAGAATGGCTAATTAGCATATCAACATATCCTTATTAGCATATGAACCCTAATATCCGAGGTGCATTTGCAATCTTATGTCTATGTTTCTTTCCCCAACAAACAAGAAGTAGTAAAAAAAAAGGAGGCTTGGGGAAAGAGCGGTCACGACACCAAGTATTACAAACACAAGCCTCAGCTTCCAGGATTTCAGTCAACAAATCAATATTCAGCTGATTATACCTTTAATCTGCAGCCAGGAGAAGCCAGCATTACTCATCCAAACACTGCAGGGAATTTCCACTAATGATCAAAAATGATAAAGAAACATGAAAAGAGAACTTTTAATTACCTTAATTAGGCCCTATAATTCATAATACAACACCTTACGAAAACACAGATAACCTTGTTGGATGGAGGCAGAGAAATGTTGATTATTTAACTTCAAGAATGAAATTATGAGCAGTCTAAAGAGGCCATATGTATCTGACACTTGCAATGAAGAAATTAGAAGAGATAAAACAGGGAAGGAAGGATGAGGAAAAACACTTTATTTCATAATGGAGAACAAAAATGTATATTACCTAACTAGTTTTTAAGTTTACTGAAAGCAACAAAATTCATAATAAAAATTTTATTTTACATTATTCAATTTTACATTTTACCCTTTTCTTTTAAAAAAAATCTTTTTAAACACAAATTAGACTAGACTAAAAAACACTTCTGATACTAGTTTTAACATGATGATGCCATAAATTAGCATGATATGGATAAATTAATGCATACATTTTATGTTAATAAAGTATGTGCATAATTCATTTGAAAAGTATCTCCAAAGCTTTATAAATTTTAAAAATGTGCTTGAAAACTTCATGTGATTTTTTTTTGGCATGTTCCCAATTGTCCTAAAATGAAAATGCACAAATATTGCAGCTGATTTCTTACCTACAAAAGTACCACAACAGTTCCACAATTTCTTCTTTGTTTCTTATTCAATTTAACAATGAAATACAAATGTCTGTCCTACAATAGTCTGTCCAAACAGAATAAACATAGGATACCTGACCAAAGCTACAGAGGGGGTTTGATCAAACCTAAATCAAATTAAGGAATCTGTGGCAACAAGCATTCCCAAACACTCCAAGTTAATGCTTGAAAAAGCTCTATGTCCAGCCTGAGCTGATTTGTGTGGAAGAATGGGCAAATATGCAGTCTCTGGTAAATTTGTTAAGATAGCGACATTAATCAATCAATCAATTTTATTTATATAGTACATTTCAGCAACAAGGCAAGTCAAAGTGCTTTGCATACCACTAAAGACCTATATTTATGCACAAAATATTGAAGTAGCATGTATTCAGGCTCTCTGTGATAGTAATATGCTTTAAAATTGTTGTTAAATTCATCATAAAAAGGTTTTTACTGTTGTGGTAAAGTCATTAAGAACCTGCATATTTTATGTTTGCATTAAACCCAAACTAGACAAACATTAACACTGTTGAGTATTAATGCAAATCACATTGTTTTCACTGCATTCAACAACATTTAGATGGGGTCAATACAAATGTATGTTAAATAAAAGTCTATACTGTAACAGTTTTAAGTGGATGTTAGAAATAGTTAAACGTGGTATGAATACTTCTGCAAGGCTCCGTCTCAGGTATTTCCAGCACTAGGCTGCAGAACAGGGATCATGTTACCAAAACAAAAACACTTTATGTTTGTGACTTTATGGCAGGTGCCAGCCTAAAGGTCAGAAACACACATGACGTTAACTGCAGTGGGATCACTCCAGTAGGATACCCCCCGTTTGTGTCTATGGTGTATCCCCTCAGGAGATAGACCCCCAAAGGCTGCTTTTTGAACTCAGCATGCAACAAAGAGCGACCCCCTGCCTCGGGTCCTGATTTCATAAAGGCAGGCGGTGCCAAGCTTTGACACCTACACTCTCTTTAGTAAACTTAGATAAGCCCACGAGTTCATTCAAAAGAAATTAAACTAACTTTCCATTCAGCTAAAGATGGTTTAGGTTCAAACAGTTTCTGCAAACAGAAAACAAAACTAAAATGTTGAAATGGTAGGCAGCATAATTAGAGATTTATCAATGTAGTGCATAAAATTTTACTCCTAATACCGAAGAAGCTTGTCACTCCAGAAATGTGTCCAACTCTTAGATTGGCTGAGCTGTGGTCCACTCTTACATAGTTTTATTTTCAGATTAAATAAGTGCAGACAAATACCAGAAAAATTCAATATTTGCCTTAAACATCAATGTATCAGGCAGCTATCAATCTAATATTTCAGCAATGCATCAGTTACATCTATAGCTACATTTGAAAAGAGCTGGTGGAAAGAATTAAAACTGAGACAACATTATTTATTAAATCCAATTTTATTTGGACTCCAAAACAAAATACATCAGGAAAAAATATAAATTAATTCTTGTGTTAAAACAATGAATGAATAGCACTAAGATCAGTGGAAAAATAGAAAATCACATCAAATTGAGCGTAATCGCATTCAGCAAAAATCAAAACATGTTCACTAAACTGTAGTCTGAACTCATTGTGATAATGAAATAAATTACACCCAGAGGAAGACTGCTCTTTTAATCTAAACTGCTTTCCTACTGGTGATCCGAGTCTCCAACAACAATTCTTGTCCTCCTTTAACTTCATTTCTGACAGAAAACCTAATTAAACTGAATAAGTGTGGGTATAAAGACCAGCTACACGACAGAGAGAAAAGATGGATGGCAACCTTTGCCTCAGCATTAAACATCCAACTTGCATCACAGTGGAACCCAGCGTACCCATTGCAACAAAGTGACCAGAGCAGCAGGCAGGGCCACAACTGACCAGTTTGGTTTTCATCTTCATGTTCCTCGTTTCTTCATGTCAACAGTGAGAACGTAATTTGGTTTATCCAGGGCTAATTATAAAAGACCAAACAAACTGCCATAATCAAGATTTTATGCCAACTAAAAGTACAAAACTAACAAAAAGAAATTTAGATGTATAAAATATGGAATGCAATTATACCAGTGTTAATCTATTTTAATTTGCCTTTTATTTTTTAAATCATATTTACTTTTTCCGAATCATTTTTTGCTTGTATATAAAATGTATTGTATCCTATTTACTAAAATACCTGGGCTATTTCCATGGGTAAGGGAGACGATGGTGGAAAAAAGCATCAGGAGTAAAAAACAAACAAAAAAAACCAAATCTGAAAAATAACAGGCAAATAAAAATAAAAATAAAACCTCTTTCTAAGAAAATTTTCTTCACAATTTAAGTTCTGTATTTCTATCATAACAATTCATTTCTGAGCCATTTATTTATTCCTGTGTTGATTACGGCAAGGTGACAAAAATCTTGGCACTCTGTATTTTCCCAATTTAAAGGCAAAGTGACTCATCAGCATCATGAGCTTAATGACGCTGTGTGGGTGAGTGTGGGCCGGCCGAACCTCTGATGGACTCATCCGGCGCCTCTGAGGAGCCGACCTGTCCGTAGATGAAGGAGTAGAGGCTGATGTCAGGGCGCCGGCGGAGGCAGTTCTTACAAACCGAGCTGTAGTACTGCCCCAGGAGGTCATACACCTCCCCTGTGATGGAGACAAGGACATTGTATAGACTGCCTTGTTATGATGAGAAAGAAAATGTTGACTTTCAAAAATCTACAATTATTAGTTGAGGTTAACTTTACATGCAATCCTATGAGCATGAACGAAGCATGAATTTGTTGAAGCACTTTTTTCGGGTTGCAATGAATATACAACATACAACTTAAAGGACATTTTAAAATATGGATTAGATTTAAAAATGTACAGTATTTTACAACAATCAAGTTTCTGTTATAAAATGAAATAAATGTTTGTCTACTTTTCTGGACAGAGTTGGTGCAGTTTGTTTAAATTGATTGGATTTCTGTTAGCCTGGTTCATTCACGTTTTTGAGATAGTTTGAATATTTTATCAACTTTGTGCAGAGCACCAGCACCACTGACTGACAGCATGCTGCCACCACCTTCCACCACAGCTACTACAATGTTCTTAGGCTTGAAAGACTTTCTATAAGACTTTGCTATAAAGCTCAAGCATCATCTCTTCTGATGAAACACTTAGTTTCATGTGGGCTGTTGAGATGCAAATTCAAGTCTAGCCTAAGGGAGATTATTTTGGGATTAGAGCTCCGTTTTGTTAGATTTACTCTTAGCTGAGGACAGTGACACAAGAGTTTGAGAGTTGGAATAATCCTGACTCTCAGAACCACTCTTCTTTTATCTGAGGGAACCATTTGGACATTGGAACTGTGGTTACCCATCTGAAAACATTTTAAGTAATACGAAAACAACTAAGAGAAAACTAATAGATGTTGGACTTATTGGAAGGCATTTTAAAACTTCAGCACAACATACTGTATATACACCTACCAAAATGTATGAAGACATGGGAGGCTGTCTTCATAGAAAGAATAAACAAACCAAACTCAAACACTGATGCCATTGGCTAAGCAATAGTGTTAGTGTTAAAACCACGGGCTGTAAGACTACTTTCAATAAAAAAAGAAACAGACGGGATGTCTGACTGCCTCACCAACACTGATATTCCTCTGGGTGAGGAAGGAGTGCATGTTGTGGACATCTGTCATGAGCTGGTTGTCACCAAAGGTGAAATAGGCGACGTCTCGGCCCGCCTCAGCAGCTGCCAGCATCTGGATCAGAGCTGGAGGAAAAGAGGGCTGTAAAACCTCAACAACAGAGAATGTTTCTGTGCTCGGTGCGAGAAGAGCAAAGCGGATACAATGAAAGCTTGGAAAAAGAAAAAAATTATTTGAAAAGATAAAGAAAAAGATTTAAATAAATGAATAGTTCCTCTAAAGTTGATGTTTCCATTAAAACCACATTAAAACCAGTCTCTGTATCCTGTACTGTAAAAGGTGAGTAATCAAGGGATTAGATCTCACCCCCACTGTGAACTCTGGATCTGTTAGTAAGCAGAGCCCCGACTGGCCCCGGAAAGCTGTGAATATTTTAAGAGACTGGAAATACGAATGCTGATTAATTAAAGTGTGGAAAGTGCCGACGTAATGAGCAAAAGTGAAACAACATCTCGATCAGCACTCAACACTGAGCACTTCTATCCATCAGCAGTTTGTCTCGCTGCCTCTGCTTCAACAGCTGTCCTCAAAAATAATTTTTGTAACTAAAGAAAACGTGGCAACGAGGGACCAGAGAAGCTAGTCCTCTCAAGTAGGAAATATCGATATAGTGAGTCATTAAACTGACTTTGTGTCCTCAACATAAATGAAGCATTTTGAATCACTGACCCCAGTAGCAGTCCACACTAAAGGTACACAATATATCACTAATTTACTGTTATTGCTTTGTGACCGTATTCAATATTAATATTTCAAAGAGCTGCATGAACTACAGTAACAGCTTATCAGATAACCACACATTCAAGCTCTCTATGCCAGTGATATCAGAAGAAGCTTGCACAATATAGCAGAAAATTAGGCATTTGGATGTTTCTGGTGCAGTCGGCAAAAGTTATAACTAAGTTATTTCATCACAATTAGAAAACGATGACTATTTGTTTATCACAAGTCATATTGTTCCACATTCACAAGCATTATTGCATATTGCTGTAGCAGAAGTCCACATCTTGTGAAATCTCCCCTAAATTCTTGAATAGGCTTTGTGTTACAAAGTATTTTTTTTTAAATAAATGCTCAACTTTAATATATATGGCTAAAAATGTTGTAGTTATATCTCATGCCCCCAATTTTACCCATCAATCTGCAATTTCTAGCCTTTTAATATCTCTTTGTAAACATCCTGCAGATCTCATTATTTCTTTTTTGTTGTTGTTTGTTTGTTTTTTAATTATTATTATTCACCAGTAGGTGTATGTATATACAATAAGCATTATAGAGTGGCAAAAAGGGGTATTGACCTAAAAAATAATTAACCAGATATTAGAATTAATAACAGAAGTCAAATAACCAAACAAAAAGAACAAAACAAAAAAAACAGAACAAAAAAAAAAAAACACACAAACCTCTCAAGGAGGCAGTTATGTCTGTTACTCTACACCTTTTACTACCAGTTTCTCCTTTCAAGCAACTTTCCATTAATATACACGGATAGAGCGTTTTGTGAGCCATAATTATCAAACTTAACAGAAGTAAACATTTCAAATAAATCAATCTGTGTGTAACATGCCAGTTTCATGCCCTTGTACTGGATCACTGAAGTAAAGCGACTTTTCAATAATATATGCAATGTATAAAGTGTGATACAGATAAGGGCTGAAATGCATAAATATAGTGAAAAGCTAAGTTGCTATTGCAAATGAATGGAAAAATGTCTCCTAAAGCTCCCTGAGGAGTAATAACAACACAACACACACAGAAAGCTGGAACTGATTGATGGATTCAAGCAGGCAATCAATTTCACTATTAATGCAACATATCAACTTTGGCATTAGATCAATAGGAGGAAGGCAAAAAAAAAAATGCCTTAAGTAAATGTACAAATTCCTGGAAGACAAATGGATGCCCATGCTGGAGCGCTTTCTAGTTGAAATTTATTCTGCTGCATCCAGGAAAGAGAGTCCAATTAAAGTGATGATCTGAGCACTTGTCTAGTCAAAATGTGCTGACGTCAACGTTACGCAAGAGACGTGAACCTTACCTTTGAGTCGTGTGTCGCCTCCGAAAACACCACAGCCCCAGTTTCCTGTTGCCACTGCGGCGAGGTTTTGACTTTCCTTCTCAGAGTGAGAAAAGCCACAGTAAGCCTACAAGGAGAATCAAAAGATTTAACAGCAGTGTCAGACAATAAGTTCAAAAAGAGGATGTAAAAAAGCGCAGAAGTTATGAATATTAAAATAAAACATATATGGCCTCACAAATCCTCTAAATTAAGCTCTGTATTACAATGTACACACATAAATTTATTTATTTCCTTCGTTTGATTGTATTTTTTACTGTATTTCCTTAAAGTGTATGAAACAATTAAGCACCCAGAATAAAATAAAAATGCATGCCAACAATTATAAGGTAACAATATCTAAAGGCACTAAAAGAGAGCCAATCAGGCAGTAGCTGAAGCATCTCAAATCATAAAAGTGCTTCAGACACATTAGAATGTATCACTATCACAGTAAAGAGCAATAGATTTAAAACATTGAAAGGCTTGTTTATTTTAATTCCATCACGTCTACGAAACAATTTCCCAGTGGGGCATGCGCTTTAGTTAGAACATTTTCACTTAAAATTAATCAAATGAAAATTATGTGAAAATACCAGCTACTCTTAATTTTTTTTCCATTAGCTGTGAGACTTTGCTCATACTAAATACATGCCATTGGGTGATTTATCTTTCCTTAAATTTTTTAATGTGCCATTTTGGAGATATAAGAACAAAATCTGGCTTCACTGTCGAGAGTCATAACTATAAAACACTCCTGTGTAAATCTGAGGCATCAGACATGCCATATGAGCCACCGTTTTAAAAGCTACTTCAACATAAGATCCAAGCGAGCTTGAAATATTTATTTTAACGTTAAAACAAAATGCACAGTGAAAATAAATGGTAAGAGCCTGTCCTCCCTTCTGACCAGTGATAAATTCTTCTTGGGAAAGGGCAGATGTGACATTTAACTGAACAATATTCGAAACAGGATTGATATCTGTGTTTATGCATTCTTCACCCTGATGTCAAAACTGTCAAACTGCTCCATGCTTTCTGACAGCAGACCTGACAACATCAACATCTTGATTTTTTTCCAGAACAAATGGCCATTACCTCTTCGGGAAGCTTAAGGATAAGTATAAAAGCCGAATACTATGTAAATATGATACATGGAACTGGTATCCTGACAGTAAATTTTCATGATTCCAATTAAAATCAATGATGGATAATTCTGGGTACTTTAATTAAACATATTTTCATAGTATGAATTGTGTGTATATATATTTTCATCTAAATCATTGTATATGAGAATGGTGGTATATGGTAAATTGCATGCAGCAAAAATCTAGCAACATTACAAAGAAATGAAAAAACTTAGGCAAACAAAAAAAGTTTACGGTCACCTTGTTAAGTTCCCTGTTAAGTTTGTCGGGGTGAAACTGTTCGAGAAAGTTCCTGAACTGTAGCGCATCGATGGCAACAATCTCTGTGCACCGTCTCCTCCAGTCGTCTCTGGAAGAGTCAATATACAGACTTTAGAACAACAAAATGTGGACAAAATACTTAGGAAGCATGTTGCTCAAAACAAATAAACAAAGGAAAAAAAGACAATACTTCTGCAAGGAATCACAAATAAATAGACATTCAATAGATAAAATATTCAACAACAGGCTGTAATCAAAACACCAAACAGATCATAATTTAAACTTCAAACTTCAGGACATGGCTGATGCCCGCTGATGTTAAGATAAAAAAAGAAATGGATTTATACCTTGGAATTGTATCGTGGTGACAGCCAGCCCACTTATACGTCTGAGAATAACCCGTGTATTTGCTATACTGTTGTGATCCTGAAAGACAGCAACATCAAAAACCATGTTTAAAGTTTGTTCATGATGCTAGTTATGATGACGAAAGAAAGGTAAAATTAGAGAAGTTTTAGTGGAACCTCAATACTGTGTCCTTTTTTAGTCAACTTAAAGCTTAAAAGTAAGGGATATAATATGACCAATGGTGGCAAAATAAAGCAACAAAAATGTCCAACATTAAACAGAAAAAAGATGTACGTGTTGTAACAAAATAAACAAAAAAATACTCCTCCTACTCAAAGCAATTACAGAAGAGACGCATATGAAAGAGCTCTGAACTCCAGTTGGCATCATCATCATGTTGCTCTTAAAGTAATGGGCAATATAATTCAAAATCCCTTTATAAACAAAAAACAATTACATAAAAACATAGGAAACAAATGCAGAACAAATTTTCCCACATAGTAAACGCTCTTTAAAGGTTAACTTTGATTCAGTATAAATGGATATTGTGACTGCTCAATTAATTTTTATATTGTAGGAATAAAGCACAGTTATTAAACAGGAAGAAATTACTTTAAGCTACTATTTCCAAGTGTTCTGTTTAAATTAGAACTTAGAAATCTCAACAATGGAATAATATCTCTGTCATAAAACTGGAGGGACATCTGTTTGCTGTTCAAGAACATGACATTTTATTGGTCCCTGACATTTTTGCATTTGAGCAGATAATACTTCAGGAACAAAATTAATTCTTCTTCTAATTTTTCGTGAGCAAAATGTTCTTTGAAAAGGTATTTGTGGAGGGAAGCATATAAATACCGCATTTAGAGAGAATCAACTATTAGAATTATTTTATAAATAACAACAATCAGCAGGTCAAAGTAAAGTATTAAAGGTCATTTTATTCATGTGCAAATATATCCAAGCATGAAAGTCTCACAGATGTGCTGGACAAGGCAGTGAAAGGTCAGAAGTGCATCTCATTGCTATGTTAATTCAAAGCTGGGAGGAGTGAACTTTTTTATCTTTAATTAACTCATATCAATGTCTTTCTTAATGACCAAGGAATAAAAAAGGAAATATTTTGTTTTTGTGAACATAAACAACAACATAAATTACATAAATTATGCTATCAGAATATTGTGGATAAGTGGTGTAAGATGTGAAACATTGCATAGACACAGCAGGCTGCCACTAGTTTTATCGGTTTCCACCTTCCGGATAGAAAAAGAAATACAATCTCCATGTCACTGCTTCCTGCTTACTGATTTAAAGCATCTCCTGGTCAGCATCGTCTTTAAACCAATCATGTGACTTCTCCCTGATACTATTTATACTGTTGACCGTCTCAATGGCAGCCAGATATCTACCAATCAAGAAAAATTCAATTAGCCAGAGCACTTTTGCAAATTTCAGTGCAGAGCTTCAATCCATTAGTCTGTTTTGCTGCATGCCAAGACCTCTTGCAGAGAAATATGATTTACCGCAGTGGGCCACGAAGCATCCGAGGCTTGGAGTTTTACAATGGGAAGAAGAGATATTGGCTGAGTTTAATAAAGATGATGGAATGGAAGAGTCCATTAGCGGAGCAGGTATTGGGCAGGTCTTCCAGCTATAATTAATTCTGTGCTGGAGTAATAAAGTTAAGTGGAGCAGCGGGAGCAAAGGCAGGCACGAAGTCTGAAGGTGACTCGGCCAAACGGGAAGACACGGAATGTCTGGAGATCACAAAGACAAAGAATGTGATGCCTCACTTGCTATTTTAGTCTACAGTTCTGATACCATGTATATTAAAAGACATATTCTTTAAAAAATGTGACAACAAAAGCCAGAAGCAAGTAGAATGGTTGTTTCTTGGCAATGCAGACTGAGAAACTGAAAAAAGTTTCTCAATCACTGCTCATGTCAAAGAGTGAAGAAAAAAAAACACCACAGCTGAATAAACTTTATTTTCCTGTCTTAAAGTAGAAAACACAGTTTTATTCTAGAAATAAAACTAAAAATAATTTGAAAAACGAAACTAAGAGAGATTATCATCATGTTAATCAGTAAAATCCAAACCTTTGTTAAAGAGATTCTTTTAATCCGTAAATTATACTAAAATACAAGGCATACTTTTTTTTTTACTAGCCATAACTAGAATACACTGATTGTTGTCCTCTTTAAACCCAATCAAGCTCCTGCAAACATTTCCACAAAACAAAAAGAAGAAGTGGAGTAAAGGACAGGTGCCATCAGCCTCCTGCAGAGGGAACCCTCATGTCTGCCGTCTTGTTACTGGGTCTACACAGGTTTCTGACAGCCGTGTTTGTTGCAAACATCCAATTGTGAAGTACAGACTGTACTAGGAATTATTTAAGAGAGAGGTTCAACAGCGCAATCAAGTCCACCAACTCTCCATCTTCCAACTGCCTCTCGAAGCCAATCAAAAAGAAACGTGTGAGAAGGACCGACCGGGAAAAACGGCAAAGCCATAAACATCTTCAAGCTGACCCAGAATGGGGTAAATTGAAAATGTAAACATCAATACTTTTCACATCAAATTAAAGAGTGTATGAAAATTGAAGCACAAATGGAATAAATCTTAAGAATTACAATTCCAATCTGGAAGGATAACAATCTAGGGCAAATTCATGAGTGTATTTGCAGGCATCCTTGTCTTGAAGAGGCCAGATGCAAATAAATATCTGCTTTCAAAAGAACTCTAAGGAACAAATAAAATATCTAATTACAGACACTGTTTGCAGGCATTTTAATAAGGCTAGAAGTATACAAAGTCCACCAATGGTTTCTATATCAGAGGAAATTGTAGGCAAAGCAAATAGTTTATCATTCCCAAAGATATTTGCAAAGACCGTTTGCCTCATGTAGACAGTGCAGAAGAAATACTGCCTGCTGAAAGCTGGAGCTAGTTAAGGAAAAGAGAAAAATACAATCGTGATGCTGAGTTTACAGAAAAGGACCGCAAGCTTGAATTCAATCTCTTTTCCCATGAAATCTGCCTCATATTTTGATAATCTACTTACTCCAATTTGCTGGACATAATGAGTGTGTTTGCATCTGCATGTATTCAGAGAAGCCTCTTTCAAAAATCCAGTGCAGAAAAAGGAAAACAATGGGTTCAAAATCTCCCAACCAACTCAATTAGATTATAGAAGTAGAAAAATAAATGCCTAAAAAAAATTAAGTATCGTTTGGATTCACTGACCTGTGATAATGAGGCACTCGTTATCATCGAGTGCCTCTGTGAAGAGACGCGACACGATGAGCTCAGGGTTTATGAGGAACCGAATTTCTTCTTGAACAAGACCAGCACCAATAACTCCTCCTCCTACAAACTTGTTGGCAAAATCCACCTGAAGGATAAGGTAAAAAAAAACATTCAAGCTTCTGCTGACCCTGCTCATTTTCTAATCAGTCAGATTTTGCAAAAAAAAAAAAAAAAAGAAGAGCAAAGACAAGAACAACTTCTCAAACTTTGGAAGCAAAACATGCCATGAAATTGTATTTGCCCTTTATGTTTTATTTTTGACAGAATCCATGACAGGTTTATTGGGGAGGTTAGCCTGAGGTGGTGGCATTACTCAGGCAATCTGTCCACTATGCCAAAATGAGCTTTGAGCTCTCCTCGTTGCTACATTTAGTTCTGTAGCCACCAGTAGCAAATATCAAATTAAGAGATTTATTTAAGGAAATAAACTGCAAAAATTATGCTTTCTATTTATTTTTGCAAGTAATTAAATTATTTCAATTCATTTGAAATTGTACATTTTCAGGGCTGACAGTTTTTACTCCGTGACCCACAGTTGGCCCAGACCGAACCCATCACGGCCACATAAAAATGCTACAAAAAAAAGTTGAGCAGCGGGGTGAGGGCAGATCTCTCCACTGTGGTCACTCAACTTTGGGACAACAAGCCAGACTCCAGAGTCTGCTTTGACAAGCTGTCAGGACCTCAACCCCCAGCCCCACCCTTGCAGAGCATCCATCAATCGGAGCTACTGCGAGCCCCGGAGCTGGTCGTGTGTGCACATCAACTGTCAGCCCGTGGCAACCAGAGGCAAACAAAAGGTGAAAGTCGGAGGGGGCTGCGCTGACAGTGTTTGGGACGCTTAGCCAACATAGAGAGCCGAGGAGGCCCAGAGGCCTCGACCCCAGTCCCAGCCCAAACTCCCTCTGACGTGTAAGCAGCTCCCTTAAAGGGGCTTATTTTGCAGTGCTAAGCATTCTGGGTGAAAGACTTCAAAATGTGGTGGCATAGTGAATGACTACTACAGAGGAGAAACAGCTCCTGGTACATTTAAGTTGCTGAAAAGTGTAAATAAATCTAAAGCAGACTGTAACATGTTTTAACTAGTGTACACTTCTAATAGACAGGGCCGTACACTTTTTCCACAGTAAAATTCAAGGACTTTTCAAATATTTTCAACATACACTTTGGAGATAAAAACTAAAAAGAAAGTTTCAATTCACTATTACATAATGCATTTATTACTGTTATTAATAATGTCTTGTGATTGTACTCTACATTCTACAGAAAGGACAAGTTAGACTAAACTATAACAACATTTTATGTTTTGAAAAGTTCTCTCTCACACAACCTATACACCTGACTGGCCTAAAAACAAGACACAAATTTGACCAAAAAAAATCCAAAATTTCAATAACATAGTTGAATGTAGAAAATATGAGACAACCTTTATTTCAATTACAGATCAATAATTTGAGCTACTAGGAATAATAAATATTCAAAAATAAACTAAAAAAAAATCTTGCTACAAAGTTTCAGCAAATAGAAATAACCCAAAATTAAAAAGTTTAGTCGGATTTAACTTCAGAAAATAAGAAAAGAAAGTCTGTCTTTTTATTAGGTGTATGCAAATATTTGGCTTCAACTGTAAAAATAACCCTTTCCCATTTTAGGCGTTTAATCAAACATTAGATTACATTTTATTACAAAACCTTGCAATTGGAATACCAGGCGTTTCAAGAACTTTATACAGAAACTGAGCACTCCCTTAACACCTATTTGAAATTCAAGCATTTTCAAGGATTTCAAGCACCCATACAAACCCTGAATAGAGGTCTTACCTGAAGCATCCCATAACCATCATCCTCAATGGTCCCTTCACATGTAATGTGGAGCCTTGTGAGCAAAGTCGGCGAGCTGAAATGCAAGCATTGTTTTCCACATTCCATTTTTAGTAAGCTCCTGTATCTTTGGTGCTCCTTATACTATTCTAAAAAACAAAATCAAAAAACAAAACAAACAAACAAAAAAACAAAAAACGACAGCAAACCTTTTCCAGTTGGGAGGTTTATCCAGTCTTTGACGGCTGAATGTCACAAGTCCTGTAGGTTCTGAAAGACACAAAAACACAAATAAAAAATGATTGCTTAGTTTTCTCTACAACAGTTCAATTTAATCAAAAAACAATAAATCCGATCACCTACTCTGTTCAGTGACACTTTTAAAATAACACATCAAGGTTTTCAGCTTCTCAATCTTTCTGGAGGATGAGCCTTCAAACAGCCTGAAAGGAAAAAGATACAGAGTGACATTTTTATTAATTCTGCTGCCACCTATTTATTTATTATAGTTACTTCCTACATTTCCACTGAGAATTTCATCCATACAATTTTTTAGATTTTTCAAAAAACATTTACCTAACCAAATTTTACAATCTGTACATTTCACAAATAATCTTCTGAAGTCATCTTCAGCTGGGGTAGCCCTTCTGCTTCAAGGCTTCAGGAATCTTCATCCTTTCTATAATCTTAAATCAGTCCCCCCCATTCTACTGTGGAATCAACAAGGTTTTGTAGTCTGCGTTACTGCTGGTCTCAGGTTATTTTCTCATTTTTAGACCATTCTGTGTAAACCTCAGAGATGGTTGTAGGCAAATATTCCAGCAGATTTCTAGTTTCAGAAAAAAAGATCAAGTTGTCTGACACCAACAAGTATGCTACATTCAGTCACTTAAAGCCTCTTTCTTCCCCATTCTAATGCTCAGTTTGAACTTCAGCAAAGAGTGTTCTTCAATTCCAGATGTCAAAATGAGTTTGAGAGTCTCCATCTCTACAAACAACTACTTAAACAGATATACCCCAAATAAAGTGCTGTGTCATTGAATACGATTATATTTTCTTCCTGAGGAAGAACGCTCAATCTTTAAAGAAGTTGGCCATGACATACCATCTTACCACCAACTGACTAAAGTCAAGACGACCAAAAACTGTTCATTTGCAGAATCATTGCTGGAGAGATGGATGACCTCCATTTTAGCCCCGTGAGTTCAGTCATGCTTTAACTTTTGATATGAATTAGTTCATCTCTCACTCAGCCTCCTTTTCAGTCGCTAGCCGATTATGTAGGATCTCCTTTGCAGTTACGAGAACAAAGTTGCCCCAGGCTGTCCATCACAGTGCAACACTCCTGCACTGTCCCTGCACTCACACATAAAAAAGAAAAGAAAAAAGGGTTCAGAGATCTCTCTGTCTCCAGGGATACATTAGGAAACGCTGTGTCCCTTTAAAGCAACAGTGTCCTGAGGAGGAAAAAAGGTCCTAGCACATATATAAAACTGCTGGCAGCGAGAAGCGCTGGATATACGGGTGCACTTTGAACACTAAACTCACAATATCCTTCTTAATATGAGTCTAAAAGAAGCACACAGATGAGTCACTAAAAAAAAAAAAGGAAATTTTATGGAACGAAAATGAAGCAATGACAAAAGCTTGCTGCACTAAAAGCCCTTCAGGGACTGGAAAACTCGTTCAGTAAAGCCAGTTTCTGCTTTCATTTGTCTTTTTTTAGTCAAAGTGGCCTCAAGAAACAATCCTCCCTCTTGTAGCTCTCAGAAAAAATGTACTGGACATGAGTCTGCCACTGCGAAAGCAGTCTTTTAGTAACAAACTGTAATATAGTCTTATAGAAATAGAGAATTTACCTACATTATTTATACAGTATTTGTCATCAATTTAGGATTAAAGTCATGTTATAATTTTAAAAACATGCGACTTCTGTCTAAATGTAATAATATTTTGAGGTATCATACTTCATGATTTTATGTTTAAATATGATGAGTCTAGAATCTTTTTTGTGTACATCTATAACTTAAATTACAAATATATAAATATTATAAAAAAACATTTATATATTATGAAATAATCTAGGTTTGGAAATATATAAAGAATAAATAAAAATGGCCAAACAATTGGCCATTTGAATACTTTTCCTATTGACTGTAGCTATGAAAAAAAAACAAAACAGGTGACTGCATTTGGTTTTAGCATCATTTTTACAAGTCAACATTCTTTGACAACAAGAACACACACTGAATACTTTTAATATGTAAGGTGAGAGAGAACTAAAAGCTTCCTTTGCAGCCGGTGGTGAGACTGTATCTTTATTTCAGTTGGCCATTTTTTATTTTTTTTGCAAGACTTTTTGCCAATTTCTACACATCTGCTGTGGGGTGTAAACATGCCAAGAACAAAAAAGATGTCTACATGTGGGAGCAGATGATCAAGCTTTCCAAAACTGGCAAAAGGAAAACAAAAAATCTGGACCAGTTGACAACGTACTGCAGAAGTTACATAGAAACAACAAGAAATAAACTTAAATATATATTTTTTAAATTATAAAATTACTGGCATTTATGGTACTGGCACTGAGTGCTCAGCCTGGGTGTCTGATGGATGTTTCTTCCCATCGAAGGGGCGTTTTCCTTTCTACTGCCACTATACAAATTCTTAGTATAAGGGATTGTTGAAAACTTAAAGACTTCATACACTGCTACATGACCTTTCGGGAAGATTAATTGCTGCAAAGTCAGTGGCTCGATATAATCGGCTGAGTTTTCTTAGATAGAAATATGAATAATAAACTGAATCTGAGTGGATTGTTTAAATCAAATTAGAACACTCAGGTCAATACATGACTTTCAATCTGTCAACATGATTGGACTGAATTCACTATACATTTGCGTACAGATTAGATGCTTTATGATGTGCCTTGAGACAACATTTATTAAAACTGGTGCTATAAAAAGAAACTTATTAGAATTGAATTAAATAGGGTCCAATGAGGATATTTAAACTAAGGCATGGATACAGAAAAATATTCCCACCCGAGTTTCTAGTTAGGAATGACTACCGTCTCTCCAAAACCATGTTACTGAGACAAAGTGCATTTGCTTAAAAAATATTGAGCAGCAAACAGCATCATATCTTAGAGCATGAAAACCAAATCAAATTTCCAAGTATAATATGTACATACATCAACATCAGCCTTTTCTTTGTTTTTAAAGCAGAAACGTTATTCTACAAATGCACAACAGCAAATCACGTCTGGTAAACATTGTAAATGGATTTTATTATTGACCATAATTGCCATTCAAACAAGACTATATAAAAACAATGTGCAGACACTTAGTGACTTAGCTAAAGGTTGGAGTGAGCACTTTCCCAAAGATCCTCTATGTAGAAACAATGGATGAACTTTTCTAATCCAGGTAGATGAAGAGGATGGATTTCTCCTTACTAAAGTCACTCTCACAGTTAAAAACACTTTTTGCCTCTGAATTATGAAAGAACTGAAATCAAGGCTTTGGATAAAGAACAATACAAAGCAGAAGGAATTGAATATAGCAAAGTTCATGACACAATTCCAGAAGATGGCCTCACTCTGCAAAATACCTGCAGATGTCTGCTGCTCACGTTATTAATTAACCCAACATTAGTGTGTTCCCACTGCATGTCTACTCATGATTATTAGCTGCAGCAATTACCTATTTTTCTCAGTGTCTGAGCCAAATGAACGAGTGAGCATGTCAGTTTTTTGCACATCAGTGTGGCAATATGGGTCAGAAACAGAGCAGACATGATGTGAAGTGATTCATATTTTTTTCCAGAAAATCTTTTTTTTTTCACGAGCTGCCACTGTGGTGACTACAGGAAAACTGAATTAGCCACAGAGAGCTTTTAAATTTCTGGGTATGGTGCATGGGTAGTTACCCTGGGTATGGGTAGTTAGCTTCCTTCCTACTACCTGCCAGACAACATTTACATGGTTATTAGTTTCTTCTTGGATGACTATTGTGTAATGTTTCGACACATGAGTTTGATGTTCCATGGAAAACATTTACACTTCTTGGCCAATATTAGCCACCTTACGTTTTATGTATTTTATGCCATCTTTATATAATTCAAACTTTTCAACATAGAAATGAGTATCATGAGCTACAAGGTCAAAATTAAGTGAAATTTGTAAAGTCATGCCCTTTAAAGTGAAGGAGAAGAAAAACTCTGAGACTACTTTCATTTTAGCTCATTACACTTTATGTGAATGAAATTCTCTTGGAATGGAAACTTTTCTTTTTTTTTATAAAAGCCTGTGGTGCGTTCCTTTGTCAAAAGCAGCCATCTGAGTCGCTTTTAATCTAATTTCCTCTTCCATTTAGGTAATCACATTGTGATTCCAACAGATATCAGCAACATGACTAAGCAAGAGATCTGTAGACAGATTTTACATTACATCCTAACTGATGGTCTTTATAGCGACGGTTTGTAAGGAGAGAGAAATACGGAAGATTTTCACAGATGCAATCCCTTGACTAAATCTAAAGAAACATTTTCCTGAATCAGATGTCGTAGAGTAAAATCAAACAATGAAGAAACAGAGGTCAGGAATTGGCAACACAGAAGCAGATGAAGTGAGAACACTTCATCTGGTACAATACAATGGCTTGCACTGGATATTATTCAGAGGTATCAGAGTTAAGGGGAATAAACACAAATGAAAGCCACATTTTTGTTGTGTTGGCTTCAATTTATGTCACTTAAATTCTTAAAAATCCACTGAAGCTTGTGGTTTAAATGCAAAAACACATGAATACATTCCAGCTGTACGTATACTTTCGGATGATTTTTGATGAGCAAGTTATTCTAAAATTATACCATGTTAGAACGAAACGTGCTTGTGCCAGAAAAGGTTTATGGTTTACCAATCGACTATTAAACAAAGCAGAACATCACACACACAATACCTGATAAAGTTGATATCTGGGTAGTTGCAGTACTCAGTCTTTCTGGAGTTTCTTCTGGGGAAGGTACAAAAGAAGGCGTTTGCGAGCAGACATGCCACCTGTTCCTGAGACATGGTGATGGAGTGGCTCATGCCTCTTTTCAGGAGGGGGATAGGCTAGAGGACAAACAGAGGTACAACTGAAGAAGGATAAAATAATTTGTGTTATGCCAACATGATAAGGAAGCAATCTGCATGAATGCAATAATGTGTAAACTCTGAATGCATTTTTATTGATTCACCTAAAAAGAATGCATATGTGGCTTTAGTACAGATGTGCTATGTTACAGTTTCTTTAAAGAAATATGTTATAGGTCCTCACCCCTTTTACAACAACTAGACAAGATACTTTATCATCTGGGGACCTTTGGGATCAATCTGCTGCAACAATTCACCAAAACCAGCCAGTCAATGCAATGCGTAGTTACTGGTGTTACCTTGGTGCAGAGCTCAGATGCTCTCAGTGCTAATTGCACCATGTCTGGCAGCAGAGAGTCAAACAGATGTTCCACAGCATCACGCTCCAGGACCTTGGAGACAGCAAGAGATCTGTTTATGTTTGTTGTTTTGCCATAAACTACAGCTGCCTCTCTATTACTCATTCAGGCTGATTAGTTGAAGACATATTAAATACACTTGTCTGACACTCATTTAAATTATGAAACAGTAAAACAAACGATATTGAAATAAGAAAAACCATCAAAGTATTATTGTTGCAGCACAAATTTTGACGACATGAATGGAAGCTATTTTTTAATGTATATAATGTGAATCCGTGGTGTCATACTGTCAAAATACACATTAAAGAAGTAATCCAAAAATTCAAAATGTTTGTCGTTTATAGAACGCATTTTTATATATTACTTGCATTAGCCCAGTAGTGGCACCAAAATGTCAGAGTTATCAATCACGACGCAATTTCATCAAAGTTGCACAGCCAAGCAAACTCATTAAACAATCTTCCAGGAAGAGATGCAAATGACCAAGTGTTCGAAATAAAAAGGGCTCTGTGTGCCCAGAACAAGAAGCTCCGGCTTGTGATTTAGCTTGGAGCATTTATATTATGGCAATGGAAGCTTGGCTAAACACCGCTGTAAGTAATGACCACGCTGACATCATAAACTGCTCCTCTGGGTGTAATAAATGACGGCAGTTGACACGATGGGGATAGTAGATATAGCTGAGGTAATATTAGGCAAGCTGTGTAAATCAGCAGCAGACAGAGACTCACATAAACTGACTTAACTGTCAGTACGACTTAAGACCAGCTCCGCACATAATACCAGATGATAGAAAAAATCTAACAAAACTTACAGTGTTTTTCAAAAGAATTCATGATTCAACTTTTCACATTTTGTCACATTATTAAACATACATTACATTGGGATTTTATGAGATAAACCACCACAAAATAAGGCATAATTGTGAAGTAAGAACATTTTTTCTTTTTTCATAAAAAGCAGAAGAATATCTGCTTTTCTTTCTGTGTTAAGATTGTTGGTAATATTAAATTTAAATTAAGCAAGAGGGAATTTTGCTTAGACCGACACAACAACAGCTAGAAAAATACAATTCAGTTCTTTTGGTCTAAGTAAGCAGTCAGTCTATGAACAGGTGACTAAGTAAAAATGAACCCCTTTGTGCTAATAAGCATACAAAGAGTACTTGTTGGGCAGCAGAGAGAAAAATGAACTGAATTCAACAAAACTGAGGCTGTCCGTCAACGGCTATTCCGTTATTCATAAGGAATACGAGCTGAGATGAATATTCAATGAGGACGCCTGACCCGTCACTCCATGCCATTCATGTGCATTTTTGCTCTGACACCAGAAAACATTCTGCTCCAATCCAGCACAAGAGCTTGAACTATAACAATCTGAAGAAACAGATGCATTGTACAAAAGTGGTATTGTTATTTCACTCTGAAAATGAAACTTTATAATCAAAACATCATACTTCATTGGCAGTTTTAAATTATTTTTGAAACTGTGCTAAAAATATTATATAATATAATAAAATAAATTTTCTATTATACAATTGAAAGTCAAGTTTGCTGCACAAGCAATAATTGCTTTCTTGAAAAGTGTAAAATGTGCAATATTAAGATCCATAAGCTAACTTAAATATAGTTACAAGCAGCAGTGTAATAAATTTTGTGCTAAACCACTATTTTTCCAGACCTAATTTAAATAATTTAACTTATTTACTGCAACTTAATAGTCTTAAGAATAATCATTTATTTCTCCTTTAAATTAATAAGAATAAAAAAACATCAAATATTTGCCATCAATAGGAGTTCCACCTAAATTCCATCTTCAACCATTCTTTTATCCATCCATTGTCTATGCCTGCTTATCCTTGTAGGGACACAGGGGAGCTGGTGCCCTTTTCTAACCTTCATTGGGTGAAAGGCATTGTAGAGACAGATCACCAGTTCATCACAGTGCAAAAAACCCACAGGGGAAGCATCCAGTGTACACACACACATACTTAAAAGCAATTTGGATTCTGGAGAGAGCAATTAACCTAACAGTCATGTTTTATGACTGTGGGAAAAAGCCAGAGTATCTGGGGAGAACATGCAACCTCCACGCAGAAAGATCTCAGTGCTTCCATGCAGCCCCACTGTTCCTTTATCCATTGCAGAAACAAATTCAGTCATTCTGGTTCGACATCACAGCTAAATCAGATTTCAACATTAAAACTAAGCCTGTGGCTACAGCCTCTTTTAGTGCAGGCGTTTGATGGAATATCCTTTATTTTTGACATGAATTACATTTGTTGCATGGTTATTCAACAGAAACTGACTGGATTGAGCTACTGCCTGTTATTTAATGTCATTTCTGACAAGTTAGTAAAAATGACCTTTTGTTTGAAGATTCAATTATTACTCAAAGCTCCTGCTTTTAATGGCTGGAGAATTTTCCATTTCGTTCAAATCATTTACTGCTCAAACTTGCATCATACTGACATAAAACAGTCACTTTTTCCACCTGGAGTATGAAACACTATTAAAACATAAAGCATTGCCAGCAATAGTCTAATAAACTTGGGAAATCTTATTTCACTTGTATCACAACAAAGCAATGTCTCAAACAGAACGTCCCTCTCTCTTTAATGATCCAGACGTTCAGCCACCTTCTGAATCTTTACAGAAGATGACGCAGAGCACTTTAATATGACAGATGGCGTATGGCCTCCAAAAACGACTGTCGAAGACACTGGCGACTCTGAGCAAAGAGCAATGAGCGAAAGCTTTACTGGGAAAAATAAAGCACATCTTTGACTTGAAGAAAAACAACTAGGTATTGTTAATTATTAAACTTAGGTCAAAATATTATACGTGTCTTTATACATTTCTCTATAATATCGCATGTTGCTATCAGTCTTTGGATTTGATTCATGTAACTTTGCTGATAAAAATAAATAAATACTTGCGTTGTGACTTTAAAACCTAACCCTGCAATCATATTTCACTAGAAATACAGCTGCAGGTCTTAGACTCGATGGAGAGTCTCTTTCTAACCTGGCCACACAGTTTCAGTTGTAATCCACTTTCAATTTAGTTGATCCTCTTGCATTTGGTTCTGGACATTGACTGGGCCATTCTAACACAAGAATATCATTTGAATGTTGCCACAAAAGTGATTTTGTGGCAACATTTAAATTATATTTAGCAGGTGGAGGCAATTATATACTTTGATTATTTTATGAATGTAAACCATTTCTGTGTTCCTCAAATTATATATATAAGTAGCTTTAGATTCTGAACTATTTCCAGAGACACCATGATACCTAAAAACAAATCCCAAAAAAGTAAGAGAGGAAAACAATTATTAGAAGAATAGCTTCAGGGATATGACAGTCATGATGCTCTCTCAGAGCTCAGAGGTTATGTATTTCTATTGATGTTGATGAAAATAAATAGATTGAAAAGAAACATTTCATTTGATTTTTTTTCTATATAGATGGATAGTTGGACACTTGACGGTTCATTACCATTAGAGTAATCTTTTGGTGTCTTGTGTTTCCTACTTTTTTATGTTTGCATGCAGAGTAAAAGCTTTGTTGAGCAAAACAAATATTACTTTACCATCTTTGGAATCAGAAGAATTAACAAGAAATAAACAGTAACAGTGCTTTAATAATTATACTTTACCTTGTTACAGTATAAGTCCAGTGCTGTGAAGTCCCATTTTTTGGCATGTGAGGCACTATATTTCAGCACTGCTTCCTGTGCCAAAATCAAACACATTTCAGCTTTTTTTTAAGCAAAAGAAATATTAATTGCAAGTTCAATTTATGTGTTCAAAATCCATTGAAATTTCAACTACATGTTATAAAGCTTTGTTCTTTTCCTTTTCTGAACCTGAAATGCCATCTTGTGGTGTAACCAGGTAATAACAACTATAGTTGTGTGCACGTTACACCTGGTCTCATTTTTACAAATTCCAATTCACTAATTTGTAAACCTAATGCATAAACACTGGATACTGGATAAACACAAAACAATGCATGACAGATTTACACATCTTAAAAACAAAAACTCCAGAAGAAAATATTTTGTGTGATGTAGAATGAAGGGATAACGACGTACAACCACTTACCTTCAACTCAAAAGCGTTTGTGAATTTCTTGTCTAAAGTTTCCTTGATCAGATCCCACCGACTCTTTTTCTGAGGAAAAACAGATGGCATTAGCATTCAGTGGTGTAAATTCAGATTGGTAACAAATAATGACACTGTTGTGCCTTCTACTGGTTAATAAGGCACATGACTACATGGTTTTTTATATTTATTCCAGTGAAATTAGTATACATTTAGACTTTGTAAGAAAAAACATCTAGACAGCTTAAAAAGATTAAACAACATAAAGTCTTTTTAACATAATGTGGCTTTAAATGCCTCTAGAACTCAAACATTTTATTTGAACAAAAAAAATGTTCATACAAAAGCAAATTAGAAGTTTTCCACCTTTCAGCCCCACACTTTCATACAAAGTCTGCATCTGTGATGTTTTGTGTTATTAAACGAGCAGCATGAGAAACACTTCCAGTTTTACCTCATCATCAACTGGAAATAAATTCCCGTTTGAGCAGGGCATCTTCACATGGACATCATCCCATGTATCCAAAAATGTAGCTGGATATGGAATAGGAACTTTACAGTTTTCAAGAAGGTCTGTCTATCAGTGGGACAAGCAATAAAAAGTAATGGTGTTAATGTGTTAGTATTCATGTTTCCTAAACACTGCCGATCAGATTGGGATAAGTCTTTTAATTTTTTTTTATTAATGCATTTACACTTTTCTTTTTTCAGGCTGTAATTGTGATATGACACACAACCTAAATTAATTTAAAACAGTAATTTGGTGGACCATTTTCTATTCTTTTTAGATATTTTGCTCAAGATAAAACAGACCTAAATACACTCACTGGAAACACACACATGCCTACAACTATTGGTTTAAAACTCTTTGCAATTTGCCAATCGACCAAACACTTTCTGTAGTCACCGAGTTTTTGGCATATTTTTTCTGAATTTCTAATCATCACAATAAACTTTTTTTTGTTATTATACGTATACAAGCTACACCAGTGTCAAGTTGGAAATCTACATTTTACAAAACTATTACAGCAGAATTGTATGTATTTTTTTAAAGTAATCACAAAGGCTGTGAAATTGAAAAAGCATTCCTAAAACTCTTTTTGTGCTGTTTAAAACAAAAAAATTAGTTCTCAAACCCTTATCATCACGACGTGCTGGTCAGGAACATCTTTCAGCGGAGGAAGCTTCCCACCACATTCCGGCATCCTCCTGAGCTTGCCGATTGGCGTTCCCAACCATGTAACTCCAGGAGCTGTCTGTTCTTTGTCTGGATCTTTCCTCTCTGAAAACTTATTTTGTCCACCATTTATCACAGCAAAACTCTGTGATGTGCTCCCTGCAAAAAAGTCTGTTATTTTTGTTCTCTGTCTGGTATAGCCGTCAGAGTGTGAAGCGCATGCCTCCACTGGTTGTTCTTCTATCTCAGAGTCCTTGGCAGCAGGCAGTAAAGGACAGGCCTCATCAAACTCTTGTGGTGTTAGTATTTGGGTATCTTCATCCATCGAAGAAACTGAGGACTTCTCAGCATTTTCATAGTTTGCAGATTCAGCTGATGGGTTCAGCTCATTTTCTGTCCTTTCCACATCCTCTTGACCTGGACACACTTCTGCACTTAAACGTGTTGAGGGCTTTACCAACCATTGTTCAAGGGTATTTCTAAACTTCTGAGTCGGTCTCGGGCCGGTGTTTTGAAAGGCGCCTTTTCTCTTTACGCCCCGTAAACCGCCTGCTCCAGTTTTAGGTCGCATGTCCATTTTTGTTTTTATTTTGTTTTCCTTGCTTTCTTTATTTATTGTCTCATTTCCGTTGCTGTGGTGACAAGAACACACACCTAAGGAAAAAAATAGAAACTGTAAGAAAAATTGGTTTGTTAGACACATTAGAAAAATATTGTCTGAGCAAAGTACCTTTGTAAAAAGTCGTATGTGCTGTTTGTTTTGTTGTCTCAACTTTTGTTCTCTTTGATGGTTCGAAGTCTGTCAATGCACTTATTCTACAAAACAGCGAGGCATCGTCAAATACATTTTGATGCGAAACAGAGAAATATTTAAATTTTAAAAAACTAGAAATGTACTCACAAAAAAGCTTGAACAGACGCCAGATACACGGTGTTGTTTGGTTTAGTTGAAATTAACTGTGGCTTTTTCAGCTGACAAACTAGTTTTAGCAAACGCCACGAAGCCATGCATGAGAAACTACCTTACAAATAAAGGACACGACGGGAGATTGATTAGAGGCATGAGTAATACTGCAGAAATTACTTAAAATTTATTTATTCTCTGTATTCAATCAAATGATGATAGCTCACGAACTAGCTGCAATGCTAAGTGCCCCTTTTTTATTACAGCTAGCAGCCAAAAGAAGCGAAAAAACTTTTTCCCGAATATAAAAGAAACTATCACGAATTTAGATACTACAGTACGTGGACATTTATGCACATATCACTTCATAGAATACATTGAAAATACAGCTGCTGGTTTGTTTGTTGTCAAAAAACACGTCCTAATGTAACGTCTTTACGTCACAACTAGCTATTCTTCTTCTTCTTCTTTAAGTTGCCCCAGTTAGGCGCATCAATGATGTGTTGCTGCCATCTGCTGTTCATTGTTGGACAACTCAAATGCCACGAACTAGGGGTAACCAAAAATCATCGTACTCAAGTTAACGGTATCACCACTTCAACATATTTTTACCCAAGTAAAAGTATAAAGTAACCATCCAAGAAATTACTTAAGTGGCTGTACAAAGTATTTTGTTATACAGTCCATAATTGGGCCGAGTACCTTATCAGATCTGATACATTTAAGAATTATGTTGTCATGCTGAATAAAATGTAAAAATATGCGCAAATTCTGCCATTTTTAAGACTAGCATGAAAAAATAATTATTTTTAAATACTTATTTTATTCTTATACCTATACATAAGATCTTATTACATAAGGTCAATAAAAAGCCATTTTTAAAACAAAAGGCCTGCTAAAATATATATATATATAGATCCCTATAGTATGTATGGACACTATATATTTACTAATATAGTTTCTATAAATTACTACATTATTTACAGAGTAGTGTGGAGGTCAAAAGCCTGAGTGCTTTCTCATTTGTTAAGGAAAACCTGGCTGCCACCTTTAGCTCCTCTGCATTCACTGGATCTGGTATCCTTAATCCTCCTTTATAGATTCTCTAGTGGGGTGAAGTCAGGCCAGTGTGTTGGCCAGTCAAACACAGTAGTCTGCTAGAGTATAAAATCAGAATGTCAATTAAGTGTTTCAGCAGAGGGAAGCATGAAATGCCTTCCTGGTAAATGGCTGCCCTGTCTTTGAACATCAGAAACTTCGAACCACTGAGCAACAGTGCTTAGTTCAACCCAGGTACTACTAACATCAATGGTTAGGCAAAAACTTAAAACAGGGAATTGTGAAAGCTTTACCCCATATTCTGTGATTGTCCAGCTTTTGTAGCTTGGATTCCTCACCCAAAATCTTGATTGGATCTTACCTGACAATCTTTTGTACGTAGGTTGCGGTTCTCCATAATGAAAATTTTGTTAATTAATGTTTTTTTTCTCCCATCGAACAAAAAAAGAAAAAAAAAAGGAGCAGACTTGTAGTTATTAAATGCCTAAACAAGAGTCATCTTTAACACAAGAATTTTCTATAATAAACTCCAGATTCCCTGAAATTTCTAATGAATTTGAAATGTCTTTTGGGCAATTTTAAAAATGTTAAGAACCAGCTTTGTAGCAAGCATAATTTCCTTTCCAGAATACTTTCTTAAAGTTTAGGGCAATTTTTAGGAATTAAAATGAGGAAATTTCAAGCAACAACAAAATTAAAGTAAAAAAAAAAAAACACTTATGGAAGATTATTCTTTTAATTTGCAATTCATAATTTGAGGCAAACAATTGGTTTTTACAAAAATAAAAGTAATGAATTGTTATTTCCATATTGTAGAAAGAGTTGCATTATGAAGCCCTGGGTTTAGCTGGGCAGGGGCATTGCATAAGTAGAAAAAATAACAAAAGTTTTAAAAAAAGAGAAAGACAGAGATTCAAGTAAAAAGAAAAACAATCACATAATCATAATAAAGTCACACAATTGGCAATTCTTGGAAATTAAGACTCTTACTGGGTTTTCATTACAGTTAGAGGAGACAAACCAAACCCTCACACAAAGTATTATTCCTTTTTAGACATTTAACAGCAAGTGCTAAGTAAGACTTTGAAATCAATTTATGCCAAAAAACATGGTGACATATTTATTTAGAGTAGGAAATTCTTGAGTAGAGCCCTGCAGCCTGAGGCAAGACATCTTCAGTAGATGGACATTCTGTTCAGCTTAACTCTTCTACACCTCATAAAGCCTCTGGATGAATTAATTTACTTTCTTATCACTGGTGCTATCATTGGCAGCTGTGTCATAATGGCACTTCTCAACACATCTTCTCGGAAACCATCCTCGCACGCGATCTCCAGCTAAAAGGAAAGCAGAAAAAGCCAGAAAGGATTCGTTCAAAGCTGATATAAAGACAGATGTTTTAGTTACAGAGATTTAAACAGTTTACCTTTCGTTTCCTCTTCATTCAAAACTTTGTCTCCATACATCCACCATCTACAAAAAGAAAAAAAAAAAATCTGATTTCTGGATAAATTACACTCAGTGACTGGTCATTTTTGTGTGATGAACATACTTGGTGCCACGGGTGGCCAGGATGATGTCCCCTTTACTGAGGGAGATCCTGGGTTCTTCAGTGCAAGGGGTTCTGAAAAAGGTTTGTAGACCCTTGCTGAGAGGGCAGCAGGCTCCATTATAATCCTCCACTACCTGGTACTGGACCTGCTGGTCAAGGCAAACATATCACATTATTTTGCTGATCCGATTATGACGTTCAGTTTTTTACTTGTCTAGATTGTAACACGCATAGTTTGTTTTCACCAAAACAAATGCAATTTTTTTTATACTTCTATAGGATTTACTGTCCCAATCTGAACATCTTAGCTGTCAAAAAGAACAATTAGATATAACGTAAACATATGGTGTGAAGTCACTCAAAAATGTTGACAATCCTGTTAAAAATCACAGCTTTGTGACCATGACAACTGGTCTAATTTTTCCTCCTTCTTAAATGTAACGTATACCCTGTGTAATCCAACTGAAAATTTAATTAAAACATTTGTTAGGAGTAAAAAATATGAAATCAAAAGAAAAAAAGAGAACAACCATGCTGCATTATTGTGTCACGGTCAGAATAATAATTTGATCAGACACCTTTAGATTCAATTTACCATTTAATCATCTTTAATTAATTTCAATTTATTAATAGTTTCCTAATCAATCCAAAATCAAAATTAGACATAACATGATCCTGAGTTAGGGCTGAGTGCAAGTCAAGATAATAGCTGTATAATATTTCTAACAAAGAACTGAGCGCTAAAATTCCATGAAGAGGTCCTTCAATGAGGTATTAACTAAAACGTTTGCTCATTTATGCCACCAGGTAATTGTAAGTGTCTTTACATTCATCCCATAAACCGGTTTATTTTTAAGTTGTACAAAATAGATGGTGTGTCCCATTAATGGCAGAAAATGTTTAAAATGTAATCATTATCAATGCTGGTCATGGCATTTTTGAGATTCACTGTACATGGAGAATAAATATCTTACATTGTAAATCTGCCAACCTATTTATGGCAAAATAAGGATTTAGCAGGTACTTACACTTCTAACTCTTTTATCAGCTTTCTGCTTCAACTGCTCTATCTGTAAAATACACAGAAAACAGGACATATTTAGGTCATGACTATTGCAAAGTACCATTTAACATAAATAATTAATGCCTCATAAATATTTAGTTAAAAGAAAACATCAGATTCAGAATTATTACTTAACACAGTGGTACTCAACATTTCCAGGCCGTGCCAATCTTTCAAAGTGGAGATCTTCTAATTTCATACTGCTAGAATTAATAATATATAATTGAGAATATCAGATGATATACTCATATGTGTCGATAGATCAACAAAGGTCAGTCAGATTTGCCTTAAAATGCTTTGTGATGTCACTATTGACAAAATAATTTGATTGCGTAACATAGAAACAATTAATTAGACTTTGAGAACCACTGTCTGGCTGACTGACGGAAGAGCAGAACATTATAATACAACCAATATGGAGAACCTACAGTTAAGGTGTGCTGGTGACACTTGGGATGAATCGGCCATACAATGCCGTCTCCCTTCGGTGTCCCTGACCACGTGAAGACTTGCTTGAAATTCAGCCAGCGGCCCCCGAGGTCATATGGGAAGATAAACTCCTCCCCTGTTTGGTAATGCTGTATTCTGTCTTTGGCCTAAAGGGAAAAAAAACATTGTGGCAAGTACATGATATTTATTTTTTATAATCAATATAGTAGATTGCAATAACACAGCCATCTACGCAACAAAATAATAGCCACATATGACAATAAAATGTAGAAAATGTGTTAGAAAAATAGTTTTTGTTAAATGGAAACACTGAAACTGTGTTAAATAAAAGACTAATCACATTAAATAATAAATCTGACCTTTTCCTCAATCCAGGATTCGATTGAGGTTTTATTACGGAGAATGACTTTCATCTGAAAAAAAACATTATGATTTATCATTAAATCGTTAATAATGGTACATTTGTGTAAAAACAGAGTCATTGCATTGTTTATAGCTTCAGCTGCTATTAAAATGTTTCATTTCTGGATCCTTAAAGTGAAATATTCCTCAGTTATCCTTAGCTTGCATGCCACTGAAACACTGTGCAACATAACAAAAAGTCCAAAAATAGAGGGAAGCAATACTGAGAGTAAACATACAGCTCTGCTGAACATCAGTGTGGCTTACATAGTTCATTGTGGCTTTGCATGTTTTCAACTAAATGCACATGTCACTTGCAACTTTGCATGGCAAACAACTTATGTAAAGTGGAAATGCCAAATGCAAAGCTCAGGGAAAGAAAAAAAAAACTACTTACTTGAATGAAGAAAAGCATTCCAACTGCAATCGTGGTGCCCAATGCCAAACCTAAGGCAAAGAGAGTGGCAGCAAAGGCAGGCACACTGAAGGGCATGAGGGGCTGAAACTGACGCACAGCACTCATGTCAATCTTTACTGTACTCCAACCAAATGATATCTGCAGATAAGAAAAAAAGGAGGTTTGATACTTTTTCTACAGTTGCAAAAAACACAAGAAAGTCAGGCAGAGTGAGGTGGAAGTAATAACTACCCTCTCATACAGCTGTGTATACATGGTCATAATGAAGATAATGGCAGCGTGTGAGCATCCCAGTGGAGCCAGCAGCAGGAAGCTAGTGAAGTAAGCATGGTTTAAGTGGCCACAGCAGTTGTTGATCCATGGGCAGTGGTGATCCATCTTCATAACACATCTGAAGGCCAGGAAAAACCACAGTGATTCTCCTTCACAGTGAATCAGAGTCAAATATGTAAACAAAAAAGAGAGACATTAAACTAAAAGTACAACATAAAACCCGGCCCTCAATATGTGGACGAATGAACACAGTAGCATAGTTAATTAGCATCCAGTTTATCAATGTGACCCAAATTTTATTTAGTACATTGTTCCATCTGGATGATAAACCTCTGACAACAGTTTACTGTTGTAGTAGTTCTTCTATTTTTTATTTATTTATTTTTTACCAAATAATGAAAACTTGTTAAGAGAAGAAAAGCAGTTCTTATCAAGTCTTGGACTTGGTTCCATAAATTCCAGATTTAGCATTAAATTTCTGGCTATTGTTTTAAAATACAAATCCAAATGTTCATCCCAATTTTAAGATAGCTATAGTTTACCAATCAGGCTTTTAGGATGGAAGAGGGAGGGACAGACTGACGAATGGATGGACACGGACAGAATTACGGATGTGATGACAGATTGATGGAAGAATAAAGTGATAAATGATAGATTAATGGACATAAAGATGGACAGATAGAGATGAATGGGTACATACTATTGATGAATGGATAGAGGGATAAATTAATAGATGAGTTAGTGATAGAAGGATTGATGTTTGGAAGTTGTGAATTGATGTATGGTCATAAAATTATAGAAGAAAGACTTAATGGATTTACAGATGGCTAAATGGATGTACAGTCAGAGGACGGATGGATGAATTTACAACTTCTATTAAAAACCCTCATAAACAATCTGGAAGCAATTTATTTATAGAAAGGTTGATATTTATCATGTAGAAAACAATAAAATAAGGTCTTGAAAAATATTTTAAATACATTTTACATTAAATCCCATAGTTTTCCAGACCTTTTATACAATGGGCAGTAACTCCACTTTGATTCAATGCATTAGACACTGTAATTGTGTCAACTGCATAATCCAGGTGCTGGATTAGTCTTCACAAGCTGCACCTTACATAACAGCAAAAGGTGTAAACATAAGCCAACTGTCCAGCAGTTGGGAGCTCCGATAACGGCTCAGTTCCTGCCACAGAGCATTTCCCCCAAGCTCAAAAATGAATTCATAGGTGAGAAAAGAAAAACATAACCAAGGTTTGTTTGTGCAGGTGTTTACCTGTTACACTTTCGACAGTGGTGGGATCTAGGGGCCTTGTAACCTTGGCAAACTCTGCAATATTGTAGGTACTGAGCATCATGTTGATTCTCCTGTTTGAGAATGAAAAACAACAAGTAACAGAACTAGAATGAAGTGACTTACCACTGTGTAGGAACATTTGGAGGGTATTATATAGTTTTCTATTGCTTAAGCACCAACATATAAATATATATATAAAAAAATAAATCTTACAGGTTTCCAGCCAAGAGGAATGTATCCTGGTCCAACAAACATAGCATTGAAGTAGTTGTAGAGAATGAGCACAGTCCAGTTGATGAGCATGATGAAGTTAATGCTGCCCCCTGTAGTGTCCAGGGGCCAGTACCAGATAATAGAGTCCAGCATTGCCATGGTTGAGCATATAGCGATGACAGACAGTGCTATGATTGGGCCCCAGTGGCACAACCGCCGAACCTCATGGAGGTTCTCAAATGCCACAAAAGTTGACAGGAACTTCATCCTTTAAACTGGAAGATAACTTGCGTTCTTTTTGGTTCCGTTCCTGAAATGAATGTTCAGTGTGCTACTCTTTTCCACTGCTATCTTGCAAAGCCAGCGGTGCACATGTTTTTTGTCGTCTACTCTGTAACACGTGGCAGTCCTGGCCTCGAGTCACCTGGGATCTTTGAGTCCCCCTGATTCTTGCAGTGATGAAGTCCAGCATCCTTTTCTGTCAACATCTATAACACACCATCCCAGTGAGAGACTCAAATTTCCCCATCTGTTAAGGAAAAAAGAACGTATTTAAACAAATGAACATGTGCAATGCAATTCTAATCCAAAACTATACAGGTGTATCTCAATACATATTATGTTATAAGTGAAAAATTCAGAAACAAAATTCAAAACGGAAAGTTCTTGATTAACCTAAATCTATCACAGACTGCAATTGATTTCAAGTAGTTACTATTATTTGTTTTGGTTATTGTGGTTTACAGTTACAGAAATCTCTACATTCTGCTTTTCAGAAAATCAGTAAAAGCTGGATTAGGAATCACTAGCCAACACAATCATGAGGTAGAATGCTGACTTGACAAATAGTCCAGCAGACAGTCACTGAGACTCTCAGTAAGTACGGGAAGTTACAAAGAGTTAATGTTTTTATTTAAGCTGTCTGTTCATAGAGTGCTGTATCCAAGCATTGAAAGTTGAGGGGAAAGAAAACGTTTGAAGAAAAAAGGGGGAATATCAACAGGATACCTGACATCTTGACACAGACATACGTTTTACTACTCTGAAATGTTTGTGCTAAACATCGTTTTTCCCCTTTAATAACATCTGAGATACAACACTGTGCACAATGAATCTATAACTTTTGCTTTTTGAATTGACCTAATAAATAAACAAATAAGTAATATTAAAGTTAATTGAGAGCCACCAGTATTGTTTTCCAAACCAACAGACTAAGTGAAAATTTGGATTTTCTAACTTCTGTCCTAAACTAAGCTTAAAATGAATCGCTGTCATGTCAGTGACACACCTGACATCATTACTCAGCTTTGACACAATTTCAAAATTTGGACTAAAATTTCTATTTTTGTCTTGTTTTTTTTATATTTATTTTTGACGATATTACGTAAGGGAAACTGAACGAGTATGTCAGTGGTCTAAAAGGAAACGTAATAAAATAAAAATAAAACAGTGCTAATTGGCTTCTAATTAGCTCATGCTGCCAAGCTAGCAATTTCGAACCAAAAATAAACATAAAACAAAAATAATCGAATTTATGCATATTACTTTTTTATTAGAGGCAAAGGGAACTGCTATGTTTTTTCCACTTCAGCAGGTGAATCAT
Source organism: Xiphophorus maculatus (assembly GCF_002775205.1). Lineage (NCBI taxonomy): Eukaryota > Metazoa > Chordata > Actinopteri > Cyprinodontiformes > Poeciliidae > Xiphophorus > Xiphophorus maculatus. The sequence continues at coordinate 7,740,606 of NC_036452.1, read as the reverse complement.
TATCAAATACATCATGCTAATGAAGATGTCTCCGCTTAGCTGTATAGCAAACTAACGTTAAATATCCTAGCTTCCCCTCCACCAGTTTTAACACGATCACCGCTACAAGCCGACGCATTTTCAAAAAACATAGATGAAACAGACCGATGTAAAGCTATCACAAATACAAATCCGTTTACGCATTTAAACTGTATTTGTAGAATAGCAAAAAAGCTGTCACTTTAAATTACAAACCTGGCCACTTCCTTGCCTTTTTTCCTTCAATTTCTCCTGTGTACACAGGGTGGGAACCTTACTCATCATAGTCACCCAGACGCTAATACATTTAAATATCAGCAGAAATTTCTTTCAAAACCTCGTTAAGTCCTCAAAAATGTGAAAATATATCACGCATAATCCGCAAAGCCTAAGGTGAATGACATGTGCTATTGACTCACCGAACCCTTTTGGGGAAAAAAAACAAGTCTAGTTTCTTGTCGAGCCCTTTTTGTTGCTACTCAAGGAAAAGACTCCATTCGAGACTTGTTGTTATTATCCGATGCTAACTGCCGACCAGACAGCTTCTTCTGTGTTTAAACTTATTATTCGAAGATGTCTTCAGACTTTGAGACCTACGAGCAGGATTTTGGGACTATCACCGCAGAAGTAACGAACAAAATTGGCAAAATTCCTAAACTAAGTGGAGGTAAGAGAGCTAAATTTGTTAACGTGACTCGGGGAGTTGCTAGCTAAGATGTCAGTTAGCTATCGTGTCTCAGCTGTGAGGAGGAGGTTGTAGTGTCAGGTGAAGCTTACTGGTTGTGTGATTTGATACAGTCACTCGATATTCCTCAAGGGAAAAAAATATTAGTCTGTTATTGTGTCACATTTTCCTGTTCTTGCTTGTTAAATAACAAACTGAATGCGAACGCTTTCCTGTGATGTTTATTTGATGGATTTAACAGCCGGATGTGCATGGTGATTGTGTCTTAAATAAAGTGAAACGTGTAAACACTGAAAGCATTTAAATATAGTAAAGTACAGAAAACATTGAGTTGTTTGTCAAATCAAACGACTTAACGTGATACAGCAATTCAATAACTTGTATATCATACAATATTGTGGTAAGTTAAAATTCATTCATAAAGCACTTTAAGGACCGAACAGTGGTCAATAAAAATACAATTCATGATTAAATTGAAGTCATATGCAATAAATCAGAATATATATCTCGATTAATATAATTTGTCAGATTAAAAGTACCTTTTGAAAATAACTTTTAAGCTGTTGTTAAACATACTTGTCATTAAGACCGCATTTCTGTTTTTTAAAATAGTTTTTTTATTAGTCTGATGTAACATTGTAATTTTAAATGTTATGTTTTCATTACCTCTATGTGTGAAATCTTCATAATTAACAGACATAAAGAAATAAAAGCTTTCTGTGTCTAATTAATCTACATAAAGTGTTTCACTTGTGATAAAGTACCTAAAATAAAGCAAGTTTTTAATATTATTCTAATTTATTGAATGGGTCTTTAGATCAAACAATAGTGAGAAATAAAGTCTTTAAAAAGACTTTAAACTCTCAGGACCTGAGGCCAATCTTTTCCATTGGCTGACTGATTGATCAATCAATCAATTTTATTTATACCATTAGGCAGACTTGGTGATAGTGAAGTGAGTGATCTTCTTTGTCAAATAAGAAATTTAACATAAACACAGGATAAATATAACTATAACATGATAAAAAATTAACTGGTGTTCAATACTTTAAAATATCCAAGTAGATACAATTGCGTTCCAAAAATAAAACTGCAATTGTGTATTTATGATATAATAAGTATTGAACCTGTCACTATTTTTTTGTAACAGAAATCTTTCTGACGGACCATTCACATAAAATTTACAGCAGGCATGTTGGAAACAAACCAAGTAATCTAAGCATACAAAGAAGCCAAAACAAATTAATCTATAAATAAAGGTATGGTTAGGATGTTTGCAGCCCTAATGATTAAACATATTCTTTCTGTCAAATATTTCTACTTGTCAGTTGCAAATATACACATTTGAAACAACATGAATTATTTTTTTTATTTCAACCAGACACATTTACCCACTTTTTTGAGAGATAGTTCAAAATCAGTCTGATTACATGGAGAGTGTCTATGAACAGAAGTTTTCAAATCTTTCCAAAGATTCTTAAGATTTATGCTCGAACATTTACCAACTCTTCCTAACACACCTGAAGAAAAGCACCACCACAGCATGATGGTGCCATTGTGTTTCACAGTGGTAATAATGTGTTCAGGGATATTGGTATTGTTTTCAAGCATAGGTTGAAAGCAATCTCCTTGAAGTGATTGTTTTTGTTGTATTTCTGACTTGTAATTCAAAAATCTAACTTCGGTGTGCAAAAATGACACATCATTAAATGCAGCAAGGAAAGTTACAGCATTTTCTGTGTCAACCAAGTGTTTAAAATTCATATTTTGTTGATAACTTGAGTATGTCGTACAATGAGTGTAATTCTTTAAGTTATTCTCCAAGCTTGAATGCTCTGAATGTTTGTTGCAATAAAATATGAATACTTTTCCAAGGCGCTGTCTATATGTATCTTTCTCATTTTCCATTAACAAGTGATGAAAAACAGCACCATCTTTCATGTTTTTGGATGTACAGTATTCAAAACGTTGATTTCTAGTTTTCCTGGAGATAATTTATTCATCATGACATAAAATTTGCCTATTAAAGTACAGTGAAATGTATGAGCACTATTTGCTCTTACATGATTGCTTTTAGGTGGCTGCCTACAGAAGTTTGGTGCTTCAACTCACCGTGAAGCACCACTGTTTATCATTTTTTTAACGTGGACATTAAGAAGTTAAAATAATTCTTATACTGATGCAAACAAATAGTTCAAAATCAGTCTGCCAGTAAAACAATTTACTGGCATTGTAGTTGATGACTACAATATGATGTAGATGATCATATTTATCATCTTCCTAGCAAACTAGTTGGAAACATGTAAAGACAAATCTTAGCAATTTCCTATTTCTCCAAGAAAATGTAGGTCTGCAGTCTCTTGTTTACGCCTCTTTAGAGATTCTGTGTGTGAAATACGCTCTTGCAATTTCAGTTTCTGCTGCAAGGTGCCTGGAAAGAGCATAATAGAGGCATAGTATGATGCAAAAAGTAAACTGGAAATCACAGTGTTTGTTTACAACCCATCAGAAATGGTAGCAAAAGTTCTCCCTGCTTGTCTGCACTCGGCTTGTATATTTGTGTTGAGAAATAAATACTTAATATATAAGTATGTATTTTGCAGTAGATCTTCGCAGAAAGTGTCTTGAAAATGTAAATGTTGCATTACATGTGTAAGTGCTGGACGCACATACAGTAAGCTTTAATGGTTTCTTGCCTTCAAGATAAGAAATTATGTGCTCAAAATCTGGGTTATTTTTTGCAGGAACTAAAAGACCTGTGACCTTTTTGAACTTCTGCCGCTAAGTTGTCTATAACTTTCATTTCTTGTTAAGACTCTATGATACTAAGTGTAAAATATGTGAGGTTGTATACTACTATATCTACTGTGCTAATTACCACAGTCTAAAATTACGTTTAGGTATAAATTTTGATTTTCTGCAGTGGGACAACTTCTAAACTTCTGGCTTGTCCACAAGTCAAAGTTGGAAGAAAAATGGTCAAGCCCTTTCTTCTTTATTTACTTGACTTCTGTGTGCAAAACTCCTCATGTGTCCGTCAGCAGTTTGTAGTCTCAGTAAATATCCATACATATTTCACGCCTCTCCTGCTTGAGTTTGAGTTGGAGAGAGAGCACAATCTCACCTTTCTCTCAATCGCCTCTGGCTGTTTACTGTGTACGTTGTGAGGTTGGACACAGGTTTTAAAAATGTATTTGAGGACTGGCAAAAGGTAATCTTGGCCCATGGATCCATAATAAATGACGATCTAGGGTTAGCTTTTTTTTTCTTCTTCTTCTTTCTTTTTTTCTTAACATTGCAGCCCCCATCTGATCGACCTTGTGATTTGCTTTTGAGTTAGAAGTTTTGTTGACTCTTGCGTTTAAATATTTTAAAATACTCTTAAATTTTTCCAGATAGTTCTTCTGATTCATGTAAAATACATTTAGTCATATAACTACTGCCTGAGAGTAGCTTGTAAGAACATATCTAAAATTTCTTTTGAATTTACAAATCCTTTGTTTAACATTTATGAAAAATGCTAAACAAGCCTTTGTGATTTGGATTTTTTTTTTAAAATAAAGTTGTAATATGATTTTCCTGTTCATTGTCAAACCCAGTAATTTTTTTGTTTGATTTGTTATGCATTCATGAGGATATTCATGGGGACTATTACCAATATGTTTCTTGTGACCCTGTTGAGTATGTGAAACAAAACCTTTGATGGTGATATAATCACGCCCCAATATCTTAGCAATTTCAAGAGTACTGCGTCCCTCTGAGAAGCTTTTGGTAATTTTTGACTTTTGAGAGTCAGTTAAATCTCTTTTGGCCCATTTTGCATTTTACACCTTCCCTCATTACACAGATATATCATCTGTTATGCTTAAATCCTTTAAGCAATCAACTGTATCCAGTTCAGTTTGAAAATATGCCTAAAAATGAAGATATGGTCAAAATACTCACTTTCCTAGCAATTGTGCAAACAGTGTAAGGTGGTACTTGATCCCCAAGCAACTCACCACGCTGTTCAATTGATGTTCCTTCCTGGGATTGTTGAAAAGAGCTAATTTTAGAGCAAATACCAATTTAGCACCTGTACTCAAAGTATGAGCACTGCTGCCATAAGTAATGATTGAAGGTTCTGAAGTTTATATTGGAACTTGAAGTCCTAATGAGTTTCTATGGGTAATGTGGAAGAGCAGCCATGGGGTGAGGTGTGGAGCAGAGTGTTAGTCATTCTGAGCGGGATTCACAGTCGTGGCAAGTGAGCAAAGCTGACACCTCCCATCCCTTTGAGTTGGCATGAGGCGTCTCACTGCTCCTCAACAGAAACCAACAAAGGCCTCACACACGCCATAACTAAGAGACATCAAATGTTGGCTCTTCGTGTGGAGAGAATGTGTAAATATATCTTCAAATGTGTCCTCGTGTGTTGTTTTCTCCCACTGTCTTTCTATTTCTCTCCCCCATCTCTTCCCCTGTTGTGGGGGAGTTTGGCTGTTGTCACGAAGCTCTGTTCCTCCGTTGGCTGATCAATAATGGTGTTGTTTTTTTCTCTTACAGAGGAGAAGACACAGCTGGTTCTAAATGTCGACAAACAGCTTGAAGAAGTCAGAGAGTTGGTATGTCTTTGATCAGTAATTTTCTCCTTTTCCCATTTTCTAAATTATGAATTTGTGGCAAGAGGAGGGGAAGGGGGGGCAGTTTTCACAGCAACCAGACAACTGCACCTGTATTATCCCGGTGCTGACATGACATGCAGACATGTACGCACTTCACATGGCGGAAAGGAGGCTTCCTCCTCACATGATTACTTCCCAGTAATCTGCTTTTAAGTGACACCCCTATGACACATTTCAAGCCATTATCTCGAGGTGAAAGACTTCATGTTGCTGTTTAAAAATAAATAAATAAAAGGAAGCAGTCACCTGACGGAGACAAATTGTTTTTGCAGTTGTCTTGTTGTGGCATGGTGATTAGATTCCTCCAAGTCTGCCAAGAAGAGATCCGTGCACCGATGCATCAGATGTACTTTTCCCTCATCCGCTGTGACACTGTTGAGCCCATTCATGTCAGTGCAATAAAGGGTCCCTCATATGTTGATGCTGTATTTATTTACAGAGATGCTCTATTTGTTGCTACTTTTATCACAGCTGAGTGACATGAGCAGAAGACATTACGTTTTTACAGTCAGTGCTGGAACATAATATTGCTGTAGTTACAGATTTTTAAAGTTTTCTCCTTTTTTTTATTGAAATATTTTTAAAGCCTCGTTTTCCTTTGAAGATATCCTTTTTTGTTTTATCGCGCAAACTATGGTACAGTCGTGCAAAGTCACCACTTTCAGAAGACAGCAGCCGTGATTTTAATACTTTATATATTGTGTTGGAATAATTGTAATACAGTTATTTATTACAATTATTTGTGGATGTAATGGGATTCTTTCAATGCCAATGTCAATTTTATTTATAAAAAGCTTTAAAAACAGCTTATATATGCACCAAATTACTGCAGCATATTCATGAAACTGTTGATAAAAACGTGTCGGAATAAAACAAGAAGATATAAAAAAATAAATAGAAAAAAACAAATAAAAAACAGAGACAGGACAGGTAGATCACAATGTCAGGCTCTCAGTATGACAACCCTAAAAACAAATTCCATGGTTTTATAGTATGACGACATTTACACAAATATTTCTAAACACAATTGTACAAAAATATCTAATAGCTTTTATTTAAAAAAAAAAAGCTATTAGATTTTTAGCAGCAGGAAGTGTTTCTGCTGCTAAACTGGCATTGCATGATGGCTATCGTTGTAACAGTATCTTGCTGTTTTTAAAACTGCATTACCATATCAAGATGGTTCCTATTCATTTTGCACACAAAAATAGTGACAGTTGTAGTTGACAGTTGCTGAAAAGAAAGCATGTTATATCCCTCTTTCAGCCAGATGACCGGCAGTGCGCAGCATCAGGTAGTGAGGGGCAGCTCTGCCTTTTTTTGTCTTCTAGTCAAGGGTAAAGGGTACTAACCATCTTTCATTGCACTGACCGTATGCAGCAACAGAAACATATTTAAAATCATTAAATGCGTTTCAATTTGCAGAGAAAAAATATGATGTAAAATTTCTAGCAAAGTGGTGGTGTTTGGTGGGTAAGGTTTTTTGCCATATATTTGACTAGGGGAAATATGTGTGTTGATCCTCGCTTCAAAATTGATTTTTGATGCTGCTGAAATGTATTTTAAAGTGTAAGAAAACATCTTGGAAATGTTTTGCCATGAACTGTGTTATTTGTGGGTTCTAGCTTGAGCAGATGGACCTGGAGGTGCGGGAGATCCCCATCCAGAGCCGCGCCATGTACAACAGCAGACTGAAGAGCTACAAGCAGGAGGTGGAGAAGCTCGAGAAAGACTTCGTAAGTGCCTTTAATAAACTCAAATTCTCACCGGATGATAACAACACTATCTCCTGCGAATACACAACATATTTAAACAGTTTCCACACAAAACAAAATTTGCATGTACGCCATATTTAAGGTTGTTACTGTCAACCATCATCAGGTCTATTTGCACCATAGTTTGGTCTCTAACCCAAGCACCTTTTCTCTTGCAATCATTTTTACTCACACAAACAGCCGAGCACAGAGGCCCAGCGCTGCATCCGCTGAGGTTAATTCACAGTTTATTTTTGAACTTGCAAGGAATGCCCACTGAGAGCAGGTTGTGCATGTTTGTGTTGCTGCAGAATCTGGCCTTGTTTAGTAATTCATAACTCACTGTATGTTTTTGCTTCATTTCAAACCTCTGTCAAAGCTTAATGAACAGTCTATTCTTCTGGGTCATTTTCTTTTTACTCTATATTTGCTCAAAAATACTCAAGGTATTTCACCTGATCGAAAACCCTTTTTAAAAAGAGGCAATTATTTGATTCAACTACTTTTTTTTCTCCTTTGGAAAAGTATGATCTTTTTTACTACAAGTTGTTGAGGATTTTTCAATGATAAATGTATTTTGTTATTTGTTTGTTTTGTTTGTAGTGTTGTGCTACTGCTTACACTGCAGTAGAGTGTTCTTGAGTGTTCTCAACTGCAGAGCTAGCAGACGAGAACACTCAGGTCTGTTCCTTCATGTTTCTGTTTTGATTTATTTCCACATTTTACAATTATTTGGAACAAATCACATAAACAAGGATACTAGACATTGTTTGTAGCAGATTTTTGAAGACATTTCAAGAAAACTTACCTAGAAAAGTTAAAAGATCTTTAATATGTGTATTTTATTAGTCTCCATGAAAGGGACTTTGTGGGTAGCTTGTTTTCTACAAAGAGGAGACAGGAAATTAACTTTCTCTAAATTCAGTGGACATTCAAACATTGACTTAAAAGCTTTTTAATCATACTTAACAGAAAAATATTAATATTTTAATAGCATTTAAAAAATAATGGGATTCAAATCTGTGACATTGTCATATAACTATTGTTGAGGTGAAAAATAATATAGTTTCATTCAATATTTAAAATTGGTTGCTGTAGATACACAAAAGTAGTATTTTGTAGCAATTTGCTATGAATGGCATGTTCTCTTCTCTTTCTAGTTTTGAAGAGTTTGCACATTTCCTGTCTGCTTACAATAAATTCAGGCTGGTAGTGCCACAAAATCTAAACAATTCTGTGAAAATAGCAAAACGGCTTCAGGTTGCATTTATTTTTTCAGAATTAAAAAAAAAAAAGTTAAATTAACTTTAATTGAAATGATAGTTCAAAAATTAATGCATTACTATTTTTTTATTTAATACTTAATAGGTTATTGTTCATTGACACTCATCATCATAATCACCATAGCAATAAAATGAATGAAATTAATGTTGAACTGTTATCCAAAAATATTGGATTTCTTTCTCTTCTGTGAAACATACTGAACTGAAAAGTTGATATCAGTGGGATAATGCCTCTACAATAAAAGATTATTCATTTTAAGGTTTTTACCCATCTTTGCAAAGCATAACATTAAATGTAGAGAAAGCTGTGTTATGTCTCAAATGAAATAATATTTCAAACCATCGACGTAAGCATGCTTAGAAACCTGCTAGGACGGAGACATAATGCACCAGTAATCTGTGAACACACCAGTCTGACGGAGATGACAGAGGGGGTCTCTGTGCCAAGACAGGTTGCTCTCCTCACCCTGGGTTTTTAATTGGCTCATGATTAATCTTTAACTTTTCCTCCTCCTTCACTCGCTGTGCCTAATCATCAAGCAGTTATCAGCTGCTGAGGCTGATGTTAGTCTTAATTTTCATTATTGGTATTATCTTTTTATTATTAAATCTCCCTTTGGAGCATATGGGAAACTTGTTATGCATTCCTACACTCAGCTTACAATAATATATATATTAATAGATGAAAAAACAAGTACATTTGAGTCATCTTCGCACACCAAAGTTGGGTACATCACGGCATGCAATAATGAAATGCAAAGACGAAAGAAGGAAAGAAGCGGCAACCATAGTTCTTGTTGTTTGAGCATAATTAGCCTTTTTTCACATCATGTGCTGTGGCCTAAGCAGCACACATGGAAACTAAGATAACCCAACTTACATAATTATATTTTTTGGGAACTTTTTTTCCCCCTGATGCAAGTGTTCGGAAAGCAAGAACTTCCACTTCTCTTAGATGTGCATCAGAAGTGCCAAATGCTATAGCCAACCTCAGCCTCTCACTTCCTACAGGCCAATGAAGGACATGACACTCGGTTCGAGAGGAATCTGGTGGAAAAAAGGCAATTTCCTTTCTTTTTAATGTAAAAAGCTCTGTCTTTGTTGTGCTTTCCGTGGATATCAAAACCTTTTCACTCCCTCACTACTCAATCTTGCCGTACTTCCCACCCCCCACTGGCCTCCCACGGGTGTCTCCCTCCTTAGCCTTCTCTCTCATCCTCTCATTCACCCATGGTTTGAAGTGTTCCTACCACCGGTGTGCCAGCTTGAGACCTCATTCCCGCTTCTTTCCAGTTGGGGCAAGAGTCGACCTCGCTAACCCGTCCATTTCATCTAGGAAGACAACTTATCAAACAGGCCTCCCTAAGGTGGATATATAGGCTTTGTTGCTGTGGTCAAGAGCTTCATCCTGATAATAGAGGAGGCATTGGGGGTCTGAAAGGTGCAGCAGCTGAAGGGGATGCCATCCTTTTAAAAAGTATATAACTAAGATTTGAACAATCCTGCTTGCCAGGGTTCAAGCAAGACAAAGCAGAATGACTCAGCTCTTAGCAGCAGCTTTCATCAATTCAAGACGACTCGCAGGTTTTTTTTTAGAAAATCCCCATCAATGTGTTGATAATCTAATAATAGATTATCAACACATTGATGTAGTCTTAGTTTTAATGCAGTTAAAGGGAAAAAATATGCTGATTTTCAGTATTTGGCAAGGGAACATTATCTGATTCAGATTGATGGCTGATAAGGGTGTTTCTGTTCACAGTGGCTGTGACAGGGCCAATTACTACAAGTATAATTTGTAGTAAAATTTCTTACTTCCTTGAGAATCTAAATGTCTAAAAGAAAAATTACCAGTGATGATTGCCTTTTGCTTTGTCAGATGAGATTCTTTTTGGAACTATTGAGCAGACCTCTTTGAATTACCGAGGAAAAGGTATTATGATATGGGATCCTCTCTAAATGGAACAATTTGTCAACATTTTTAAAATAATTAAATTAATTGGTGTTATTTGATTAAATTACATAAGTTGGTGTTGTGTTTCTGTTGGTTTTTTAAAAAACAGTATCGTCCTTGCTTTTTTTCTGAAGTTTTACTGTTTTACAACACCATATAAAATGTCTCTTTTATCATACAAACTTCAATGTATTTTATTGGAATTTTATGTGATTGATCAACACAAGTTGCAACATTATTGTAAAGAGGAACGAAATAATGCAAGGTTTTACTTTTACTTTTGCAAATCTGAATACTGTAATTGATCTGCATTTGTTGACACATGAATATGCTTTGACCTACAACATTCTGTTGTAGCTCTGGTTGAATATTTCAGGCTGTTGTCCTCCAGTAAGGTCAGCCTCCACCATTGACATACTTGTAACTCCACCCATCTTGCCATTAATTCTGACAAGCTTCCTTGTTTCTGCTGAAGAAAGCACCCCCCACAGCATGATGCCATCACCACCATACTTTAAATTAGTAATGGTGTGTTCAAATTGATGTTCAGATTAGTCATTTGCCCTCTCACCTTGCCACTCTCCTGTTGAGACCAGATTTTTAGAGTGCATGAGTAATTATTGTCATATTTGCCCACCTAAGCTGTCATTATGTATAGCTCCTGCAGAGTTGCCATTGGGTTTTTGGGCCACTTCTCTGATTGTGACTAATGGCCAATCCATTGTAAGCTCTTCAAATATTTGAATATTGTTTTATAATCTAATACAGCTTTAAATTTCTCCACAACTTCATCTCTGACCTATTTGGGGTGTTCTTTGGTCTTCATGATGCTGTTTGTTCATGAACAATCTTTAGCAAACCCCTGAGACCGTCACAGAACAGTTATCTTTACACTGAGATTAAATTACACACAAGTGCAATGTGTATATGTCGTATTCTACAGAGATGTTCTTTAATGACAAACGCATTACTAAATAAACCAGCTATTTACAAAAAAGGTTCAAATGGCAAGTGCTGGGAATGACAGAACCCCTGGAGACCTGCCTGTCAGCCTTATATACTGCTCAGATAATATTGTTTACTTGGATTACTGTAGAATATTCTACAAAGTTTGTGAAAAATGCTTGTTTCATAGGATTAAGTGGTACATTCATAAACATGCAACAAAGCCCTAGAAGGTTAAAGAGTGTTTTAAAATAATCAAGAAGTAAACTTGTTTTAGTTGGATCAATCTTTCTAAGCTTGCCAACAAAAGTTCACTAATGATGTGATGTCTGAAGGCAATTGGTTAGACTGTTTTATTTTTCTCTTTAGGAATAGCTAAAGTAAAACGCATCAAAATTTATGATTTCAACATGACAACAATGTGAAAAAGTTCAGGATAGCTCGCCAGCATGCAGCCCTGGTTCCACAGGCTTGCATGGATGTTCAGGTCTTTTTGCTGTAGATGGCACTATTGCTCTAAGGATTGTCTTTTGTCTCAGGACAAACATGGACAACATTATCAATTGCTTTGAGGTGTTGGAGTGGAGTCAAAATGACAAATTCATTCCCCTTATTACTGTGTTTAACCTTTTCTTTATGTTTTCTTTTTGATATATTTTTTTTTTCCAATATTCACAGCATTCTTCTAAAGTTTTAGATCAGGAGAACAAAAAATAAAAATATGTGAAGTCTAATATAATTTTTTAAAGGTATTGTAAGAATTTCATAATTTAGGCCTCACCAATTTTCACATCTCTTTTAAAATTTCACATATTCCTTAAGAATATGTGAAATTTTTTTTATATTCAATAGCAGAAGGGTCTAAATGTAAGAGGCATTTTGTTGAAGGATACTTGACTTAAATAAGGTTAATTAGAAGCCTTTAAATATAAGCCCCGATAAGTTTTATTATTGAGTACCTCATAGTTATCTCTCTTTTAGTGTCTCTTATGGTCAAGGCAGTTATATTGATGGGAGGAGAGCCATTGTGCGATGCTTTTGTTGCAGGGCTAATTTACTTGGATAGAAATGCTGATGCTGATTCGTCATAAGATGCTGAATATTATTTCATCAAGGACCCCCAAAAAGATGCCATTCATCACTGCGCTTCAATGATTTCTTTTGAAACACACACTCTAAGCCTTTTTTGTGAGCTTGGTAAATATGTTGTCACAGCGCACAAAGCTCGTTATTCCACGATCTGAAAACGTGATACGGTCACATTTTTTTGTATTCATCTGAAATACAGTACTTGAAGAAACGTGTTCATTCTGAAAAGGTTTGAAACGATGATGGAATGATTCTTTTACGTCTCCCGCTCATTTCTGGCTTCATTTATTCCATTATAGATCATGAAATTAAATCACGGACCCCGCTGTCGCAGGGATACAACTATCCCTTCCTAATTTCCAGTTGTCTGCTGGGTATTGTTTGGAGCTTCAGTCATGGTCAAGGGGGATGTCTGGACTGCCTCATCCTTTAATAAAAACGGTTTAGATGGAATGCTTCCTTGTGTCTGCCCAGGGAGATAATTAATGCATTTCCAAAGAGTCGACCAACCTTGAAATATTGAACAGTTTATTTTCCAGGTACACAGAGTTGAACATAATGGGGGGAAAATATGGTCTAAAAAATGTTTCCCCTCTGTATATCCCTTTCACAAGTGACCTTAAAAATAAAACTTAAACCGCTGGACTGTTTTTTTAACTTTTATAACATATATTTAAATCTTTTAAAAGGAAAAAACATGTTTCAGTTTTAATAAAAAATTAATTTAAAAAAATGCAAATACACTAAGAAATGAAAGATCAGATTAAACTTACCGACTTTGAGCATAAATCTGACCAAAACATTTTTTGTGTGTGAATCAAGATGCACTTTGGTGACCTGTTTTATTGGTTGAAAGTGTCATAATATTAGGGTGTTTACTACTCACTAAGCTGTTCATTTTTAGTACTACATTTACTCATTTAACAGTTGTTTAGTTGTATAATTTCAATCTGTAGCGTATTAAGTCTGATTTTATTGCTTTGCTTAAAAACAAAAAAGAATAAGCATGTTGAGCAAAAATTAGAGAGGTTGAGAATTACCTTTTTTATATTGAGTTAGTTTTTATAACTAAGCCACAATATTTCAAGGTTTCAGCAACCATTTAAGTTCCATTAATGCTCGACATGTTTGATATGATAAACAACTTTGATGGAGAAAATAGTTTGCAAAGTCATTTATCAAAAAGTTGTGTATTAAGTTTCTTTGCCCTTTAAAAAGTTAATTTTTCCTCCCAAATGCTGTTAATTATGTTGCAGTATTTTTGATAGATTTTTTTTTTAAGGAGGGTTGGACAAGTTTAATTCTTTCGTTAACCATGCTTCAAGAGATTATGTATTGGGATTGTTGTAATCCATCTTGAAGGGTTTATGTTTTTATGCCCCTTGTCCTCATTACTATGACTCTTGCAAGAGACAACATGACAGACCAACATGAGTTGGTTGTTCGACACTTTTTAAATCGCCTTAGGTTGGCTTACTTGTTCTTACCAGAGACAGAAGTGAAGACAAATTGACTCTTTGAATGTTTTTTTGTTTTGTTTTTTTGCTTAATAACCCATCAACGCTAAAGTCTAATCACTCATAACAAGTTATAAAAGGGACTCCCTTAAATTGTCTGGGATTTTCTTCCTCCATTTACTCTGCACTGAGTGCAGATTTAAGATGTAAGCAAGCGGATCTTCCTTTCTACTTAAGAATCACGGCTTTCATTTGGAGGTTGCTGTGAACTGTGCATCTTCCTCAAGCTATTTATCAATTTGGAGACTTGGAGGCTTTTCCACGGCTTTTAATGGACACCACTATTGGCTTCATTCATGGATTTAGTTCTTGTCACTCAAGTTGGTTGAAGCAGTTTGTTACAAAGCTTAAAAGGACGCAATCATATGTAATTTGGAATGTGTTAGGTAAATAAAAACACCAGCACCCTTAAAATGGAGTTTGTGCAAGGGTTAAAGAAATCTGTAGATCTTTTTTCTAAGACATATTTTGACTAACTACAAAGCCATCTTTCGTTATTAATGAGTAATTAGATAAATACACTGTAATTTGTGTAATTACATTATTATTAATGGAGTCTTTTAAGCTACAAGCTGGAGATGCACCAGTCTGGCTTAGCTGATACAAATTGTGATTTCTGACCAATTTTTGATTTTTCTTTTTTTTTTTTTGTCATGTAAAGAATACAACACACATAAGACAGCATATTTGCAGGTTCTTATGAGAGCAAGTTGGTAATTTTAACACATTCATGAAATTTTAAAATCAAATTCATCGACATATGGCCTGCTGGGCTCTGCTCAGAGCTGATTAACGGAAATTTGTTCTTGTTTTGATCTCTGCCAGATTGATCAGTGCATCTCTATCAATCAATCTTTATATTTTGAGTACTTTTTATGAACAACATGGGAAACGCAAAGTGTTTTACTAGGAATGAACAAGAGGCAATGAACAACACAGAAATACCAACAAAGCAAACTAATTCAACAAACTACGGTAGCTTAAATAAGGATGGGAAAATTAACCCAAATGCACAACATTGTTTAAAAAAGAGTGGACATTGGTTTGAACTTACTAAGGAAAGGCAGCTGTGTTTATAAGACAAACATGAAAAATACTAAAATGCTAAATTCAAACAACGTATTTAAAAGTTCTTCAATTATTGATGAAACAAAATAAGTGGATATAGCAATTATAGTCAAACCAAAACTGCAGTAGAACTACAGTTATAATTAACTTTACATAAAATCAAAATATTAAAAAAATATTTATTGCAAACAGTTTGCTATTGGAAGACAAAAAGATGCCATTTAAGTTGACTTTTAAGCATATCAACACCCTGTGCTGTCTTCAGGTGAAGGCAGAAGACGACGATGATCCATCGCCTAAATCATAATCAATGAGGAATGGATAAGCAAATGGCTTCTGCTATCATAATGCACTTTAAATTAAGATTTGATCTAGAATAATTGATAATTTTGTATGTATTACTGTCATGAAGAATAGTACATACAGATACAGAATGGAAATAGTTATGTTTGCCTTATTAGATCTGAAGTAAACATAAACCTTATGCCTATTTGCAGATTTTTTTATATATTGGGTAACAAATAAGCATTAGGAAAGCACTAGGAAAAATTTTGGTATTTCTAGTGATAAATTCTATTTTTTGTTCAGAGTTGCCTCACAGAAATCACATAGCCTCACATTTGTAGTGAGGTCTCCCAACTCCTTCCTCCTGTTCATCTCTCTTATGGTAACTTTTGTCTGTAAGGAGGGGGATATCTGCATTTTGCCCGAAGCACCGGATTTGTTTGTCAGTGTGCAAATTCGGCCGTTATCCGACCAGCCGATCGTTTCCTCTCCCCGCTTATCTCTCCTGGCCCCTCCAAAGTCACCGCACTTCTACACACAGTGACAGCGATCAGTATAGCTTTCAGACGCTTGTCTGGCTCAGTCTTAAGCGGGAAGTGAAGGCCCTCCCAGGTCCCCTCGCTGTCCTCGGGGCTTGTGTGATTGAGTGACTGGTGAGAGCGGGGGGCTAAAGATAATAAGGGGGGATATAAAGACATGGGGAGATGATATGATAACGCCCCCTCCTCCCTCACTCCTTTCCACCTCCCCTTCACTTTTTCTTTCTGTTCTCCTCTCTGTCCTACTCCCCATTTTTATGCAGCGAGCCCATCCCATGCACCAGTGTAAACCAGAAGTGACATGTGACACCCACTCCCCAGTGATGTGCTGACAAGCAGGTACTAGAATAGGTGACAATGTTTTCTTTTTTGCCAGACTGGCTTAAGTATGCTGAGGGGGATTCATGAAGTATTTATGAAATATATTATGAATCATTGGCTCTGTGTTTTCCGTCTGTATTTTAGGCAGTGGCATTTGATTTTTAATAAGTAAGCCTCAGAGAAGGAAACACGGTGAATAGATGAGGAACTCTTTTTGCATCCTGTGTTTACTGGTGTTTCCTAATAGTTATATTTCCATGTTTGCACGTTTTAATCCCAGCTCACAACCCTGACACACACACACACACACAATTAAACCTAAGTTTCTTCCTCTGATCGTAAGTGTTTCTAATGAGGGAGCATGCCAAAAAGAAAGGGGGATGTACTTTTGCTCTCTGCAACCAACAATTTTGCCTTTTTTCTGGTGTTTTTGAAGCCTGCAGTGGTATCTAGCTGTGGCCTTGATCAGAATTACATTGTGGAAGATGAATTAAGTGCTTTTTCTTTTTTTTCAATTATCCCAGAGGTTGGCAAACATTAGAGCATCAGCTTAGTCCTGCAGTGAGACTAAAGTCTTTAGTTTTGTTCCTCTGTTTGTTCTCCTGTTTGCTTCATTTTTTGTGTGTGTTTTCCAAAAGCACATAAAATGAGAGAAAATTTAATAGCTTATTAGATAAATAGTTTTAAGCTAGGCATTGGTCATATGAGATACTTGCATACAAATACCATGATTTCATGGGATTTACACAAAATGTAAAATAAAAACATGATCTGATTAGTTTTACTTAAAATAGAAAAGCAACCATTATTCCTGGATGTTGCTCAGTTGACATTACTTTGATCATTGGCAGGTGTGATTAAACATGTATAAATTGTTGGAGTAATTTTTTCCCTATTGTTATTTTTAAAAATGAACAGTGAATCAGTGATGTTTAATAAAAAAAAACTTGCTATTCCTTATTAGCCAGGATTGCTAGCCTGAAGTCTGCTGCTTTACAGACACACCCCTTGTAGCTTGGCAGCTGTAATTTTTAAACTATCATCTTTATAAAAGTGATATAATGCACTCCTATAATTCCTACACTATGTATTTTTTTGGCATCAGAAATATTTCCAAAAAGTCAAATTTGTCATTGTTGTAATTGAGGAAAAAAAAATAAAGTAATTTTAATTCAGTCATCCGCAGTGCACAGCAGTAAGTTGTGGAGGACATCTTATTTATTTTCACATGTTATTTATTTTATTTATTTTGAACATGATAGAAGTATAAAATCACACACATGAACAAGGAATGCAAAAGACACATATTTTTGTACTACAATAATCTTAACATGCTCGAAAAGAATTAGGAAGAAGTAGGAAACTTAGGAACTCCTACTCCATAAACTCATGTAATATTTTCAGGCCCTCATTATTAAATAAAAAAAATAAAATAAACATATTTTGAACATATGTTTAACATATTTTGAGTGACCAGAGTTACGAAACTCTGGTCACTCTTGACACACTATGGCACGTCAAACGGACTTTAAACCATACAAATAGTTGAATGGAAAGTCTTAGCAGTTTGGATGTGGACTCCACTAATTGACTGACTGGATTATCAGTACTATCAGTATAAAGGGGAAAAGATATCTAATTTTTCAACAGCTGATCAGCAGTCCACAGGAAGAAATGAGAGAGGGGCAGCACTATGTTACTCTATGTTGCTTCCACTACCACTATTTCTCTGCCATTTTATTAAAAGAATTTAAAATTGCCTGAAAGTTATGAAGGACAGTTTTTGATGAATTTATGCTGTAGTGTTTCCACTTTTACATGTCTACCTCAGTTAATTCCCCTTGGAAACATTTATTCTACATACTTCCTTTTGTTTACTTAAAAAAATATTATTACACAACTGTGATTGCTTATTCTAACCCATTTTATTTTTTATTTGACCCTTTTAAGTTGTCTTCACTTCTCCACCATAAGCATTAGTTGGCCATTTCTCCTAATTTTCTAACTGCTGGTGCATTCCAGCGCAGAACCTGCAGACACCCAGGAAACTGTGAAGTGCATTGGGAAGTTCAGGAGGGCACATGTTGGAAAGGCTTGGAAAAGAGGCCTAACTGGCCTCATCAGCATTTCAATGTGTTCCGCATAGTGAAATGACAAAGTATACATAAATATATAGAGATAATGATCTGGCTAAGTCTCTATGTGTGCTGCTGCATTCTTATGCTAATGGTGAAGCAATTCAGCACCAACAATGGACACATTACAATAAAAGGCAAAGCACTAAAGGAGATGGCCTTCTGTGTGTGTCCACTGATGGACGCGCATGTGCACACGCTCAGCAGGCCCAACTCCTTTCCCTTTGTGTCTAGTTTCTTCTTTTTTTTTATTACATTTTTCAATTTTAGATAACAGTCCAAGAATAGACATCAAACAGAAATGAATCATAAATCGAGGTCAGGACTGAGCCTCTTTCCAAAGCAGAGGAAGGGTTAAAAGTGAAGGTATCTTTAAAAAAGATGGGAAGACTGATAGGTGAGGAGTTCTTCTCAGCAAAGGGATCAGTGAACCATATGTAGGTGCCCACAGGCTAATGGGCCGGTTGGTCCCTGGCTTGCCAGGTATCCAGCAAGCACACAAACACATTCATACACACGCTCTCTTTTTCCCTCCTTGTCATCCTCCAGTACCCACCTCTCCCACCCCTCCTGTGAAAATACCTCCTCCACTTTTCCTCTAATCTCACCTTTTTCTCTGGTGCTGACCCGGGGAGGCCGACTTTATTCCCCACTGCACGCCAGAAGCCAGCGTTGTGATCGGAGCCCGGGCCCCTGCGCTGGTTCTCCTCTCCTCTCCTCTTTTCTTGCCCTGGCTACCCACCTCCCCGACGGCTCTACTCTATTGATTTACTCCTCCAACCAATGCTGTCTGTCTCTGTTTTGCACCACCAGCACCCAGGTCCCTCATCTTTAGAACCTTCCCTCTCTTTTTATTTTTCTATCTTTTCATACTTTCTTTCTGTCCCATCCTGCACAACTTTGCTCTTGGTAAGACAAAAACCTGACGGGATGAGAGAAGACGACAAATAAGAGTGATGGGAAGATAGTCTGGGAGGGAAAAATGGGGGCTTTGATTTTTTCTTTTTAGAAGCACTTTCATATTTTAATATTGGGTTTAATCGCACTCTTGTGCCTTAAAGAAATAACCATCAGCCTTCAAAAAGTATACAGTTCCTTCTCCATCAAAGTCCTGCTTGATATTGCTCTTTTGTTTGGAGTTCCCTTGCAACCCCTGCCTGTGCTCTTCACTCACACTATCCTGGCCTCTTTCTTTATGGTAACAGTTTTTAAGCTTATATTGACTGATCTTACCGATCAGTCATTTCTACTTTGCAGTAGAAATTACTTTTTAGGGAAATGCACAACTGGTATCACAGAGAAATGAGAATAAAAAGCCTCCATCAGAATAGTATTCTTCTACCGTCAAACTCTCTTCCAAGAGTTGAAATCCTGTATCAATGTGGTTTAATTTAGAAAGTGTATAGATTTTCTAAAAACATGTCTGGCTTTTATTTGTATTTTAAGTATTAGAAGAAAAATGGTAAAATGGTTACCAAAAAAACTTGCGTGTCTTTGAATTTCAGTTCAAATGCATATGTTGATTAAAGTAATTGTAACTATTTCTAATTTATTTGAACAGTACCAATTCATAAAGGAAAATAAAAGAACAAAGGTAAAGAAAATTGCATCATAAACAATAAATGTATTCTACGACTAGTCATAACAGTTAAGACAGAGTTAAAATAACCCACAGAAAATAAAAACATACATTTTCTGTGTTCTGTTTTGACAGGGAACCCTTTTTTTGGGGAAATGTTTTCAGATGGCAGCAGCTTGAATAAGTAATTGACTTTTGTGGGCGTTAAAATTTCTGTCTGAGGTAATGAGAACAAAATTGGATTTTGTCATTTTTCCATTAAGCTGCAGGAAAATTTGACCCATCCTTAGTGGATATTTTTCGACTCCTGTTTTGTGGTCACAGAAATATAATGTATATTTCTGTCATCAGTATACATATGGCAAGAGTTGTCATAAAAGTACTTTTTCTTAGATCAGGGAGCATATAAATATTAACCTAAAGTGGGCTGAGATTGCACCCTTGAGGAACCCCTTATAAGATTTTTGATTAGATTTATAAATGGCACAATTATAAAAGAACATTCAAATTATGACTAATAGATGTAGATAATGCATTAAAGCAGTTAACTAACATAGAATATGTTAGTTAACATCATAAAATGGTAGCATACATCAGGTTAAAACATGGGATGTTTTTCACTACAGTGTTTTTTTTCATATATTCAGATGAAGATAAATGTCAAAATTCAAATACTACTAATAGCTACTGGGCTTTACAAACATGAAAACTAGAGTTTATTCATCACATGCTCAGTTTGTCATCTAAACAATGTCATGTTTAGATGACAGCAGCTCCTGAACAGATATCCTTACTGATTCACACAAATACCGTATAAAAGCTACCAATAAATTAGGCAATGTTGATTCTATATTTTGCGAGTGAAATGACAATACAGAAATATAATAACTTGAATTGTATACTCTAAAGCCACCCGATCCTCGGTTACCAGCTCATATGGCTCAGTTTGATTTATCGCGTTGTCGTTGCTGATCTTTCGCCTTTAATGTTTTCGACATTCACCTCTTGAAGCCTCCTCAAGGTATTTCGTGGAAGTAAAACACAATGCAGTGTGTACAGAAGCCACCAGAGCACCAACCTGTGAGCTAATGAGAGGCCCCATGCTGTTATCTGAGGCTCAGGCTTTTCTGCAACTGCTGCCTTTTCTTTTAGGGGAGAGAACACACACGCGGGGTACGTCGCTCACATATGTTGCACGCATACTTCCTTTAAAGGAGGGTTTCTTTAGGATGCAAAGGTCTCATAAAAGTCTCAGTTATACAAACGGTCGCCCTCGTGCGCACACATGGACTCGCACACAGCGCACAGCAGACATAATTGAAGGATCCAGCGGCACCAAAGACCACAGTAAAGCAAAGGCTCAAATGACACCCTCCTGTGGCAGTCACAATTGTAGCTGCTCCTCTTTGTCTCTTAATATATCAAATGCTTTCAAAAAGGAAACTTAATTGAACGACCTCTCAAAATTTGTTAGTAGTAGGGGGGGAGCAAAAAATGCAACGCAACAATTTTTTCTAGAGGTTTTTTAAAAAACGTTTTATTTCCTTTGAGTGTGCATGTTTTCCTTTGTGCTGGGTGTGCGTGTGCACGCAATAAACACCTACCGTGCAAAGATGCATTATTTAAGATGCTGTTGTGATACTTGCGCCTGCTTAAAGGTCTCTGCTTCCTTTAAACGCCATGCCGCGTCAGTCAACCTCTGCCCCCACATGTGGGGAAACTAGAGTGGGACCTGCTGGCAGCGATCCACATATAAGCTGGGAAAATCACAGCTGGGGAGGACAAGAAGTAATATAGATAACCTTTCAGTTAAGCATACAAGTAGTCATTTTTCTCAGCATTAATTTTTTTTTTCCCCATCACATAAAGTTTTAGACATTTATTTTGTGGAGCTTTATGATAAGAAAGCATGTAAAATTTGTAGGCATCCATTTGCGATTCCTGCTCACTTAGAGCTTGTTTAACACTTTGCTTTTGATCTGTTTGCCATTTCTTACAGAAAAGTGTAGCAGGAAAAAAAATATAAAAGGCCAGTTTGCAATTACATGAAGCCGGACATGAGAGTTATTAAACCTAACTCACCCAGTCGCTCTCCTACTGCTGAAAAAGCCTGTTACAGAACACAGCATTCTAAATTTTCTATAGTTAATTATTCTTCATGCTATGCCACCAGCCGTGTGTGCAGGGTGGAAAGGAAAAGCTCGGGAAAGTAGAGGAAATAAGCATCTGCGGAAGATCTTCAGGGCCCCTCATTACACTCTGCCCCTGGGTATTTTTACGCCTTTTATTTCCCATCTAATGAACTGTTTACATTTTTTTATTCCTGCTTTCTAGGCACCACAATTATTCGACTTGTCCTTGTGTCATTCCTCTCATGAGGCTGGGACCAAGGAGGAGAGTTAGAGGTCACTGAATTAAGATTATTTTGATTTTACTTTAATTGTTGGATTTCTTTTAAATTTGTTGAGGTATTGGTTGCAATCCGTTTCAGATTGAAATTTGATTTATATATATATATGTAATTACAAACATCTTTTAAAATGTTTAAAAGATTGTTTTAGATTGTTTTATCTATTGTTTTATAGAGGAACTTCACAAATCTTTCCATTAAAAGAATCATGATATATAAGCCAATAGACTATAAAGGATTTTTTCAGACAGAAAATATCCGTGTATTTGTTATAATTAGATTAAGATCATTCTCTTCTTAGAGGATTATGCTGAACTGATTAGCATATCTGATATAAATTGTTCCTTGTGCATATGTAATTGCATTTTGACGGGCATAGAAGATTGCTTTTTCTTTTTTCTTTTTTTTTTTTGTCAGCCATCATGTCAACAGAGGTAAAACGTGTGTTTTTGACAGGACACCGGCACCTCCGTCGCCGCATTTGACAGGATGTGTAGAGATTTTTTAAAGGCGGGCCACTTTGCATAAAGTTAAGATGTATCTTTGTACTTTTCTTGTGTGCTTCCGGGAATAGAAGCAGTTTCTCACCCTGGATTAAAAAATGTGATAAAAGACAGACCTTTCAAAAGGATTAAAAAAGCTTAGTTTTTTCCTTGTATGAGCAATAAGGTATCTTCTGAAAGCACTTCTTCTGTTTTAGATTGCAAAGCCTGATTAGTTGGTTTTCTCCTAATATGCAGAACTTTGCCTCAACATACTGTAAATAAAGAAGAGAAGGTTTTTACTATGCACAGCTCTGATTCCTGACCTCGAAACTGAGCTTCTTGTCATTTAATCCAACAGCAAGCTGATAATAAAAAATTGTTACCACATGAAGCAGTGTTGCACCTGCTTATATTTTACATCAAATGGAAAAGCAGCAATCACTCAGGAATCTGTTGTTTTCCAGAGGGGGAATCCAAAAAAGCCGAGCGCATACTGTAGGTACGGGGGAAGTGGCGGCGGCGCTTTCATTTCCGTGACATTTTCCATTCTTCGTGCTCTCTTTGTTATCTGCTCTGTTCTCATTGCAGAAGCCCCTTCATGCATTCATCTGCAACAAACAGCTATTTAGAAATACAAAACAACACAGAAAAACCCTGCGTATGGTTTGAAGGCGACGCAAGCCTCAGCATTCAAATCAATGCTTCTCCCGGGTTTCTTCGTCTCAATTACTGGAGAAGTCGTCTTTCCCCCTAAGTTGCACTGCAGCTCTTTAAGATGAAACTTGACTTAAATGGAAAGTGTGGGTGTTTTGTCCCCCCACCCCTCTTCCTGGCAAAAAAGGTGTATGTGTGTGCCTGATGTGTTAGTGTACTTGCTGCCTTAATCTCGTTTTTCTTTTTACGCTTCTACTTGCATCTTTAATTTCTTTTAAAGTTACTGCAAACAGACACACATTGACCTAACGGTAGACTTAACCTCTACCAGAAGGTGGGGCTGAAAAAAATGAGTAACATGGCAACAACAAGGAAATATTATTTATTTAAATATACATTCCCCTACAAAGATATCCATATCCCGTGAAATTTCCCACATTTTTTTCACTTTACAACCACAAAACATTTTAATTTTATAAATATTAATTTGTAAAGATTTATAATATTAATTGTGAAGTGCAAAGGAACAGGCTAATGGGTGTTGAGATTATTTTCAGCCAAAATCCACACAGTACAGCAGGTGTTTGTAGAAGCTCCCCTTTTACTCAGCAACTCCTAAATAAAATGTTTGTTTTGAGGCTTTCATAAGAGGAAAATATTTTTAATAAGCAACACTTGGAAAATGTATATATACTTAAATATATATATATATATATATAACACTTGGAAAATTGATAAAAAAATATACAATAATTTATTCATATCATCGATTTACTACAGAGATTTTCATATATTTTGTGGTGGTGTGCAGAATTATTGCACTTTTAAAGTTTTGTTCTTTACAGTCTAATGCAAGTCAGACTGTCTATTTATATATTGAGCTACCTCAATGACAGTAATAGATGGCGCTGTCTTTTGGAAACTGTATCTGTTTAAAGTCTCACTTCCTTGATACTCTGTGAAGTAATTTGAAAATGTCTTAAGATAATTGGATACACTGGATTTTACTTAGGTGTGCTGGAGTAAAGAGGGGATAGAATAAAAAAACCACACCACACTTTTGAGTTTTTAATTTATATAAAAAATTGTTTTCCTCTCACTTGAGTTTGAGTTTGTGACATAAAATCCCATTAAAATTCATCCAAGGTCGTGGTTTTCTTTTACAAAACACTATCACCTAATTTACTTGGAATGTGCAGACTTTCAGTTGCAAGACACTTTTACAATTGGAAATAAAGCAGATCATTTTGGATAATTCAACTTAATTAAACACATTAAAATGACTTTTAGGAGCTAAGAGGGAATTATGTTTCTGAAGATTTTTAAAGAAATAATAATTAACTGTCCCATGACTGAGAATTAAAGTGCAACAAAACCAGGATTTATCAATTTATGGAGGAATCAGATCTTATGTGGCACATTTTGACAGTGATTCTGTCCTTATGTGTGCTCTTCAAGGGGCCGGGGGTTAGTGGGCTGTGTTGTGTGTTCGAGTCTGTGCTGCCAATCTTTTCTTCTTTTTTTTTTCCTCCCACAGTAGGCGTTCAGCGGTTGGCTTTGCTCCCTGTGGTCGAGTGTTGTTTGGGTGCTCTCTTTATCTAATGGGTTTTTGTGGTCTGGGTCAATCAGGCCCCTCTGTCTCCTCAGTAATTACTCCTGAGAACTGTGGCTCTCGCCATCATGATAATAACAGCCAAATCACATCAGCCATGACTTTCCACTCAGTGCTTCAGATTATGAGGAGAGACAAAATAAAATAAGGAAAGAAATCAGTCGGCTCGATTGCAATGGGATTCCGAGTTATTTCAATCAAGCAACTTGATATCATCTCTCTGGGTTTGTGTGTATGTGTGTGTGTTTTTTTTTTTTTTTTAAGAATAGTCTTTTTCAAGCTGCTTCTCCTGAGGAAGGTGGCATGAATGTACCTAATACGATACCTTCTTGAAACTTTCCTACTTTAGAAAGTGTGGGGTGAAAGAAAAAATACAGCCTTTCAGGAAAACAATGGCCCCAGCAGGTAATTGGGTGATCCTTCACTGAATTTCTTTATTTTGTTTTGAATATAAATAAACTGCATGTACTTATTTTGAGTCATTTACAAGCTAAATAAATTATTAAATAAACAATATAAATAATTTGTGTGAAAGAAAAGCGATATTTTCATTCGTCTGCTTGTGTTTGCCTTTGATTTTTGCCCACCTCCTTGCAGCCCACCTAGAAAACCCTGTTAAAGCAGTGAGGGGGGGGGAGCGAAGGAAGGCTCAGTAAACACTTTCTCTGTCTGCTGCTGGTGTGTGTTTAGTTTAGAGGGCATGCCAAGAGGCTGTTTTTCCACGGGTCGGGCGTCTGTAAACAAGTAGTACAATGGCAGCCAACTCCAGCACAATCGGAGGTGGCATTCTCTTGAAGTCTGTGTGAAATGTGTGTCTGAGTGTTTTTCTTTTTTTGGGGGGGTGGTGTTTTTTTTTCTTTCTCCTTTTCTGTTATATATTTATTTATTTTTTTGTGGGACATGGCATTCCTTTTTTTATTGTAGCCTATCTGGAGACACACAGAGAGAGAGAAAGAGAGAGAGAGACAGCGGGTTAGACTTTGTGTGTCCGTGTGCGAGGCAACCCTAAATCCGATGGGCCGCCAATGGGTGATGAATTATTCCCTGTCTAAGTCACAGCATTGGTGTTATCACAGAGGCTGCCAGTGCACTGAGATGACAGCGGTGACAGCCCCCCCAGAAAAGATTTAGCTCTGACAAGTGATACTTCCTCATGGCCCTCTCCCCTGTCCCCCTGCTCCACAGCCTCTCCATGCACATGAGATGTTTCATTACTCAACTTGTATTTGGTTAAGTGGGCAAGGTGATGTTGGGAGCTTCTTTTAAGAACACTGGCTGTAACAGATCACTTGCGATAGATGGATGCACGGGCATAAACACACACTGCAGCTTGTTGTCATTACTCGAAGCACTTACTTGCACACAAACATCCACAACCAGCATGTGTAGGATTGTTTGTCACTGAGTTCCATTAGGGGGCTCTCGTGCTTCAAGAATGCCTGTTACATTTTTTGCATCAACTGAACCACTAAACCATATTTCCCCTCTTGTTTTCTTTTTTTTGCTCCCCTTCTGTTACTTCCTCCTCCTCTTCTTCTTCCTCTTCTTTTTTTTGTCCTTTTTCCTCATCCTCCTCCTGCTGCAGAAAAGGTCACGTATTGCCTTCAGTGATGAGGTGCGCAACGAGCTCCTGGGGGATGACGCCATCTCCTCGGAGAGCCAGGTAAGGTGCTAATCAGTTGGTGAAGGGGGGCGCGAAACAACGCCGGTGTGGGTGGCTCGACTGCCCCCCAGGGTGATTAGGTGCCCTCCCCACTCCACCCTCCCCTTCCTCTCGCAGGGGCCATCGAGAGCTGAAACCGCCACTATTGTCACCAAGTCATGTGGAAGCAACACTGTTTAATGCAAAGCTGGCCGGCCAGTTAGAAGGATCAGGGCATGGGACCAGTGTCTGGCCCATGCCAGATTGGGACCAACACATGCACATCTTATAAAAAAGAAAGACATAATTGAACACATTTCAATCCGAAACCCCACTATTCCCAAACGTCCAACAGCTGTTCTCCAGCTGGGTGCCGACTTGGATTCACAAGAGATTCTCACGATGAAGACACAAACAAAGACACACTCAAATGGACCTAGAAAATTGATTAATTTCACTTATTTCTTTACTTTTTTTTCTGTTTCTAAATTTTAATGTTCACAAGAATGTTTGATAGAAGTGATCAAAAATGTTAAGTGGTCACAAATATCACTATAACTTTATATAACACTAAAACACTATGACAATAAATTTTAACAATGCCTTTTGCATTTAAAAATTTGAATGTCAATTTTCATTATTTTTCATGATTTTAAAGATTGCATTTATTTATTAATTTAGTAAAAATTAGTTTATTGTTTATTCAAACAGTGCAATATCAATACCATTTTTCTGATAGATAGATAGATATACACTTAAAAGGACAATTTTTGAAAAATTGGTGATGATTTAAAAAAAAACAGGCAAAAAAAACATTTATACAGTTTATTTATGAATTAAAACTTTAAGTAACTTTTGGAATATTTTGTGCATCTAAATTCCAAATTGTTCATTATTATAAATAGCTTGAATAATTGTGGAAAAAATAATCTTAAGTATTCTTGTGCATTTTAACATTTTAGACAAGCTTACCTATTTCTCACAAGTACAGCTGCTGCCATGTGCTATGCAGCCACTCTCGATCTATGACCAGCCGTCTTTTGACTAATTATATTTTCTGTTTGGACTCGGCTGTCAGGCCGCATGGGTTACTGAGTCTCAAGGCGAGCATGGAGTTGTGCATGTTGACATTCAAATAAAAGCTCTGCACTTGCAAATTTGCAGGCTGAAAAGAAAAGACAGAGGAATAGTCAAATGCACCTTCACATTTAGTCTCACAGTGCTTTACAGACGCATGCAAAAGAGGGCAAAGGCAAATAAAGTTCTCAAGTTTTTTTTCTCCCCATCATCCTTTAAGTCATGACCCATTAACTGCACACTTTGGAGACATGTAGCATGAACCGAGATTTCCTATTGATATGCTTATTTCCTGGCAATTCAGTGAAATGCAGACATCACCTCAACGTTGTAAATCGAGGTTCGAAGGAGATTTGCTGTCAGAAAGGACAATTTTTACAAACTCCATGATGCAAAGTATCTTTCCAAAAAATAAAGCAAAAAAATATTAATCTTGCTTAAGGCTGTATTTCTATTTTACTGTAATCATAATTATTTTACCCAAATAATTGTAATTAAAATTAAAATACCTGTGCAAATAATGTTACAATTTTAAAAAAAAGAAAAATAAATTCCTTATTATATGTGTGTGCCTGAATGTTATAATTTAAAGCCCAAAACACACGTCATTCGCATTATTAATAATTCTGATTTCACACTGTTATAATTAATAATATATAATTCAGAATATCTATTATTTATTATTAAAGGATTCAATAATTAAAAATGAAATGACATTATGCATGGTGCTAAATTTACTCTACCAGGAATTTAAAAATTAGAAAATGTAGGACAAATATTTTGCTATTTAAACCTTGTTTTGCAAGAAACATACGATAAACATCTAAATATCTTTAAAGCTTGAATTATAAAACTAATGAACTGTAAACATATTGAGATTATTTTGAAAATTAGGCCAAATGTTTGATGTTCAATTTAAAGAAAATCCAAGTCTATCTAAACTCAGTTTCAGCAAGTTGTGAGTAACAAAAGGAAAATAAATCTACATGTTGGAATGTTATTTATAGCCCTATTTGGTTCATTTTTTATTTCTAAAGTTGGGGAGATAACACTTGTCTTGGTCTTGCTGTGAGTGGAGTACTCAGAACTTGAGGGATTTTTTTTTTTTTTATCTAACAAGACGGCGTCGATAGGAAAGGGGAAAAGATGGTGGGGGCCTGGGCAAGTCGGTCAATTTAATTCCTGACGATCTGAAAGAGGTCAGGATCATTTCATATAGCCTTGGCAGAGCAGATCATTACCAGTCACAAATCTGTTGGTTACATGGCAAGGATTTATTGCTAAGTAAATAGGCAACCGTCATAAGTTCTAAAAATGGCGTGTTGGCCCTGCGATAATGGCTAAAGGACGATTTAATAGACTTCGGCATTTATTCGTTATCTGTATGCGGACAGAGACTGAATTGGCACTATCGCTCATTTTTTTTAATAATGTGGTAGGCTACCATTGCACTTTCCCCCCCCCCCCCGTTTCTTCTGCATGCAACACACACACATGCACACCCCCATGCACACAAAGCAACAAATACACACACGAACACTAAACGGAATAGTTTCGATTTCAGTCACAGCAGAAGGCTTGGCCACAAGAGATTGTGCTGGTTTGAGCCGGCACGGACCAGATTTTACAGGCTACAAAGGAAGCAGATTACCACTTGTATCGAATTCCGTATTGGATAAAAAAAAAATCTTTTGTTTGAAAAAAAAAAAAAATTGCTGATTATCATAACAGAAAAATTGCAGCAGTGCAATTTTGAATGCTGGCTGGAATCACAAAAACACAAGGAAAGGCGCTCATGCAGGAGTAATTATACCATTTACAATATTCTGTGTTTACTGCTGTATATCTCTTAGCAACACAAACACGGTTGGCAGTACCAAAGAATGGATGCCAAAGAAAAACAGAGCAGAACAGCAAGAAGCAAGAATCGCAGCTCTAGTATAGTTTTAACAAATCCTCCAGAAGGTCTTACAATCAGTCAGGCAGCACAAATAAGCCAGAACAAGTTTTGTTTGGTATCCATTGACTGATTGCAAAGCCGGGGTGAGAGATCGCAGGATCTGATGGGTTCGTTCGAGCCCCAAATAACCACATCCACAGTGTCGTTTTAAACTTTGGCCTCTTCAATAATACATTCTTAGCAGGGAGTTGTTGCTCGACTTAGAAAGACACTCCAAAGTACGTCTTGTTTCTGCCAACATTTTCAAGGGTAAGAGCTCTTTGGAAAAAAAAAAACAGCAACCCACATTAACACTTGTTTACTTCCTACACTACATGTAGGAAGCCATTATTTATTTCGTTTTTCTACATGCACTGTATTTTTATTTTAAACAACAAAAAAAATCAATTTGTTGTTGCTTCTGGAATTAAAAAATTGGATCAATCTAAAAATTCTAAATCAGTGTGTTTTTAAATAACATAAGTGACAGTATTTTGATTTTGTTGAGTAAAAATTAAGAACAGATTAGAATCAAGAAAAAAATAATGATTTAATTAAAGCAGTTTTAACACGACTTTAGGGTACATATATTTTATTAGAGTACATGGATTATACAACAACTTCAAACATCTTCAAAAACTATTAGTTGCATAAGTTGTATTTTGTTGTGATTTTTTTGCCCTCAAATTCACTAAAGGTCAAAGTTATACATACAGAACCCAACTAATATCCTTCAAAAACGATATTATTAAGGAAAAAGGAAAGCAACCCCACAGAATTTGTAGTCATAAACGAGGATCTGAGATAATTCTGGTTGAATAAATGGCCAGTCTTTTTATAAGAACTCATTTAAAGTGGTTTGATGGTGTCAAGCCATTCTAGAAGCTTAAAGTTACCCTATTTTGTCCCTAACAAATTTAGATATTTATTGGGAATCATTGTCCAGTTGTACACAAATTTGTTTACAAGTTTCAGTTTAGTCTTAGTTCTTTATTATTCTGTCCACATTAAGCAATGAATCAGTACCTTTAGCAGCACAACAATTCCTCAGCATAATGTCCCACCGCCATTCTTAACAACTACAGTGTTATTAGATGTGAATATCTCACCTTGACTCAGTCAAATCAGCCTAATCAGTGCAGGAGTAGAGTTAGGTGCAGGCAGGCACTTCTTTCTTTTTTTCTATTGATGCTAACGTTAAGCTAACGTTAATGATCAACTTAAGCCTTAGTTGGTTCTTGACTTGTTCTTTTGACGTCCTAAAAAATGATTTCATCTATGTTTGTCAAAGTAAATAAGCCTGTTTTGTCACTATTTTAATTTACATTTAAAAACATGCCAGGTAAGCAAAATTTTTAGTTGTGATCTGATTCATTATCTGGGACACAAGTTTCAAGAAAACTTTTTATGTACTTATTGTAATTTTGCTATTTTCTATCATCCAAAATGGATAGCTGGGCAAAGATTAATTTTTCATCATCTGCAGCTGTTCCAATAATGAGCTGCAGTTTACTTGTGTACAATGGTAGCCTCACGTGACTCTCCATATGTGTTTTGAACAGCATGTGCCTTTACTGAAACTGGATAAGCAACATTAAATATTGAGAACATATCAACACCAATAAAAAGAATTTCAAGTACATTTTTTTAACTCTGCTCCAAAGGGGCACACATTCTTTTTATCCTTTTTCTTTTAAATAAACAAATCATCAAAATGACAGATATGAGATATTTCCACAACATTTAAATACACTGTAAAGACAATATTTAACTTTCTTTATCTTTTCTATTTCCATATCAACTTTTGCGATGTGACTTCCTTTATAACGTAGCAGATAGTTTAACTTGAGCAATCCAGTCTCCTCCTTGTTTAATCTGACAGCAGCAGGACTTGATCTCTGTTTGTTGACTGGATTCTTCCTGAACAGTGTATTTAGATTTGTTTAATGCATTTCTCTTGCGCTTTCCGAATATTAAACATTTAAACGGATGTACCATCAAACTTATTTCTTCATTCTAACCTCGAACGTGGTGGTCTTCCTCCCATGTTTCTGCCTTGTTTTTATCTGTCCTTCACCTGCTCCATCTTTCTTTCTTCTTTCATTTTTGCTCTCCTGATGCAGTTGATAAAGTTACGTGAAGAGGTAAGTGCTTCTATTAAAACCTCCTTTTCCTACTGAAAATTTCATTTGTCCTCCTTTGCAGTAAATTATAATCTGCTCACTGGACTAGTTTGCATTTCTGGAAGAAAAGCTCTATGGGTTTGCTTAGGCCAGTTTCCCTATTCCTTCACACTTTAAAGATAAGAAGGTTTACATTTTATTTGAGATGGGTCTTTGTGAATACAGACATTAGGAGATGAAGCAAGGTAAAAAAGTAGCAGTTCAGACATTAATGAACTTATGTGTGAGTGACACGTTGCTAATTTTGATTAATACAAATATTTTGACATGACTGGTTGCAAATAGAGCAATCTTCTGTCTGTTACAATAAACCAAACTTTTGACAGAGATAATTTAATTCTCATCTTTCCAAGATCAGCACTGTTTTATGATTCATTGTGTGATGTGCATTGGTAACAGTGGGGCGAGATTACACTACCAAATCCCTATTTTCCCTCAGTCTTTTAAGCCATTTTCCTTGTGGCTGAAGTTGGAGAGGCATAGAGAGACACTTAACTTCTCCTCTAATGTTATAGTTTTGATAATGGTTGAATACTGTTAAATTACCCTTTTCAGAACTGTTCAAAGCTGCTTCTGTATTTTTAAGTTGGCAGTCCACTCAGGCTGTAAACAATTCAAGCAAACTGTGAAATCAGTGTTCCTTATCTGTTTTAGCTATCTATAGTGGATAAGTAATACTAAGGTCATTAATAGTACTTGTGTTGAACTAATAAATGCTATTAGATTGTAATGCAGCCATTAAAACAGAATACTGTAGCAACAGTCAGAGTGAGTCACACTAAAACCGTAATTTGTATGTCAGATGTCCATTTTCCAATGTCAGTGGAGCTCCCTTTAAGTTTTCAGTGCTCTACATTAATAACTGTAATATACATTATTTATGCATGCTCTGTTTGAGGTTTACTGTAAGGTAAAAACCAGGAGGAGGGGGCGATTGTTGCAGTGACTCAATGCAGTTGGTTGTGTTTCCTTCAATGGAAAACCTTTTATCTAATTGCAAACTGGACTATTCCTGACTAGTGTTTTGTAGCTGCATTGAATTGGAACACATCCAATCAACTCTGTCAGTTTGACAGAATTGAATTGATCCTATATTTCTGAATAGGTATATATTGCAACTGATATCACCATTGCAATGTTTTATTATATTGTTCTTCACTAATGCAAACACAACAGAAAATCCTTACGTTTTTCATGTTATTGTGAGCATAGCTTAAACAATCAAAATAACTATCAGTTAGAAACTGACAAAATAAAAATAAAAGTTGATAACTAATAAGCATGGTTTATAGAAACATTTATGTGTAGAGACATTGGGTAATAATAAAAAATATTTAAGGAAAATTTGTCTGATCCTAACTGAGGTATTTCACAATTCTTGTCATAGTGTGAATTTCTTGGTGAGAAGCTTATCTTTGTTAATCTATGAGGAATTATGCTCAAACACAGAACTTCTGCTCCTTCTTTTTCACGCTTATGTATAATTTAGAGTTGAAACTTGACCCAGATGCAATGGCATAAAGCATTTAGATTTTATTTAGCAGTACTTTTGTGTCCTCTTCTTGCTGCTCTGTTATTTTTCTATATTTACTTTAGCCTCAGGGTCATAAGACATCTTTAGCTACCCTACTTGTCTTGCCTTTGTTCCATTGTCCAGTCTTTGTAATCGCACTCGATTCTTCGCCTTCTCTGCCATTGGCGCCTTTAACTCTTTCACTCTTCCTACATTTGATTCAAAGGCTGGCAAAGCTTATGCACACTTAAGCCTTGCTTTTAAAGAAACTACACTTTCTTTTTCCTTCAGCTGAAAAACATGTTTAAATATTTAGCACCCATATTCACAGCTGTTTGACACTTGTAATTCCTCGTCTTACAAGTCCCAAACAAACGACACAGAAGATCACACAGTCAGTCTGAATCACAGCTGTCATCATTATTCACTTTGACTCTCCCCCACCCTTATTGAAATAATAAGGAAATCATCTGAACTTTGGAAAATGGTGATAGTAACTGCCTGTGTTTGATATTGAAAAAAGGCAGGAGAACGAAAGAAGAGGGGAGAGATTTCTTTTGAGCTACAGCTGCATTGTTCTGGGGCTCCCTGTTAATAACTTACAACTGAAGAGTGTTTCTTGACGCAAAAAAGCACAACAAAAACACACCATTTTTGAGCTTCCTAAGAAGATCTTTGTTCAAAATGTAGGTGTCAGATGAAAAGGCATACATTGGCAGAAATAGTGGTGGCAGCAGAGAGGTACACCTGAGCACACAGAGGCACATAGTTTATCTTATACTACATTTAAATACTTTGCTTCAAGGTTCCTTGAGACAATCTAGTATAATTTGAACATATCCTTGTGTTTTTAGGAGGAATACTTGACAAGTTTAGGCTGCAGGTACATCCTAAAGCCTAAATAAGGATTAGTATGCAGATGCCTTTGTTCTAAGGGAATTGCAACAGCTACGAGAATCACAAAGATCAATCCTAAATGGATGTTATGGAACTGTAAGGG
This sequence comes from Xiphophorus maculatus, assembly GCF_002775205.1. NCBI lineage: Eukaryota > Metazoa > Chordata > Actinopteri > Cyprinodontiformes > Poeciliidae > Xiphophorus > Xiphophorus maculatus. The sequence continues at coordinate 7,706,255 of NC_036452.1, read as the reverse complement.
CCCTTAACAAAAATGCTGACAGAGATGTTTCAGAGATTTTCATCTGCAGCAACTGCAGAACCCTGGAATTGTAATTCAGTATTGAAAAAGATAAATAAAAATACATTTATACAAGAAATTTGTATTTGTAGACTTTCCTTTAACTATGTTTAAAAGTTGTCCTTCATCCATCTGTCTGCATTGACAAAATCCAGTTGTTTTTTGTCAATCAATCAGTCCATCCATCCATCCATCCAGCCAGCCATCCATCTGGCAGTCTATCTGACCACATTTTTGTCCATCTGGCCATTAATGGTTTGTCAATCCATCCATGTAACCCTCCATCTCTTTGTCTATACATCCATCTATTAACCATCTCCCACCCACTGTTTGTTTTTCATCCATTCGTCCATCTATCCATTCATCCATCCATCTTGTAGTACATCTACCATATATTCATAGTGAGCAAATGTATTTATAACACATCCATAAAAATAGAACAGCCTAAGAACTCCGTAAATTTAAAACTGGAAAAGTATATAATTTTGAAAATGTGTAAGAACCCTGTTTGTTGTGACATTTAAATTTTTGGGATAGCAATCTCAATAGTAGTTCTGAATATAGTGAAGGATGCTTGGTTTTAATTTCTAAATGATCTTCCTACGACCATGGGTGGGTTGTTCCATTATTAGGACCATCAGAGTGCGCCATTACTGGAATCTCAGTGGCTGAATTTTCACCTTTCCTTTAGGTTTTTTAACTGTCAAACTCAGAACGTATTATTCTAATGAACGCGCCACCACTACCCCTGCAGCACCCCCGTCCGCCTCACCAACCCACCCGCGCTCACCCTCCTCTCCCCCCGGCCCTAAAAAGAAGACAGAACGAGGGAGAGAAAAGACACAGAGAGGGAGAGAAATTCAGGAGGAGAAAGCTTTGAAGTGGCTTTCCATCGCAGCAAGTCTGCCGGCCGTCTCCCCGAGACGTGTCACCTTTGCCGAGAGGGAATAGGAAAATCACGTTTCGAATGGTAATGATAACATACTAATCACTTGAGCTCTTTGAAGAACCCAGGGAGTGCGTCTGCTCTGTCAGTATCCCCGGCTGCCTCATGCTCCCAGGCACACACAGGCAGTGCAGCCATGGTCTAGGTGTATTAGCTTAAGCATTGCATGTCAATACGTCCCCACTATTTCAACTGATCCATAGGGGCTCATTATTGCCCAAGTTTGGTAACCGTTTTCTCCCGCAAGCGCACTGCCACCATGTCTGTTGGTGCCGCTGCGACTTTCACACCTATGTAACCCACCCTCAAAGCCCCCTGCCACACCTTTCAGCAAAAGAACATAACACCATATATCCTGTCCCACTCATTGTCTCTATTTTGATTCGCACCTACCACAAACTCATTTTGGCACCCATTTCCTCCACTCTTTCCATCATTCCTCCTTTCTCCCCCTGCCCTTGCTTTAACTATTAAAACCTATCTCTGCAATTTTAAATGACATCTGTCAGACACACAAAGAAAAAGGAAATGAGGGAAGGAAGAGTTCAGAGGGAGTTTTCTCCTCCCTGCTCTTTTCCCATCCCTCTTGTTGTCAAACTTTGAAAAGTGTGTCGTAGGCTTTTTTCCCCCCCTTTTCCTCCACATTTTTCATTTCCTCTGAGTGATTAGCTGGTACACATTTTGACAGCCCAACCAAGACTAGAGATTTCAGTTCTTCCCCTGTCCCTTTCACTCATGTGATGGGCATCAAATATTGTCAGCGGGGTTGTTGTCATTCATCGGGCTTCTTTTTTACTGTCAAACGTGTTAAATCTGATCAGTTTCCTAACGCAGCGTGTTAGAAAAGGCCATCAAAACAAACAGCATTTGGGTAAACACTTAACTCTCCCATGTTTATGCTATTTGTGATAATCTACTGTATGTAGTATGGGTTTAATGAAAGCTGAGCCTTACAGGAGTTTGAACTTTAACATGAAGATCTCCAGTATGTTGTTAATCAGAGTCCTTAGTAGTTGCTTTTAAGAGTTATTTGTGCCTTAGATGAGTTGTTGAAACTTTACATTTACCAAACATAGAATAAGTTTGTTTAAAAAAAGGACATAAATATTCTAATCCCACATATAATTTAATTCAGTTGTCTTTTTGAAGACGTTGTATTTGACCTTTCTCCATTTATTTTGGTTCTGATTCTTCTTTGGGTTAGTTAGGTAGTTAGTTGTAGGTATTATTTGCTGATGTCATTTAATCAAGCTTCCTAGTAGTTCAGTAGAATATGATCAATCAACGATTGTCAAAGCTGATTGACAATCATTTCACTCACTATCATCAACGAAATGCTGCATATATATGTTCAGACTTTGAAGGAACAATTTATCTGCAAAATGTCTCCAAAACAGACAGGAATTCATACATGGTTACTATGAAACAAGCAAATTCAAAAAGGTCAGGTAGAAAAAGGCAAAAATTGATAGAAATGTTCTTAGATCTTAACAATGGTAATATTTTCTTGATATAAAACCCCCTTTTCTTTTGGAAGTTTTGCTCCTATTCTTCATATTCCAGAATATGAAACACTGAGGAAAAAAACAAAGTAAAAACTAGAGAGGAAAAAAGAAATCTTGTCAATATTTAAAATGCACTTGGAGCTGACATCAGTTGGGGAAAAGTAATTATCCAATAAATTGTTCAACGTCAGTCCTTTTTAAAATAATGCATTTTAAATCTGGGAAACATAATTGTTATCCTATCAGCTATATGAAAGCCCCTAGGAAACAGACTTTAGCTAAATGCAGCAAAAAATAATTGATGTAGTGAGTTAAAGAAAATGTACCACAAACATTCAAAGCATTGATGGTGGCACGCAAGTACGAAGGATCATTTTTCCACTAAACCAGACTCAACAGACGATTTAGTTTACTACTTTTATGCACAATAAGAGCTTTGATGGGAGCTAAGAAACTAGGCCTAATCAACTGTCTAAACTTGCAAACACATTATTTCAGCCATTTTGACCTTCACCAACTTCCACTTTTATCAAATTGCTAATTTATTGGATAATGAAACATCTTTGTACATTCTTTTTGAGTCAAAAAGAATGACTCAAAAAGAATGAGTCATTCTTTTTGAGTCATTCTTAGTTAGTTGTTTTAGATGCTGATTATAATAATGAGGAAGGAAGGAGGACACACAGTAACCCATACATCATGAATCAATTTAATTCACTTCAATTCATGTATATAATGACAATTCACAATCGATAGTTTTTCAGATAAACATATTCAACTTATGTCACCTTATAAAGAATTCAGTTCAGTCCAAATTCGATGAAATACAATTAATTTTAATTCAGTTAAGTCATATATTCAGATTTCCTGACTTCATTTGGACTGTTCTTATGGGAAATATAACCTACCAAGTATTTTCTCAACAAAAGCCATAAAGATACACTTGGAAATATTCCCAAAAAGTCCGACTGCTCTCAAAAAGTGAAAATAAATAAAAAAATGAAAAAATGACTAAAGAATTACACACAGTACAGCTTGTGCAGATGAAATTACATTGTGAAGAAAGTTTTATTTAATAAAATGGACAGTAGCAGTTCAGAACTGTTTACTGCAAAATGTCGCATTTACATGTGTAGACTATGAAGGGACAATTTATCTAAAATTTCACATTGTAAAAAATGAATAAAAAGGTTTTCAACTGATTTTTAAAGCATGTCTGTTTTGTTTGAATCACTTTGTTTTGATTGGAAACCTCTCCCAATCTATTGCTATGCTCTTGATCTGTTTTGTACCTTACCTGTTCTCTGATCAGGTCATAAAAGAATATGAAGGAGCAACAAAGCTCCAAGTAGTTTGTCTTTTTATGTCCAAGATGAGGCAAACCTGCATTTGCTTGCTTGATACTCCATCAGCATGTAAGACATTGTCATGTGAGAGGGTTATTGGCAAGCTGGTTGTATTATGCTGTTGCTGTAGGTCTCTCTGTTTGGGTGACGGTGCTGATGTGTTTCTTTGAAATAGGTCCCAGGCCTCTCAATCAATTTTTATTTTCTGTTTGTTTCTGAAGCGTAATGTTTTTTTTTCTCGCTCTTTCTTTCTCTCCCTCTGTTTAATACAGAGAGCGCATCTGTTGGACAACACAGAAAGGCTGGAAAGGTCATCTCGGAGACTGGAGGCCGGCTATCAGATTGCAGTGGAAACTGGTACGTACTCTGCTACGGATTGGAAAAGAGTGGGGTAGCAGTGAAGGGAGGGGGCTCAAGATAGCGACGAGGATGAGTGAGCAACGGCAAATTGTCTTGCTCACACACGAGGTGGGTGGATGCGTGTGTGTGTTTTGGAGGGTTGGATTGTGTGTGGGGAGGACTGTTAAAAAAGAATCTTTCCTTGACGCCTGATGACATTTTCGGGTGCACATCAAAGGTGAGAGGAAGAAGTGTACAGGCGGCATATCGGGAGCCGCTTCCCCTGAAAAAAAATTCAAGTACCCATATAGTTGTGTGTCTGTAAGTTATGTATGCAAGTGTGTTGGGTTTTATAGTAGATTTTTTTGTTTTTACTCAAGCAGGAGGTCTATGACAATAAACAATGTTAGCATTCTTAATTCAGGAGTGGGACGGACAGAAAAATAAAACAAATTCCTCATTATCAAGGGTGGTTTTAATCTTAAAATAGGGAAAAAAAATCTCATTGGGAGCCTAAATAGATTTAACCAGTTACCATGTGCCCCCCCCCACCCCCCACCCCTCCCCCCCCTTCCTGTCTTCCTTCCTGACAGCCACCACATTATTGAGGCACAGTGTATTCCTCAGAGAGATATCAAAGCTCATTCTTGAAGCATCAACTAGGTTTCTGTGGCTTCCGTTGTAGTTTGGAGAAAAGTTTGTCAATTTACACTATAATCGTGGGGTGGCTGGTGCGTGCGACATCGACAGATTTAATAATTCAAGTCAACTAAGGTTTGCACGCGGACCACCTGCTTTTGATGTTCCCTGTAACTTGCATTCACAAATTCATAAATACAGTCTGCATCTTCTGCCTAAAAATGTTGATTCAAACGCCTCGGTTGTTTCTGACGTTATTCCAGTTTCTCGATAGTGTAGAATTTTACGACAGCTGGGGGATTTTTTTTTTTTTTTACTCTCACCCAGTCGCATCTCATACAACAGCTTGTTTGGATCATTTGCCTCACAGCTTGCTGGGCCCTTAGCTTAACATTGATCAGTACCTACCGGGCCCAGCGGTTTCTCCTGCTGTTGTCGGCCACATGCCCCTTGACCCCGGGTTGCCGGTTGGCTGTCTTATTCACACTGTGTGAGGCAGGGTGAGAACAATGCTCGTTTATCCTTGCTCAGTCCCACACACTTGGCTTGGCGCACACCAGCTGTGGGGTATGTTTGTGGGGAATCTTCACCCTGCCTCTTTTATCCACGACCCTTTCCTTAACTCTGCTGTCGATACGAACCATTCGCTCAGATGCACAACCTGAACTGGTGATGTCTCCAGGTCAAATTAGGAATAAATCAGCACAAGGCCTAGATTGCATTTAGATTATGTAGTCTTTACGAGACTGATTGATTGTTTTTGATGCAAAGCTCTCAAAAGTGGAAGTGAATTTTTGCAAGCCAGATGCATCCATGTTTGCTTACAAAGTGGGCAAAAATGCAGTTAAAAAATCACTTATTCAGTTATTTACAGTATATCTCTGACTACCAACAGGCAACACAAAACCCATGTAAACGTTGAAACAGGCCAAGTGACAATTTTTCACACTTTTAACATCACACTCCTGTTTCTTTTTACCCACAGTAATAACTTTTTTATCTTAAAACAATTGTAATTTTTAATCTGAAAGCTGAAATGAGAAACGTTTGACAAATGAGGAAAGCACATTTGATTATTAAGATTATAATTGGGATTATTGCCAATTTAATATTTTTGTTGAGAAAAAACAACCATATGTTCTGACAGACAGATATTTGTTTATCTTAATTTTCACAGCTGAAAGTACTTTCTTTTCTGGAGTAAATTGCAAGTTTACCCAGATGGGCTTTCATCTATTGTCCATTTATTAAACTGTGTACAGTTTCTTAATCTTCAAACATTTTAAACTAAAATATTTATTTAACCTCAAAAAACAGACATTGTTTATATTGCTGAAATTATTCAAAATTTTGCTCATTATGGAGTTTTCAAGTGCTTATTGCACAGAATATTAGAAAAGACATATAGCTTGTGAGAAACAAGTCTTATGGGTGGCGCCCTTAAAGTTTCCACACCATAACTCTTGAGTTTTTCATTTGTCTTTATTGTAAGCCAGATAAAGTGAAGCAGCCTTCTTTCAGCCCACTGGCTAGCAGTGCACAGCAGCAACAGGTTAGTGTGGAGGTGTTAAATGTTTTAGCAGTATGAAATGTCAGCCGCTTGAAACCCTAACCTTTTTAACGCTTGGTATGCCTTGACAGCAATAACCAGCCCATACATGATACTTGCTGATTCATTGTGTTTTCTTCATTCCCATGCATCATCATAGAAGAGTGCATATTTATTCTGGCATTAAAATGTAATCGACTTGTGGGTGTAGTTTCTACCTTGTAATCCTCGCCAAATAAGTGTGACTGCACGTCCAGACACACAACAAAACCTTTTGACAGGTGTGCTGATTGTAGCATCCCTGTCTAGATCAGTGTCAGGGAAATACAATATATATTTATGATTTATTGGCATGTATCTGCTTTTCCTAACAAGCTATGAGTAGATTACAAAATGTTTGTTTAACTCATGAGTTTTTAAAGTGGCTACAAAGTGTCCTAAAGATGGGAATTAATTATTTCACAGTCTGCACACACGACAGTCGAGTATATTTTATATTCAACTTTCCTTTACAAAATGACCAAAGCTACAAATGTATGAAATGCCAAAGGGCTGAAATGAAATGTGCTCCCTGTTGTTCTTTGATCTTATTCTGACTCATCAGTTTTTTTTCCCCTCTTTTTTTTTAGAATCATATACTGACTTTATGTTGCTCAAGTGCTCTTTACCTGAAAATTGTTGCTATTGTCTACGTTTTTGAATAAAAATACACTTTTTGAGTTGGGCAAAACAATATATGTGTGCTAAAGGCCTGGTGTATCTCAATATGTTCATCAATTATTTCTTGCGCTTGACCTAAACTTGCAAAACTTAAATATGGTCTTTGGTCGCCGTGCTCAGGTTTATACCTATTGAGCTAAATTTATACAAAAGTAAACTGATAAAAAATTAGTTTTGAAATTTTACAGGGAAAAAAGAACATATTTTGCGATATAGCTTACCTCAATATTAGATTATTAGATAGAAATATAAATATATAAATAAGTGCTCATTAATGTTACCTAGTTGCACATTTAGTTTCTTTTAGATAATTTTACTCATCAAGATGTCTCACTTGATATTATCTAAATATCATGACATGCTTTGGATCAATTAACAGAGACTCTAGGATTATACTTTTACCAAAACTGTAATGAATTGTGGCTACTTATTTTTTTGCACCTAACGAGAAATTGAAAATAATGAAAACCCAGGTAAGGTGACGTAATTTATTCCAGCACAATAGAGAAATACTTTTGCTATGTTCCTTCCAATAAGGTTTGCGTATTTGAATGATTAAGTATGACAACCTCAACTTTTAAACAGGAATAATTAAACCACTAAGCTTTTGTTCCACCTGACACTCTATAGCCACACTGTAAGTGTTTTTAGCTACACATCTTAACTATCCTCTAATATATATTCTCTTAATGTAAAGTACTTAAGCACTTCGGGATTATTGCCAATTGATAACTGCAACTTCAGATAACTGCAAATATAACCATAACCATATTTGCAGTAATCTGAAGTTGCTTTCTTTAGCAGTTGTGACACTGTCACCCTTAAGAACTTCCTTAGACCGATCAGAAGTGGAACGAAAAGACATTTTCTTGCAAACCGAGTGTTTTCCAACAGAGAGATGGCATAGACATGCTTTATAGCCTCACCTTTCTCCTCACTGCTAAGAATACATTTCTTAATGACCAAAAAGAAAAAAAGCTACGATGCTTCTAGGTCACATTTTAGGCAAAAATAAGGGAATCCTAGTTCTGAGAAAAAATGAGTCTCTACATGGTATCATTTTATCATTGCTGTTTTGACTTCTTTGCTTTTTTCCAATTTTTTCCTTCGCTCTCAACATCTCCAGTGTTTATTGGAAGAAAACAAAGGCTTGCCAAAAGCAGTGAGAGCCCTCAGAGGGATATCATGGAGACTTTTTGGACATGCAGAGCTATTTACCACACGCACCCTCAAGAAACCAGGGTTCTCTGTTTGTCTCATAAATAAAATATAGAACTTTATTAGTGAAGAGCACTGCCTCAAAAGCCCAGGCACTACACCAAGAAGACATGAGGGATAGCCCAGTTAAAAGGGGGTGATAAATAAAGGGGAGGGGTATGCAGTTAGCTAATTTAAAGACATTTGAGTCAAGAGCATTTGAAATGCCCAAAAGTGGAGGCTTGTCAAATGTGAAGACTGATGTTTAATCAAAGGCATGCCAAATGTTGGCCCTTAGCTCCAGACTTGAAAAGATTTTGAATCATTTATGGCTGGTTGTTTAGAAATAGAAAAAGCATGTCAGTAAAGACATCAAAGCTACAGTGAATTGCTATTGCACCTTTCTACTCTTCATTTATTAAAGTAGGGTTGGCCTCAAATTTCTTTAAGAACAAAACAAGTAAATGTATTGATAAACTGCCTGATACGGCTTAAAATTTCAGTAAGAAGATGAACATATGGATTTGAGTTGGAAAAGGCAGTTTTACTTTTGACCCAAGGTCTTTTTCCAAAGGCACAATACTGATTAAAAGAAAATGTGCAATTCAATGGAGATTCAGTTCAATTATTAAAATAAATTGCAATTAAAACTGTATTTGGTAATTGTGCTGATAAATTATTTTTCATTCTTTAGTGCATTGTTTCAGATGCAATTAAAATATAGTAAATGTATAGCAGGGGCATTTTAATGCCTAGAAAAGTCCACGGTCTTAAATGTATCTTTATTTTAGCCTTTATAGCTGCACTACAAAAGGTTTTGAAATGTTTTTATATTTTTTCTTCTTCATGCAAAGGGACAGCAAGGCTAGTTGTTTACCTCAGCTACCAGCAGCCTAGTTCACCTTATTAAATAAGATAACTTCCAGCCTGATGTATGCAACCTTCAAAATAACCAGGTTTATTTGTTTGTTTGTTTGTTTGTTTTTACCTTTGAGTCTTTTTTATATTTGTGAGGACAGTTAAATTATAAATACAAGACTTTACCCCTGAAATAATTTCACAAATGTCTTTTTTTTTCCCCACATGAGCATTAAGACTGCAGATAAGACACAGGCCTAACCCTAAGCTATTCTAATTCCAAACATATATAACATAGATAACTAACATGCAGAAACAAAGAGGGAGGCACAAGAAAACTCATCCACTTTAAAACCTGACTGGTAAGAGATTGAGGGAACTTCTTAGGTGAGCATCTTGTTGGTTTGTGGTCTGTAATCAATCCTCCGAAATGAAAACACCTCATTAGGAATTGATTTCAGTCCTGTTTAGATAAGCAGAGAGGGTCAGGTTTCAGGGACCCGGGGGCTCCAACCCAGCCTAAAGTTCACACCATGCCAGGTAGAGAGCAACACTGCAGGCTGTCAACTTTATTAGGCTGGAGATAATCTGATTAGACATTGTCAATCAAAGGTCTCAGTGATTCAGCCATGATCCTGGGGATTTTTCTTTCTGTCGATCCCCTTTTCCTTTCTCTCTATTCTCAGAAACTCTCTTTCTTTTTTTGTGATGAATCATTGAAGCAACCTAAACCGTGACAGCCATCGCTGGGCTCAGCTAAGCAACCCTGCAGTCGTCACCAAGACAGACACACGAGGACCCTGTGATGATGTGATGACTGTATTAAAGGGTACATCAATTTGTTTTAGAGGAGTTTGATTTTCAGCTGCCGTGGTATTAAAAGACGGAAAGGGAGGGCGAACACGGCGGCTTCATCAACAGGGTTTTAACGACAGCGTGAGGGGTGCCGGGGCAGAAAGAAATAAACAGACAAATGGGAGAGTGACGTGAAATAAATAAATATGTTTTTTGGGAAACTTGAAAAAAAATATATCCTCATGACTCCTGTTTGAAGCAGAGAGTGGCTTTGAGTCTTGCTGGGAGTCCATGGGTGCTGGAGTGGCCCAGTAACACAGAGCACATTTGTCCCGACTCTCTATCTCTCCCCCTCCATCTTCTTTCTTTTTCTCTCCCGCTTGCTTTCTTTCTCCTTGTTCGCTCTAAAGATCAGACTTGGTGTTTCTTTTTTGTGCCGGGCCACCAAAGTCGTGCTTACTACTCAAAAACTGCTGCCAGATTCTTAACAAGTGACATAATACATCGCATTTATAGACCTTATGTTGTATTTTAACCACAAGCCTTAATTGTCTCTAAAGAGAATTTAATTCACTCTATACTTTTTAAAATATTTTCATCCATTTTAGCAGTATTTTTTTGTTTTTCTTCCTACATAATGCATTTCTAAATGTTTACGTGAATAAAAATAATTTCAATAAATTTTTTTTCAACTCTTAAAAAGATCAATTTACAAGTTATATGATTTATTTAAAGCTTTTTTCTTCTGTCACGTGATGAATATATAAAAATCTGAAGCATATTTATATATATATAAACTATGTAAATGTGACTGAATATTGTTTCTGTGCTTTGTTTTTAGTTCATTCTCTTTGCTCTAGAATGTAGCTTGAATATTTTAAACACTTCCTTTCATTTTCTATTTTAAAAGACGTTTGCTAAAGTGGTTTTCCTTGAGGTACAGCATAATCAATCCAGTTTTTGTAGGCTGAAACAATTGGTGTGTAGTGTTGGGTTGAAAAAGAATATAAGGCATTTGATATATGTCTCATTAATGGAAGCAAGAGCTGGCACTTAAATATTTCACAGCTTGAGTTTTCAGCCAAGAGATTTTTTTTTTCATATGTGGAATATTTTTATGTGACTTTCTAAAAGCTAAACAATTGCTAAAAAAATAACAGATAACTATATATATATATATATATATATATATATATATGTGTATATATATGTATATGTTTGTATATATATATATATATATATATATATATATATATATATATATATAATTTTCTTTTCTTTCGTACAATGTCTCGCTCTCAGCAAATCTAGCCGTGGGTGAGCTGTTTATCGGTAAACCCCCGGTGGATGAAAGGGGTAGCAATAATGATTTTTTTTCTCTCCTAATCGGACCTTGTCAGCAAGGCGTCTTATCGTGGAGAGGAAAATGACACCGATCCTATCGAAGAGCCTGGAGTCCGAGTTGGCGGCGTGCGTTCCCCCCACCCGCCCAGCCCCCCCTCCCAATCATAGTCGGCCATGGCCTAGCCATATCTAGCGCCGCCACAAACGGCGAGCGTCGCTTTTTTCATGTGGACTTCAAAAACGTTGCGAGTCATTAAAATTGCACCCACGTTCGGCGGCGGGGATCAGCCGCTCCGGAGCGAAAATGGGTTGTGGGAAGAGGAGACTCGGTAAATGTGTTAATTCCGTCCTCACATGTTTACGGCTTAATTTTAATCTGTTTGAGGGGGGAGGAAGTGTTGGAGGGACGATTGGAAAAGGAAGGGGGAGGCAACGAGAAAACCTCGCACTGCAATAAATCGCCATTATCTTTGACACCCTAGGACTCAGCTGTTCCAGGGATTTAGGGGTCCACTGGCAACAGTGTCTATCATAGGGCATGAAAACACTGTTTACGCTTGAACTGCGGTAGCTAAGGTGCAATCTCTAGTTTCAGACTAGCTAGACAAAAGGCCTGACTGGGACAATGGTGGGCTAGCATAGGGGCCCTCAATGGAAGAGCTGAACCAACAAACTCAAGTGTGTGTTTGTGACTGTGGGCCAGTTTCTTGTATATCTTTGGGGGAAGTCTGTGTTTTTCCAAGATGTAGTTGCAAACTCATAAACACGAACCTTTGAATCTTGATTCCTCAGTAACTCTTCAATCCACCTACTGCTAACCTACCACTGCTTCCCTCCTTGTGTTCCTCAATTAGGTCCTCCCAAAGTGTTATGGATAGCTGTAATAAAATTATGAGAAAATGTAATAATTAGACCTTTAGTCAGTTATTAGTTTCAACAAGCCTCTCAGCATAATGAGACTCTTGGAGGTAATGATCTGACTAGTCAGCTCATCTAAGCTTGACTGCTTAGTAAAACATGAGGCAATATTGTTACCACAAATTTTACTCTTTTATGAATAAGCAATATTGTAACAGATTCTAAATGGTTACTCAAAACACACAGCTCTTAAAAGTGAAGACACTCCTGTAAAAATGGCAAGTTTATGTGGTGTAAAAAAATGAGTACACGGTAAATTCGTTTTAAACTTCATCTTCAGTGTGACCTATATCCTGTACAGTTCAGCTGAAAAACAGCCCGTCAGAGGGAAAAATGTAAAAACATAAATAAAAAATGAAACCTGCAATAACCTGGTTGTGTAAGAGTGAACACCCTTGAATTAATTCAAGTTTTTATTCTTGATGATTTCCCTGCTTTAGCTTGGCAAAGTGCTCCAAATGTGTCATATTGTGAAGGCATTTCTCATCCACAGCCCTCTTCAGGGGAACCCTCAGGTTTCCTGTCAGATTCAGGTCTGGATTCTGACTAGGCCACTGTACAGTTTTTCTTTTTCTTTATGTGAAATGATTCTGTTGTTGATTTGGATGTGTGCTGCGACTCACTGTGGTACCACTAAATACAATCTTTCCTCATGTTCTGCTTTTGAGCAGACACCCTAAGATTTGAAATGGCACATAACTTAATCAGTTTACAAATACATTTGGATAAAACACAGTTTTATTTTAAGTAAAGTTACCCCAGAGCATGATGCTACCATTACCCTGTTTGACTATGGTTATGGGGTTCTTTTGGTGTTCCTTTTTTTAAATTTCGAACACCCTTTTTGGAATTGTGGCCCAGACGTTTGAGTTTGGTTTAATTTAACCGTGACACATTCTCACATAAGGTTTCAGAAGATTTTAGCCAGGTGCAGATGTTTATCACGTTTTATTTTCCAATAATTGACCGCTTTGTGCCTTAATAAGTAATAACTCGTCTATATTTTTGTATCATTCCCCTAAATGTAAACACTGAAATCCTTTTGCACATTTTTAACTTTTTAACCTTTTTGCAACTGAAAGAATTTCAGGAAAGTAAACCTAGGACAGCAGAACTTTAAGGTAATTAGAATTACTAATTAAGGTTAGGTGTGAATTCAGTAAGAGTGAAATCTTAAAAAACAAAGAAAATCAAAAGGCTCTGTGAAAAAGTATTCAAGGGAGTGAAATTGTTGACACTTTTTTGTTTTTGATATTTTCCCCTTTAAAAAATTTGGATTCTTGGTGGAATTGTGGAGAATCAATATCACATCAAATCTGAAAAAATACTTGTTCCATTACAAAATAAAAAGGAAATCTAACAGGGGTGGGTTACATTTTTTATACATTTAAACATTTAGGACACCATTTAAAGCTTTAAGTAGAACTCTTAATTAATAGACAACAAAGTCTGTTTCTAATCTTAAATGTGAAAGAAAAAAAACAATAAGAACAGTAAAAATGAGTAAAATTCTTTAACTACCATTGTGAACATTTGCAACAGAACAATCTGTTCAGCATCTTTTTTAAAAGTAAACCTCAAACTTCCCACAATATTTTTTTTGTTCTCTGTCATACTTTTGAACATATAACAGCTAGTTAATCCAGTTTTAGTAAATCTCTGTCTTTAAAACTGCTAAAATAAAGTTATTTTGTAATTATGTTCCCATAAATCATTTGATATAATCCAGCCTCGATCTCTAGATACAAAGCACCTTTCAGTAGCAAGATAGTGGTTTGCTGCTATTTCTTAAAAGGCACCCTAAATCATTTTTTATTCCTATTTTTAGGTCACAGTAACAAAAAAAGATACCCCCTGCCTTGGTGCATGCAGGAGAAAAAAGTGTAGCATTGACCTCTGTCTGACACAGAGAAAACGGAGGGAAGAGCGGGAGACGGAAAAAGAGGGAAAGAGGGAAGAAAACAACAGCATGAGCGACGGAGGGGGAGAGAGAGCTAAGACAACAACTGTGAAGAGCCGCATAGGGTTAAAGAAAAACAGTTTCAGAAGGAAATGGGAGACAAAAGCAAGGACTCGCAGCCCCCCTATGGGCGCTTTAAAGAGCCGCTACATCTGAAACGCTGAAATATTAAAAGCAGAAAGGACGGACAAATAAATGAATAATACAAAAAAAAAAAAAATAGGAGTGGAACTGATAGACAATGGTGCCACCTTGTCATTAGGGAATATTTATCAAGAATATTAATCTGGTGATGAAAATAACTCTGATTGAGAAAAGAATTGACAAGATGTTAAATAAAACAGACTTTTATCTGAAACCAGAGGCAGGAATTCAAGTGAAAGGAGAGTTACCAATAAAATGATTTTATTTTTTATTTTGTCGTTTCAACAACAATAAAAAAAAGTACTATTTAAACACAATCCTGCCTCACTTTAGCTACATTGTCTTTTCTTCTGCAGTATCAGCATTATATTTTGAGATAGAAAATTGCTTTCAGCTTTTTTTTATAACAGCAGTAACAGTTTTATTTTACTCTTTTATTTTGTGAAAATAAAATAAAATGTATCAGTGACGTATTTTTACAAAAGTGAACTCTTAGCCACTATTGACTTTTTTAAATGAATGTATTGAATGGCACAAACTTCATAGCAAACAGAAAAACAGCCAAAAAGAAAAACAAACTTAATTTTTATTTCATTATTATGCAACAGTAAAATTAGGGGTAAATGTAATTATATTAAATTATTGCAAAAGATGAATAAATATGTCTAAACAAATTGATTAATTAAATATGGAAGATTTTCCCACACTGTTCACAAGTACTTAAAAGTTGTTTTATTCATTTTAAAATGCCTGTTTTTAAGCCTGAAATTGATGAAAAAATAACAATAATGCAAATGCAAATAACAGTCACATCCTTGAAGGCAATTTCCCTATTACTCCCATACTAAGAATGTATAAACTTGAACAAGATAATTTGGTGCTTTTAAATATTTATGTGGAGTTTTTAGAAAAAATTCTGTTTAACAATTGGAAAACCTTCCTTATTGAATTGATCAGATTGTTTTTATAAATAATCTTTGCTCCTATATAAATGACATATATGCCATGGAGTAATAAAAACTGTATTTATTGGATTTTTATTCTGTTAATCACATTGTTTTCACTTCTAAAGAATGTTTCCCATCTGGATTGACTAAGTTTCTGATTTGTTGTGTCAATTCTCATTTCACCAGATAAAGTCTGCAAACTGTTAAGTGGCATGTTTTGCAATAAAAAAAAAAGGCTCACACTTTTAGATGTAAATAACCTATGGTGTAAATATGGAAATCAACAACTGATCATGAATCCTGCATAAATGAATGTTGGCTGCAGCCTTGAGGCTACTGTTTTTGATCCTGTGTTGGAAAGCCATATAGAGCTAAATGTGGTCTTTAGCTCATTAAAAAAAAATCTGCATCTTCTATAGACCTTCTCAGAACATACCACCCCTGCACGATGCACAATTATAACGTCCAACCACAGTGAAGCACATTAGCCCTCTCCGTCTGTTCCTCGCCTCTCTGTTGCTCTGTGGTAACCCCTAGAAGCACACCTCCCATCCTCTGTCAAAGAAGCCTCCTCCTTGGCCGTTCTGCGCCCATCTGACGGGGCACCGGCCCATTTAAGACACCCGGGGAACATGAAACGGAGCCGGTCCGAGATGTCAGCTGGTCGCCCCATCTGTCAGTCAGTGGGATGGTAAAGCTGCTGTCCTGGGGGGTAACCTTAGGAGTGCTCTGTGTCCCGTTCAGGCATGTTTTCTAGGCGATTTGTGTGTGTGTGTGTGTGTTTATGGGAGTAGGAGATTCTGCTTCGCAGTTTTTAGCAAACAGGAGGCTGACATTGTTTTAATTTACACTTCTGGTGACATGTTGACCAAAATGACCACAGTTTACATTTGTAGCATCAGAGTGTAGTAATAGTTTGTTTAAACCTTTTTAAATGACATGTTTTAGGAATCTGTTGTATTCATCTTATATGAATCAATTTATCCGGATTGAAGTTAAGTCATTAGCAGATATAAGAGAGTTGTCAGATTTTTAAATTACCTGGATATTGCTTTCTCTGCAAAAAAAATAAAAAAAATAAACCCTAACAAAAAGAAACTCTTTGAATCCCTTATAAATGAACCATAGTAGTGACTCGATGTTGAGTTGAAGCAACAATTTCTATTCATGCATTCTGACTTTTGGTAGATAGGCCGCGCCCTTGAGCTGCTTTAGGATGGAGTCGTTGCCTGTTCGCTCTTCTGTAAGATGGTCCTGAAAGAGAGCCCTCTGTGCATGCACAAATACACACACACACCCACCCCTGCGAATGGGCCTGTGTGAGTTCCTAAAAAGAAGGTGTTTGCACAGTCAACACAAACTTATTTATTTAGTTTGGTTCATGAGATTGTCTCTGTCCAGGTTATCTAGTTAATATCTGTCTTTTGCCTATCTTTATCCATGGATCTTTTTGTATCCTGCATTCACCGTGCATTTAAGTTGTAACATGATCATCTAAAATCATATTTACAGCAACAAAATCTTCTTCTCTTGTCCTGTCAGTTTTTCTTTATTTTCTTTTTTTTTTTTGGTGTCTTTGCTTGTTGACCTCTGCGTTGCAAACTTCTTTTAAGTAGTCCAGACAGCCCCCATGTTCACATCAGTCGGTCTCGCCACATGACGTGTGTAGCTGTAGTCCTGAAGGGCTGATGTATGCGCAGTTATGCGGCGGCAAGTCCTCGACGAGAACTTCTATGATCTCGGGTTACTCAATCATCAATCGGGGCCAACCGCGGCGCACTGTTCTGTCGCCCATCTTTTAAAGCGCAGTTGTGAAAGACTGACTAAGTCGGCCTAAGGGACACCTTCCTCGGTCTGGCACATCTCAAGTTTGATGTACATAGGTGCCTAGTTACAACTTACACACAGAACAAAGTTGATGCATTGATGTAGACTTTTGAAAATGTTTGACGAAGGCCATTTGATCGCGGGGATGTTCTTTTTGGTATTTTTTAAAAATCATTTTTGCAATTTTGTGAGGGGGAGATTTGTTTGAGTAATTTATCAATTTGCTACTTGAATTCTCATCATTTTCTGCCCTTAGCTACATTACCAAGGTGCAGAAGATTAACAGAAGGAATTAAAAACCATCATCTTAAGAATGTATAAACTTTTGATTTGTATGTGGAATATCTTAAATGTCTTATTTTATTGCTCCTCTGTGATGATTCAAGTTGATAATAGAAATAATGAAATATGAATTGTTAAAATGTTTTGGCAATCATAAAAGCAGCTCTCTTAGAAAGAGAAAAGATACAAAATACTTTGCAGACAACACTTTAGAATTAAAATGTACCTCCAGAATGAGACTTGCTTGAAAAATGTAGAGGCTAATTAAAAAAATATGGGCAGGCAGACAGTAAAACAGTTGTGCAAGAAAGTGGTATCAGCGCATCAAAAAGAAATATACAATAGTTGAACTTTCTCTTCAAAGTAAGGCAAACAAATTCTCAGTATTAGCTACATTAGACTTGGATCTAAATGAGACTCTCACTGTATAACAACCTTAGGTATGATTCTTTAAAACAAATATCCATATCATGATGTAATTACTTTTAAGTATATCATCTGAAAAGACAATTTTCCCACTGTTGATAAAATAATACATTGATTATTATAGGTATAAATCACTTTTAGTTGTCCCTGTTGTGAGGGAAATCTGTAGTTGCCGTATTTCAGCCAGCTGACTGCCAATGCACAGCAACTAGTGAGGGAGGGGCTGTCTTATGAAGAAAGGAAACTCCTCTCACTCCATCATTTTGTCTGGCATCTCATTAAACCACAGGAAGCATATCCTCAATACCAGTAACCAGTCCATGCATATGCTGAATTTTCCAGTTTTCCAATGTGCTTTATGTTAGGTGGTTTGCTGTCTTAATGAGCTATTTAGATGGCCATCTTGAATTTGAGCTTAAACAACCAACTTGGCGAATAATTGTTATTGCCTCCTAAAGGCCAGACGCGCAGAACTTATGCAAATTTAGAGCAAAGGGAAAATCTCTGCATCTGAGTGTGTCTTGGAAGAATTGCATTCCTTTCATGTGAACCACATACACACTCTGAACAAGCAGAACAGATGATGGTGATGATGATTAAGATCTTACACATCTGCAGACACTGTTTAGTGTGTATGTGTCTGAATTTTTCTTTTTCCAAAGAAAAACCTTTCTGTCCCCTCAGTCTGCTGTGACAGGTTGAACCATCTCTCCTGGGGAGGATTTCACTCCCAATTTAAACGCAGCCGTCGTCAAATGACAACAATGGCTCCGGCACTCTACCTTTGGAACATGAATGCAGTTAACTTAACAAGTCTCGATATGTGAGCTTTATCTTTGATGTAATTGATTTGAGTAGTTTCAGCATCTTTCTAGCAGAAAACTTTCTTTTTTTATTATTTATTTATTTGTTTGGCAAATCTGTCAGGATGATCCTTAGAGGAATGTACGTCATTATTTTCTCATTTTTGCTAAAATTTGTACCTTTTTCTACAATTATTCAGGGCATTGGTCGACATGAGATTTTAAGCCTAGTATGTGTTATAAAAACCTTGAGCAAAGATACCACATTATTACACTTTTTTTTACTAAAATAAAAAAATGTTTTCTTAGCCACAATTATCCCTCCTGCTACTAAAATAACACACTTTACTACAAATTACAGTTAAATACACTTATATATGTTGTCCAATTATTGTCATATACATTTACTTGAGTAAAAATATAGATTAAGTATGCACTAAGTTTTGTTTTCAGAGCTTATAAAATGAAATTTTGCATATTTTGTTATTTTTCTGTTCATACAGTAACACAGACCATAACAAGCTTATATTAGTGGTTACTATAGTCAAGCTATCTTATTCAGTTTTGAGCTTGTCGATCTACAGTGTTGTCTATTTTTAGATTTTACACCATGACTGTCTGTTATGGACTACTGGAAAAGTTTAGAGGCAACCAAATGTGTCTTTCCTGTAACCAAAGGATGAATGTAATAGCCTTCTTTCAGCTAGGTTGTTGACAATGTGCAGCAAAAAGTACAATACTTCCTCTATCATGTTGAACTTTTAAGTTATCATGGAACATTTTATCATTTTTAAAACCTTTTAAAACTTTGCTGTAATTTTATAGACATTAACACCTCAAATATATGTCTACTTTCTTCTTTAATATATACCATAGAGCAGACCTAGACTTGTTTCCAGTTCACTTTGTGCAGGTTCACAGGAGCAGCAGTGCAGTTCTGTAATCCTTCAACTCATTCATTCTTGCTACAGAGGAATCATAAAAGTCAGTAATAGAAAGTGGATCAATGAACAGATCTGTTGGTCATTTTACTTGCAAGTTATTTAGTTTCTTTGTTTAATGTCCCTGTAATGTCTCACCATTGTAGGTAGTAATTTAGTGTGACTGGAGACAGTTTTGTACATGAGTATCTATTGTTTCCTCTTTGATATTTCTCTCCAGCCTCTGCAACACATTAGGCTTGGATGTTGCATCTGTTTCACAGACATGTGACAGTAAACTTTCAGAAAATGAGAACATAACACAAAAAGAAGGAATACATTAAGCAAGACTTTTCAGTCGATCAACGTCAGTCACATACTGTAAGAGTTTTGATCAAAATACTTTTGTGGAAAATAATTAGAGGCAACCTTTAAAGATTAGCCAATGAAATTGCATCTGTTTATTGAAATACACCAAAATGTCTGTTAGTTGTTGTATGACATATTTTCTTCTACAAAACTTTGAATATCAGGTTCATCTTAGTGAATTAGAATATCATGGGACAGGTAATTTATGAAATTAAATTAGTTGAAAATGTCAAATTCCTTTGTTATATAGCCATTACTCACATAGTGATATATTTCAGTGTCTAGTAATTTAGATAATTATGGCTACATCCAATAAAAACCCAAAATTCATTTTCCCTGAAAAAAAGTATTACATAAGACCAATAAAGAAAGAATATAACTTTATGGACTACAAATTGATGGAGAAGGAATACTGACTTGAAAGTTATCCAACTGACTGCCATTCACACTCTTCACAGTAACCGTATGTCATCAAAGTTAATTCCTAATGAATCTGGCTGTTCCTACAGTTCTTTATGTAAGCATATAAATTGAAATTAAGTCTAAGGGGAAAGACACCATTTTGTGAAAGATTTGCAATTCTTTGCTTGCATCTGGAGGCAGCGCCTTTCTAAGAGAAAAGATGTACCTGAGACATGAACAAGTGTCCTGTTACCTGTGCTTTAAAAGTCATTACTGACCCAGAGATGTCCGAAGTGTTTTAGGTACAGAAATGTTTTTTTAGAATGGATTGTTACAAAGTGATCCAACATCTGTTCCTATCAAAGTACATTTTGAACTTCATTTGGAAAACAAGTCCCCAGAGTGTGCAGGAGGAATGGAGAGGCACAGAATTGATGATGTTGATAATTTGGGGTCGTAAGCTTTCTTCTGCTGATGAGCTTTTTGGGGGATTTATTTTCCAGCAGTACTTGGCACATGCCCACAGTCCAAAAATACCATTTTTGGACCATGGCTTTAATGACCATGGTTTCCCTGTGCTTTACCAACCAGCAAATTCCCAACTTGCCTAAATTAAACCACAACAGACCCAACAATACAGACAAGCTGAAAGCTGCTTTTAAAGCAACCCAGATTCTTTAGCAGATGTTCCAGAGGCTGATAGCATCCATACCACACCACATCGATGCAGTACTTGATGCAAAACAAGCCTCAACCAGGTGTTGATTGCAAACGCTGCGCAGAGCATGGACATACCTTTCAAAAGTCCAAAATTTCTGCATTAAATGTTTTTTTTAATTGTTATTATGAAATATTTGTTTTTTCAGTGAAACTGAAATTCAAAACCAAATCCTAAAAAGCAGATAAAATAACTTTTCAATGGTATAATTTACTTAGATTCATGACTATTAGTGTTGAACTGTGTTTGAGTGGGTACATTTCTTTATACAGTTTGTGCATCTGTCTGTGAGATTAAAGCATGTGTTCAGTGCAATGGGCACGCGTCTTGAGCCACCTGGATTATTTGGGCCAAACAAGAGGACCCGGGTCTGTCTGGGCCCCCTCTTCTGTCTGCACAGGGGCCTTAAAGCCATGAACAGAAGGTGCCTCCTCACAACTCACACCTGAGCTCCTCCCAGCCTGGGACCGTCCTCTGTTTCCAGTTCTCCCTCCGTCCGTACGGCCTGTTTTCTCTTCTTTCCATCGCTCTCTTCTGTATCCTCTCCACTTCTCTCCCAGGCCGTGGCCTGGCCTACTTTTACCTCTCCCACTTTGGACCCTTTGATGTCAGCCACGTTGGCCCTTTTCACAGATCAAGTGTGCTTTATAAATATATCCCATTTGGACAATCCTCAGTCTGTTTATGAATATACATTTCACAAATATGATATGAAGTTAATGGTCTAAAAAAAAGCATTCCCTCTCATGTGTATTAGCTGTGCTTATCATTGTAAATGATCCTAGGGTTTGCACTTGGAGCTGCTCTTCTGTTTATACTTTCTTTTTTTTCAAACACTGAAAGTTTCTTTGCCTTTTTTTTTTTTGATGTTTTTATTTCAACAAACCTCCCGACTCAGTTCTTAGAGGAAAATGCTTTTATTCAGTGCGTAAATGCGTGTTTGGTTGTCTGTTAGCATCTTTTTCATTTAATCTTGAAGTGACAGGGTGTGAAGCTGGGTAGGCGTGTGCATCTCAGAAGTCAAAAGCTCAAACACTAACAAGACATCAAGTTGACTGTTTTCCCTTTTTTAAGTTAAATTCAACTTGCACTGCAAAGATTCATGTTCTCCTGGTCAATTCAGTGACTATATGAATATGTTGCAGCTGATTTTCCCATGAATAAACATCTATCCTGCTTCCTATGGCAAACAGAGCTATTTATTGTCTGCACGGACTTGGATGTAGAAATTTGTCGGCTTTTTGTAATTACTTTTTTGTAAATAGTAATATATGATTGATTTTAAAATGTTGGCATCTTTTATTAAATTGTGTAAGGCCTAGATTTAATTGTAACATTTTTGGATGAAAATCTTTGGCTTTATTCTAAACTTCAGTTCAATTTAATGCTGTGTTTTAGCTTTGTTAACTTTTTTAGATATTATTTAGATATTGTTTGTAAACTATGTGCTCCTGTTCAGGGTTGCTAGATAAGTATCATCTGGTCTAATATTTCTTTAGTCACTGCCTAGTTCAGTTCAGGTGTTGTATGGAAAGCCTGTCCTTCCCAAAACTGTCTGGCACGAACCTACAAAAATGAATGCATCTCTTCCACTACAGTCAAGTTTCTATTTCTTTAGTCACTGCTATCTGTGATTCCTTCAGCTCACATGTTTCCCAGGCATCATCGTCGATATATTATGTGGATAGTGCTGTCATCACCACTATTCACTGTGGAAATATCCTCAAATTGATTGACTATTCTGGTTTTGGAATGCTTTCCTTTGGGAGGAGCAACAAGCCCTCTGTAAACTAACCCAAAGTGCTTTTTGTTTTGTTTTAATTCTCCTCAGCTGTTTGGTGTCTGAAATGTATGGTTTCCTGTTACATTTCTCTCCTGCTTTCGTACTATGTTTTCTATAATTATTCAGATACTACAGGAAATTGCACACAACCAGCTGGATGTTGTCAGACATTAGACCTAGCGCCATATCAGCATGTGGGTCTGCATTTGCAGATAGGTGTGTTTTCCCTATCAGAATAATAGTGTGAAAGATTATTCTTCAAGATGTCTGAGACTGTAATTAGTGGATTGCTTTGAGCCAGTCAATCCCAGAGCAATGAGATGGTCTTCGGGGAGTGAAAGGAGCAACAATGCGAGTAGATGAGGGAAGAAAAGAGCTTTCCATTTTATAGCCCTGATGGAGGTAATATTTTCTGTGACAACTGGACCAGAGTAATCAAAATGTGTTAATAATCCCTTGAAAGAGCTTGGCGGCACATCAGTGGAGAGCTTCATTGAACGCCCAATCCTCCACCAGACCTGGGTTCTGCTTGCCCCTCCTTCACTGACCCTTAGTTGCTTCCTTTTCTTCCCTGTGCTTCTCTCGTCATCTTTTACTTTTGATCTTATCCATCTCGCTCAACCAATGTTTTTGTTCAGTGTCTGAAAAATGTGGACTTCAGGCACAACCTTCAGCTGAATAACTTAGGTTTGTTGAGGGTTGTAGTTGTTGCAGTAGAGACCAGGCCTAGAAGAGCGCATTGGTCTGAGTTGTTAGGTTTTGTTTGACACCATGCTGTTTTTAGTCGGCCCCCTTTGGGATAGTTCCAGGTCAGACTGTATAGGTTCCAATAAGTTCTACCTTTTGTTTGAGGATTAGCTCAAAGGTCAAAGTTCACAAAGCTGGCCAGATGGGGTCTCTATTGCTAAATATCCATACCATCCGCTCCTAAAAGACAGTTGAGCATCAGGATCAATAAAGTCAATCGATGGGCGTAGTGGTGGAAGTAATGCTGGCAAAAAGTTTGATTATATGCATATTGATCAGAGTGGAGCTAAGAAGCTGTAAGGCTATTGATTCAAGTTTTTTTTTTTTGAACACATTTTAGCTTATTTTATGTTTACACACAAAGCACAACAGTGTAGGTAACTGTTAGCTAATGGTAAATATTTAAAATAGTTTAATCAGTTAGTGTCATGGTCATTGTATGATTTCATACTTAATTTTAAACAGAGAAAGGACATTGAAAGAATCCTGGTTTATTGGACATGTTCTAGAAAACCAGGCTTCCAGAAAATTTGGGTCAAGTTGAATAGAAAATAAATGGAATGTCCTCAAGTTTTAAAGCTTTTACTCTTCTTAAATGTTTGTATTATGTATTTTGTTTCCTTTTTGTATTTATTAATCTAGTCTATGCATCTAACATCTTTGTAATCCATCCTTTTTTATATGTTCTAAACCTTCTTAATTCTGTTTAGGATCACTCGAGGATTCTTGTAATAAATGAAATGGAGACTGTAACAATCAATAGATATTGTATTTTAGAAGTGGGAATTACTGGTTTGCTTTCTGTTTTCAGTAAAAGCAGTTCGATCTTGTTATACATATTTTTTTGCTTTATAACTTCGCTGTATGCATCTGACAGACTCATGTCTCCAGAAATACTTGCATGACTCTGCAGTCATCGTATTTTTAAGAAATGGACAAAAAGCTGAGACTAGAGAGCTGATGCACCGCTTTGTGGCGTGGTGTGAAAACAATTGTCTCATATTAAAAGTGAACAAACAATTGATGATTATAGATTTCAAGAGAAACAGGGTTAGGTCAAACACTTTCTATCGTGGCAGCAGAAGAGTAAACTGTGTAGCTGTTTCCAAGAACAGACAAAGCAGACTTTACTTTTTGAGGAAGCTTAGGTCCTTCAGTGATCACACCAAGATGCTGAATATCTTTCTATAAGTCTGTGGTGAAGAGTGTGATGATTTTGTGTTTTTTTTTTTTGCAATCACAACTGTTTTCAAACTGCTGAAATGTAGTGGCCTGTCTTTCACCAGTTGCCCAGCATTCTGCAGCAACAGGTAGGGGAAGGAGTTATTCTATGTTCCGCTCATGAAGAAAAGTCCGGTTACCCCAGCTATTTCAGTGGAATGTAATTGAAAGAATTTTATACCACAGGAACAGAATGATGGGAAAGTCCCCAAGTTTTGAAGCCATAACTTTTGAAAAATGGTTACAAATTAACTGTCTCTTTTTAAATACTTTACAATCAGCAGTATAAATCTTAACTAAGAAAAAATTTCAGCATAACTGAAATGTTTTTTTTTTTTAACCCCATAAGCTTGCCTCAGTCTTTTCATCCTAATAAGATAAAAGCTTTGTGACCTTACAGAGTGGATAAACAAGGGCAGAGCTTACTAGTGTGGATTTAGTATATTACAAATTGTCAAGGGTAAAAACAATGCTTCATCACAAATATTCATATGGATATTTTAAAGTCATGCAGACCGTCCTTTATTTGAGCTCTTTTGCCAATTAAAGAAACTCTGCCTCATTTGGTAGTCCAGTCGGAGGCTGTGTGTCAGGATCGGTTTGAGGCATTAAAAAATGCATGGGGACCAGGTGACGCCGCCGAGCCCCAGTTTGACCTGGGACCAGTTTGTGTGGCGTCTCAGGAGAGACAGCATCCAGGTTAGGGCGGAAGATGTGTCGGCACTTAATAATAGAGCAACACCATCAAAGTCTGGAGACTTTCACTGACTGACATGGCTTGCATCAAGAAATTGTGCTATGTAGTCTTGAAAAGTTTGGAAAGTATGGAATTTGCTTTTATTAAATTCCGTATTAACATCTGGATAAGGAATAAAGGTTTATATTACTTAATACAGCCAGTGATTTCTTTCCCCCACCCTGTTCACGCCTTAGTTTGAGCATGTTTGCTTATCAGTATTTAGATTTTTGAATCATTAGAAAATTAAAAAATGGGATAATTTTGCTTCATATGGTCCTTCAAAAAGTCAAACAAAATCCAAAAACTGTTATTTTAATTTCGATAGCAAAGAAAAGACACCAGCATTCACAAACTATGTTTTAAAGAAGAAAGAGAAGTAGGGCTGATCTAAATTAGTCAAGATGCCACCAATATGGTATCTGCAGTTGTTGTTTGAATACCACTCTTGTTGCAGAGCTTGGCATAAATACAGGACATGCTGTATAAATTTAGCGTCCACAATATGGCCCTCACTAGGTGGTGTTTGCTCCTTGGGAAGGCTAGTGTAGCTGCAAGCGCTAGAGGACTCATTGACTTTATAATGATTAGTGGTCAGGCCCCCAGCCCATGCTGGTACCAGGGGTCTGGTCTAGCCTCGGCTGCTTGCCCCTGGCCACAGCCGCGCACCACTATCGACTCACCCCTGGCCCCCTCTCTCTTTGGCCTGCCGGCGGTGTGTCAAAACCCATTAGCACCGAGTTCCTCAACTATAGAGAGGGGATCATTTTAGGTTTATCTTTCTTGCTTTCCTCTCACTTCTCAGTAGTCGTTTTCTCTCGCCGTCTCATTTGTTTGTTTGGTTTTTCTTCTTTACTCCATCTCCCTCATCCTCCTCCACCCTGCTAAAGTGAAGAGAATAGCACAGTAGAAAAAGGAGTAACCTTTGACAAGAGTTGTTCCAGTTGTGGTATGTATGGCTGTGTATTGATCTGGATTGGCTTTAGGAACTATAGTGAAGAGAGTCAGCGAGCTGCTGCTACTGCTTTCAAGTCCCACACATTTTTATGTTTTTTTTTTTTCCTCAGAAAAGAAAAGGAAGTTTCAGATGCACGTTGACCTCGATGGGTCTCATAAGCTATGGAGATTTGCTGAGAGAAAGGAGTGAGGTGTTGTACCACGTATATATGTGAGAAAGAAGGTCTTGAATGTAGGACCTAATATGTGATTTTCTTTCATTATCATTTCCGTCGTTTGTGTATCGGTATTGGCAACTGTGTGTTTTGATTATTTTACATTTCATTCTATTTTATTTTGCAAGCAATGCATCTTTTGGCTCTTCTTGTCGAATTTGACCTCTTGACACACTTGGTTGCTTCTTTCAAGTTATTGACCGACACAGCTAACTATTTCAGAGAATAAAACTTATTTATTTTTAAAACACACAGCAACGAATTGATTGAATTTCATTATGACAGACCCCACCAAACACACACACAATAACACACATCTCAGCAAGGCAGCATTCTTCCAACCCTGGTGCTTATTTTTCTGATACGCTCAATCTCCCATGAGACAAGTGCCTGTCAAAGAGTCGTCCAAAAAACAACAGGAAATCTGAACAAATCATAAAAAAAAACAATAAACAAACACACCCTTCTTTTCCATCAATGTTCATCAAACCATCTAGCTGCGAATTCATTATTTAAAGAACTTTTGGGCGCGTTATTTGAATAATGTGGGGTTTGACGAAGGGAGGGGGCAGGCTGTGTGAAAACAACAAGATGACAGCCACACCAAAACCACCCGAGGGCACATGCCAACACATCGCATCAGTGTCATTCCTTCTCGCTTTGCCCCCGTGGGCTTACTGCTCTCCTGGTAGCCTGGCAAACACGAACACATTCACACAGGCTGAAAGCAGAGTAATGCTTACTATATTACATTCTAAGGCACACATAAAGATATAATTTTGTTTTCTTGCAAGAGGGCAGGAGAAAAAAAGTCTGTAGTTTCTTGTTAGATAAATATAGACTGTTGACTCTACAACTTTTTCTCATACACACACACACACTCACACAAAAACATATATATATATATATATATATATATATATATATATATATATATATATATATATATATATATATATATATATATATATGTATATTCACCACGCCCTCAGGCTCTGGAGTCAGCAGCAGCGGCATCTGTGGTCTGATAGATGGATCCTGTCTCCTTGTGATCTTCACTTGTCAGACAAGCGTCACACAAAGCCTAAACACAAATGAAAAACACAAGTATGGTGCACGTCAGTTTGATAGGACCTCACGGTTGCCTCCCCATCCATCAGCAGCTAAGATGCTCATCCATCGACTTGGGATGAGGGACTAATGTGCACCTGTCAGTGTTTGGGCTATTGATGTACCTGGTTTAGCAGACTAACAGGTCGTTGTGTGTGGTTCACACTGTTACCCAGAGTTTTGTTGTCATCTAGAAACTTTTCCTGGCATTATTATTATTAGTTTTTGAATGGATGCCTATTTGTACAATGTGACCTGGAATAAAGGGTAAAGACAGGTATGCAGACCAGCAGTGCCGTACTTATGCATTCCCCTTTAACAATTTTTTATGTATTTTGTTGGGAAACCAGTGCATATTCTTAGTTGGAGACAGACATATGGACTACGTACTAAGCCTCATTCTACTCTCCCTCTGATTCTTTCAAAAGGCACCCAGTTAGTTAATATAGTATAATATAATCTGCAGAACAAAGAACCCAATCACACAGCCAGAGTTATTGCAGAATAGCTGTAATCAATTATGTCCCAAAATTTTATCACATGGGATAAAATTGTCAAGTCAAATTACTTGTGGGACAAAGAAAACAAAATAAAAAACCTCTGCTATGAATTTATTTACTTCCTCAAGAATAAGCTAAGCATCCAATATTTTTATTAACCAAATAAAGTAATTTGATTATTTTTTTGGTAGGAAATGGATGTGTGAATCATTGCAGACAAAAAAACTTTGCATGCTTGTCTAATTAAAACAAGTTTTGCTAATTCTTTTTGGGCTCGATTGGAAAGCAAATTTGTACAAAAAAAATGATGTCCTGTTTACTATGAAATTATTACTATTAAGTTATTAAAAAACACATGCTTCGTGGCCTAAACATGTTCCAGATTTAAACTTGTGGGTCATAATTTTAATAATTTTGTGTGGGTGTGCCACACAAAATCAATCCAGGAGCTGCAAATTTGCTCTAGGTTGCACTTTGGACCTCAAATTTCTTAGAGTCCCTGAATTTGCTGATTCAAACAGACTACACCTATCACTGTAGGTGAAGCCCTCCATTACAACTATCACCACTGTAACTTTTGCCTCCAGTTGTGGCTGTGGATCCGTCCTATCACCCGACTGTCACAGGCAAACCACAAAAAGGCAGCCTTCTTGTCCAACAACACACCGCACCCGATTTTGCTGCCAGACAGGAACAGCTGAGACTAGACCAAAACAAAAAACGAGGCAGAAGCCACCTTTTGTTTACTACTCTCAAAAGGTGGATCACGGACCGGGCCTGGTAAAGGATTGTGACAGAGGTGATGTCTAAATTAATCATTCATGCTCTTTCACATGGGCTACAGTAACGGCTCTGAAATATTAATGGCAGCTGCAGAATAAATTTGATTCCCTTTTCTCTCTGATTATAATCCACAGGCTCGCTTACACTCACACATGTTTATTTATGCCCTGGAGATGAGGTATGGGGTCACTATCAGGAGCTTGCCTGCACACATAAAAAAAGAACAGACTCTCTTCTTCCTTCTCCTTTTTTGCCACTCGTGCTGGTGTACCACCTCATTGTTTTGGAATATGTACATATTTTTCTCATGTGGTGAGCAAGTGGGCTATACATTATACATAATGTGTTTGTACTGTCTGTGTGTAATATACCACATAAATACTGCGTAACCGGGAAGCAGTGTTGTGTTTTTTGTAATTTAATTAGAAGAGGGCCTTTTTTTTGTTTCTTTTATTTGGAGAGCACAACCTGAGCTGAGAAATGGAGGTGCCCCTCTTGGTCTCTTCAGGTCATGCCAATCTTCAGTTGTTAAACAAGGGTTAGCAAATTATTTTTAAGTGATTCCAGTCAAAAATTATGAGTTGACAGTATTGCTGAATGTTCTTTATGTCACATAGTTTTAGGAAAAGTGTAGTCTAGCTGGAAAGTCAGCAATCAAAATGACCCTTTCTGTGGACATTGTTATCTGACTCCTCTGCACAAATGCTGATGGTTGTCTGTCATAAAATGTCTTCTGGATTTTGTTTTTCTGTCGGATCCCACACATTATTTTCATCTGAACCCAACTCACAACACCATAAACCTAAGCTTGTCGACCGGATAACTATCAGCTGTTTACGTCTCAACATGTCAGTCGGGATCGTCCTTTTCTGTCACCTCCTGCATCCCTCTTTTACTCAGTTTTGCACCTCCTACTCGTCTGTAATGACGGATACATATTGAGCCCAACAGGTTATCTTTTTAAAAAGATTATACACAACTTCAACTTTCTAACTTATGATTGCAAAAGTACAGTTGGAGTTTTGTCACAAGAGATTCATTACACGCTGATATTTTTCCTCTACTGCGATAATTCTATTTGTAAGTATTTTTTACAACCAAATATTTTTAAAAAAGACACCGACATTTAAGTCTGAAAATGTATGATATATAATATATGCCAACTAGAGCATGGAAAAAACTTTATGTTTACGTTAGAACTAAACTTAAATATTTTTTTTAATAAGAAAAAACAAGTGTGATTTCAGGCATAACTACAAATCCAAGTTAAAATCAATCTGTTTCTGTTAAAACCTCTTTAAAAAAGAAAAACATATGACCACTGTGCATTATCCATAAGTCGAACTTACTTACCAATATCAATTAAAATAATTAACATTTTCATCACTTTCCCCCCTTTGTAAATAGGATTTCCACTGTTTCCCTTGAGCTTTGGCATTTCGGCCACCTAAACCAGTGTACAGTGTATACAATAGCAGGGAAAGTCTATCCAACTGGCCAAATAAATGATTGAAATGTAGAGTGTAAATGTAGCAAAATGTAAAAGGCTACCAGATGTTTCTAATAACATCGCTGTTTGATATTGCACAACTCCAACTTAAAAAGATCTGATAAGATTAGGTTAGGATCAACATTAGGTTACAAATACAATATTAAAACACAAACATTTTATCCACAATTTGAGCATGTCTTGAAAACTACTGCAGGTGCCATGAGTAAATACAGTCATGAACAACTCTGTGTTTACCTTCCGAAACAGTCAGGTAATTTCAAGCTAATCTGTTTTCATAAAATGTTATGACAGTGATGTGAACGTTGTGTTAAAGCTTGCTTTTGGAGTTGTGCTCACTCTTGTGTTTCTGCTTCTATTAAACAAATGTATAACTAAGATGTCGTTTGTCATGGAATCATTTTCTTTTTTATTTTTCCTGTCGGTCTCAGTTGTATTTAGCCTTGACTGGCTTTACCACAATCTGCTTGCCAGTTCAACATGACAGGGGGCCACGACGTCATGCTCTGTTTGAGGTTGAAAATATCAGTCAAGTGACTCTTTCTTTCTTTTTTTTTCTGTGCAAGCATGCATGCAGGCAATTTCTCATGTCTGATGGAGTGTATTTGAGCTTTCTGTACATAAATATTGGTGCGTTGATGTGTGGATTTGTATATTTGTGTGTGTGTGATCCTAATGATCCCTTCTTCCGCTGCTTCTGTTTGGCTGTCAGCACATTGCTGGTGACTGCCGCACACATTACCCCCCCGCTGCCCCCTTTTCCTCTCTGAAATCTTGCTGAGATAGGTCATTTTTCAGTGTCAGGACAGACGATTCACGTTGGCACCAGATAGATCCGAGACACATTGGACTCATTACTCTGTGTTTGCAAATGTCTGCTTCATACCGACACTCTAGCTGACACATACTGAAGGCTTGCGCTGAAAATCGTTGTTTCTGTTGGTTAAATGAAGAAACATTGTTGTGTATTTTAGGTGAAATACAGATTTGAATTACCTGTTTAGTTCAACACACAAATATTCATCATTTTTTCTACGTCTTTTATTGAACGTTCATGGATTTTTTTTAAACCTTTTTTTTTTTTTTTTTACAGTGTTACGTTACATTAAAGTTCCTATCCTTTTCAGCATTTTTTGTTTGGGCCTGTCCCTGTCACTGTCTTCCATCCTCACTCATCCCCACCTCCCATCAATTTGACAGGATGGTAAACTGTGTGGGTAGACATTTGGCAGTGTGGGGTATCTGAGGGGGTCAAGGCCTGTGCCTCAGGAGTGTGGTATTTTAATGGGGACTATTTGTACTGACAAGCCTCTTATGAGTGTTAAGGAGTGGCAGATTGAGAGGCTCTGACTGTATCTAATCACTGTCAGGAAAAGTAGCTGAAGAATGTGACAGACCCCATCTCCCTTTTCAGTGTTCTCAGATAGCTTTTGCTTTGCTTGTTGTTCTTAAAGGTGAATGAAAGGTCTTTTTTATGTTCCTTTTATTTTTGCTTTTACTTTTCATTTATTTATTTTTGATGGTATTCAGGAGTATCAACTTGCAGGGTTAATTTTTTTTTTTTTCCTCATCTTCTATACATTGTTGCACAGAGCAAGCTGGTATTTATAGCGTATATCCAAATCTGAAAACCTTTACACCTTTTCTTTTTGATACATCTGCTTTGTAAATATGCTCACCAGCCACCGTAATAAATTCACTCCACTAGTTCTGACCCAATTTGCCTTCAGGACTGCATTGACCCATTAAAATTGCTGAAGTTTGACCAGAAAGGCAATGTGCTGCATGCAGGACATAAAAATGGTAAGACATTTTAATCCTTCATAGCTTTGATCCAACAAGGGCTTATAGTCCATATTGACATTATAGCATCATTTCAGTGCAGCAGATTTGCCAGGTGCACATCCAAGATTTAAATTTTTGATTCTACAGCAACCCAACAGTCTACTGGTATGAGATCTGGTGACTATGAAGATTAATGGAGCAAAGCAAACTCATTGCCATGTTAATCATCACAATGAGACAGTGGGTGGGTACCACCAACAACAATTCACTACCAAAGATGATGTGGATGCAAGCTGGTAGAGAGACATTGTTGACCAGTAATTTATTTACCATGATTTCTGTCCCAATGTTTTCTGAAGCTTCAACATCAAGAGAATTGACATGTGCTACTTATCTGCCAAATGAGATTTATTCCCCTAATGACTTAAGAAACTACTTCTTCCTGTAGACATTAGAAACACAAGAAATACAATTTCAAATTTAATTTGCTCCAGCTTTGTTATGCGTTTAATCCACTTTGATAAGCTCCTTCATAAAGGGTGTAATAGCAAATGTTATCTGGCAACTTTTACCATGATGAACTATTTCTTGTATACAAGCATTTATTACATTAGATTTAAGTAAAAAAATATTCTTAATTGAAATATATCAAATATTTATTTTTATTTTGTCAATTAAAGATTGAGCAGTCAGCTGAAAGTCTGTACAAATTTAGATCACTAATGGAACTTTTCAGGTTCATCACACTTGCTGCTCTGACTATCTCTTTCCCTTCGGTGCAGGACAAGGGTGGCCAAGCTTTGCCCAGGTGCCGTCTGTGCCATTGGCGCTAAAGCAAGGAGAAACTGGCACACTTTGGGCATGGCTGCAGCCCCTTCTTCCTCAAAGGCTTGCCTCGACTCCCTTCTTTTCCCTCACAGTCCCTGCTGCTCCATAGCCCAGGGAGCTCATTAGGCCAGACTTCCTCTTCATTTAATCCATTTTTCATAGCCTAAAAAACAGTCCCTGATCTCAAAAATCCTGGCTAATTTAAGCCTGGATGTTACGGAAAAGGAGTGAAAATATAGTTAAAAAAGGGGCAGGCTGTGCAGCCTTTTCATATCTCTGATGTCAAAATTAAATGTTTTTATATGGTAGCAGTATGGCTAGAATGGAAAGATATAGAGAAAGCTCTAATATGAAAATGTTTTGAACAGAGTTTTAGACCCCAATAGACATTATCCTATACCGTCCACTTTCTTGCCTCTTGTCTGTCGGTCTTGAGGGAGACTGACACAGTAACTTGGCCTAATGAAAACATTGGTAATAACATGCTCCCTATCCTTGTTCCGTTAATTATGTATCTGCAACTGGATACCAGGAGGCCCCCATTGGTTTCCTCACTTCTTTGTGGAACTGAAGTTTCATTTGCAGCTTAGCGTCTGGTGAAGAATATGCAAAGGAAGATTTTTAAGATTCCCCTTTTATGCTTGTTCTTTTCCTGTGTAAATAAAACTTCTAAAACTATAAACTCTCTCAGAAACACAATTATTCAAATGTCCATGGTGTCTTTTTCGTATATAAAGCATTTCGTCACTCTTTGTCCATCTATGTTGCTAAAGTTTACACACTCGAAAGTTGTCCTGAGCTTTGTCCTTTATCTCTTTCTAGGAGGACAAAGGGTTTTTTTCTTCCCTCCTTCAGGAAACCGTCACAGCATTAATATACCTCCCAGGTTTAAAGTGCTGATTAGTGCCTGTCTCCTCAAGCTGACACATATTTCACCAAAGGTGTCAAATGAACATTCAGAGTAGGTATGGGGGTAGTAGGGGAGCCGCTTGCATACGCAGCTAACTGATGTGGAAGAATTGCTAAGCAGTCTCAGCTGCCCTCTCGTTAGCCTCTGAGATGCCTGGTGACAGAGGTGACATAGTGAAAGTTGCCGTGGGTTAAGAGTGAGAGGGGGGTTGGTGCCCCAAAGGGTACCATGCCATGGCCGTGCCAGGCCAGGACCCCGTACCACCGTCTCCAGTGCATCCTCTGTCAGCATGTCCTATGCTCCGGGCCACAGCCAAGAGGGCACTGGGGGGCTGTCACGCGTCGTCCTCAATTACAATCATGGAGCGGAGCGTGCAAAGACTGCCCACTGTCGCTTGTGAAAGCTATGCTAAATCATTTTATGCAGGTGTGTAGCCTTTTGAGTCTACATTTAAAACCTCACACTCTACCACAAATTGGTTTTGATTAGTGTCTTCATAACAGTTCCCCCCCCCTTGAACTCTGGTTGCTGTTGAAAGCTCTTTGGTTTAAGATCTTTTTCAAGACATGAATGTTTATTTGACTGAACTTTATCTTCCTGTTCAACTCTCTGTGTTAATAGACAAACAGGTGATTTAAAGAGGTGGATACTGTCACTACAAATGAGTTCAGTGGAGTAGGAGCTTAAAAGAAAATTACTTGTCACCAAATAATCTGAAAGCGGATTTAGGTATATTTAGTTTAGATATATTTTCAGTTATCTTGCATACTATGTTGAATTTGATTATTCTGAAATATTTAATTTTAAGCTTGAAATATAGATAGAAACAATAGTGACTGAATATGTTTGTCTGCTTAAGGTCAATTTCAATC
This sequence comes from Xiphophorus maculatus, assembly GCF_002775205.1. Lineage (NCBI taxonomy): Eukaryota > Metazoa > Chordata > Actinopteri > Cyprinodontiformes > Poeciliidae > Xiphophorus > Xiphophorus maculatus. The sequence continues at coordinate 7,671,305 of NC_036452.1, read as the reverse complement.
ACATGTAGAGTGAAATGTTGTTTGACTTTTGGTTGTTAAAATTGTTTGAATTAATTTGAATTAACAGTATACAGCTTACTCGTTTGTGCTGGAAACAGACTTCGTGTATTTTTAGACCTGACATTAACATACACTTCAGATAAAACCAGTTTAGAAGTAAGTGAATGAATCTGACTAACGCCTTTCACATCTGGCATTAAACTCTATTCTGATTGATCAGATCACAGGTCCCCATTTTACATGGAATAAGCATGAAGCCACATCACAAATTGGGGGTGAGCTGAGCTATCAACTGACAAAATGTCAAAGGTTCAATGTTTTTGTATCTAAGATACATTCAGTCAGCTGTACTTCACTTCTAACACAGCTAAGAATCATTTTACTTGTATTTTTGTAGAATTATATCAATGACAAAGTCTTCAGCTTTCAAACTCATTACCTTTGCCGATGCAATAATGGCAGAGGTAAAAGAACTCAAACATTTTTGGCTAGAATGAGTTCAGCATCAGCCCACAGTCACTATAGATAAAAGATTTAAAAACACAAAACTACAACATGTCTGGAGACTCGTTTCACTGTCTTTAGCCTAAGCAGAGGGTGCTCTATAAAAGTGAACAGACGTTTCACTAACAGAGCAGGTTTGTGCTTTTTACGAGTCATTTTATACTGCATTGAACACAGTTGCTACAATAACTCCAAAAACAATTAAAATAAACAATATACTGGTATCCTTTTGCTAGTAAAATAAATGTAGTGTTCTGCAGTTAGGTTGAGTGTGAGTGGGCTACATTGTCTAATCATCGAATAAGGATAAAGCTAAAGATAATTAATGCTCTGACAGATTTAAATTTGAAATAATCTTTTACTTTTACAAACAAGTGTTTGTAATCAATATTGTAAATTGATTAGGGTGATGGCAAGAAGCCATTCCAGTCTCAGATTTTTTGCACATTTTTACATCAAATTGTCAATTATGAGCAATTATAGGATGCAATTGATTTCTTTAGTCCCAATAAAGTCTCTTACATTAATTAATGAGTATTACATTAATCATTTTTAACATTCCAACTGTGGTCAAATTGTTATTTTCTGTTTGGAAAGACCTGTTTGATTCCATATCAATACCTAACATCTAGATTCTAGATTGAAAGAAAATAACCTGAAATATAAATCTGTTAGAGGTGTGAATAATTGTGCACTTAATACGTAAATGTGAATTCTATTCACTTGCTATTTACTTAGTATTTCACTTTCTAAGTCAAGAAAAAAAACTTTTTCATGGTTTACAGTTCCCATTCCCAGATTATGTAATCTGAGCTGAACTAATCTGCAAATAACTTCTCATCTGCTTCTGAGTTTTATTTATTACTCAAAACTATTGCTATTGTTATTTATACACAGGTCAGAATGGAGATGGTGTGTTTTGAGGCTTTCTGTGATTGACACATATTTTCACAGAAAATCTTATTTACTTAAAAACATATGAGTTTTATATTTATTTGGTCTTTGGTGTTGTAACCTATCCAGGGCGTTTGTTGCTGTTCCCATCATTCATGATTGTATCCATATGAATTCCTCCTTTCTCAAATTTAACAAGGCCTCCTGGCTTAAACAATCACACTTTTCCCCCTTCTTATAACCAGCAACATTATAGTTAATTATTTAAACTAAATGGCATGCATCATTAATACATAACAAAAAGGCATGTAAGGTCATGTTATTTTAGTGTCGATGGCTCCTTTAGTGAGGACTTCAGTATACTACTATAAAACCCCACAGAGAGCTGCCTCCTTTACTGGGTTGCAACATTCATATGCAGACATAAAAAAAGTCAGCAAATGATTTTGTTCGTTCCCCAGAATGAGTGTGTGTTCTGTTATAGATTAAAAGAAAATGACTTGCTTTCTAAAAAGAGAACTCGAGACAAAAGGGAGCAGCATTAGGTTTGAAAAAAAGAGATGGCTACAGAGTTGACAATTGAGTTATAATATCATGTCCTTTATGAATAATTAATTTGATGGTGCCAAGGGCCCTCAGAAGGTAGATTAAATTCGTTCTGCCATGTCTTAAAAGTTAGATATGCTTCATTAGTATGGCAAATGGTGGCAGGCATGTTGGGTTTTCACTTAAGCTGCTTTACTTAATGATGAGGACCATGCGACACTTGTCAGCCTCATGGTAACGCACAATGTTGGATTAAATGTATTCTTAGCTTCTTAATTGGCAAATTCAAAAATTTTATGCATTTTTCTCTCCATGCCTGCTATCCAGGTGAGCATGGCAGCTTTTATGATGTGGCATATTATTTCACACACAGTTGTCTCAAAATTTGATCAAAATAACTCCCAGATGACTGAAAACTACCAGAAGATATTTAATTTCAGCAAAAATCAGTGTCTTTATTGAAACAATATTTCACGAACAAGGAGCAAAATTTAGTAGATTCAAATATTTGAGAACAGTTTGAAGTAAAATATCTTGTAAGTGTTGTCTGATGTATTCAGCATTTTTATTACAACTGAAGGTAACAGTTATTTTCTAGACACCAGTTTTCTGGACAATATATAATACTGCCGCTTTAAGTTGATCAGAGGGTGTGAATGTCTAATTATTGAGTAATTTATCCAGTTTTCTGGAGTATAAATGTGGTGTTACAAAGAAGCTAAACCAGTATGGTTGAGTACCCAAGTTTAACTTATTTACGGAAAACATATGTTATAATGTTCTGGATCTTTCATGATGAAGTGCTTGAGGACAAAAGCAAGAGATAAGAGATCGCTGTAAAAGCTATTTTATTTTTTTCACATTTTAAAAATTGGTTTAAGCATATTAAATTACAAGTTAAATGTGGTCAATTTACTCAGTAATGACCTTCTTTGATCTTATGTACATATGAAACTTAAGTCTGTAAAAAGCATGTTGTTGATTTTTCAAATCTTTAATATATGCAAATTGAAGAGGAGTGTTATGTTTGTGGCCTACTACAGTTTCCTGGCTCATATGTAAAAATTATTTACTGATTTAAGAAAAAAATTGGTTCAAAATTGTAATTTTTGGCTCCTTCATATGGCCTGCTTCTTTGATTTACAGTAATGTCTGCTGGTTACTTTCGTGAACTTGTTTTTCTTCACCGCAACATTCCTGCAGATGGTCTACTCCCCCCCAGTGATCGTTTATTTTCATCCAGGGCTATTTTATTAATTATTGATTTAATGAGGAAGAAGTTGTTTGAAGTAATAAGTCTCGAATCTGTTGGTTTACTAAAACTTTAGTTGTGTGCATTGAGAGCAAGGCCAAAATATTTTTGTCAAATCAAATATTCATTTTTTAAAATCTGCATTAGCTGACTGGAAGCAGCCGGTGTGCGGGGAGCATCAGATGCGCATCTGAACAGGAGGTGTGATCAAGCACTGATCAAGACAGTGCAGAGCTTTCTTTCTGTTTGCTTCACTCAGTGTTCGCATTAGTTTTACAGTAGATTGGGGCTGAGTTGGCAAACCCAACAAAGTGCATTTAGAAAGTTATTTAATTCATTTTGCAACAAAAGCCTCTTACCAGTAGGTGTTGAAAAGTGCCAAATACTCTGCATAGAGGAAGCCTCCCAACAGGCCCTGTCAAAACATGCAAATGAGCTTGACGCCATGTCCGATTTTGACAAACATAATTAAGGTGTTTCAATTCAAGACATGTTAATAAGGAAGACTGCAGGCCTCCCCTAGGTCTTTATTAATCAAAAAGCCTTAAAGCTTTGTGTGTGTGTGAGTTTGTGTATGAGATGTGTGTTCTCAGATTTTATTGGATAATGAACTGTTGCAGAATGTTAGATCTCCTTTCGCATCTTTCGCTGAGTTTGAGGAGATAGGCAGGGAAGAGCTGCCCGAGGTGTGGTGTTGTACAGATAATTAAAAGGCAAGAAATTTGTGTTTAACACTTTGATCTGCCTGTCAAGTTTCTGATTAGAGAAGCAAATGCTTTTAATCAACAGTAATGTGATGATTAACGTTCCTAAACTGTTAAATACAAATCAGAGGAGCGTCAAGTTTTCCCTTTCTTCTTCCCCCGCCTCTTTACATCCCTCCCTCAGTCCACTGGCAAACTTTTCTCCCTCAGTATCCACTTAGGGTTGTTAAATTAGATGTTGTGTTTGATTAGGACCAAGATACAATTTGGTTTGCCTCCACAGTTGTTGTAACTCTTGCTACTCTTGGCATGAGCGCCTATTCCTCCAGCTTAGATATTTAAAGTTGATCCTCCAAACCCAACAATTTGTGACTGTCAATAAAAATAAGTGTTTTGTTTTCCAACAAATCTGCATAAGACAATTTTCTTTACTGTCCCTCACAGTGGTTCCCAAAGATTTTTGTCTGCCCCCCCTCCCCCACCTCCACCCCCAGTGGTTCCCAAAGATTTCCTGGGCCTCCCTATGGATTACAATAAAATCCCCCCCAAAAAAGAAAAAAAACATCAACTGGGCACACACATCGTTTAACCAGACATAAACCTATTCACATATTTTGTTTTCAAACTCTACTGAAGTTTATTTCACACTTCAGGTTGCAACAAAACACACTACAAACCATCTTTCTAGTGAAACACTTTTGTGTAACTTTTTTTTTTTTGGAGGGAAGGGGGGGGTTCATTCATCCATACTGCTTCCTGCACCCTCCTGCAATGGCACTGCGCCCCCCACACTTTGGGAACCACTGGTTTAGCATACGAAGACTGTTCCCAATTTCTAAAATTTTACAAAGCATTTAAATACATAAAAATGAGTAAATATACACAAACATGCATACATACATACCAATGTAGACTAGATTTGCGATTCAGTATTCACAGCTGCAACTTTTGGATCTGTCCCTGGCCCAACACCAAAAAGTTTGCTGACAGTATCTGATTTGAGCCAAAACTTTTTCTGTCCTGGTTTTCACTTGATGTAATTTCTTCCAATGTTTAGCTGAGGGCTTAGCTTACCAAGATGATATATGAAAGGAGAGAACACTTATATTAAATCACCTATAAATCATTGTAAGTATGTGTTTAAATGTGTTAAAGCTTTCCAATGTTTTCAAAAGAGTTATTGTACTGATATTTTGTACACTGTCTTGCAAAAGTATTCATAGCTCTTGTTTTTTGTTGCCTTTTCAAATTTTGTCACATTGCAACCCCAAAACTCAATGTTTTTTAATTGCAGCTTTATGTGGTAGACGGACACAAAGTAAATTATTGTCAGGTGAAAGGAGAAGGACACATGGTGTAAAACATATAGTTTTTTATTAATAAATTGTAGAGGTGTGGCCAACTCAGTAGAGTTTTTGTCTGCAACTCTACTGAGTTAATACTTTATGAAACCTGCTTTTGCTGAAATTATGGGTGCAAGACTTTTGGGGTTTGAGCCTACCAGGTCTTCTCATCTAGAAACTGAGATGTTCTCTCATTCTTTGCAGAATAATTCAAGGTCAGTGAGAGTAGAAGGAGAATGTCATTGATTTTCAAGTCTTGTAATGGACTCTCAGTTAGATTTTGGTGTTTTCTCTGACTGGTCCATTGTAAAACACAAACGAGTTGGATGCTTTGGGTTGTTGTCCCGCTGGAAGGAGAACCCATCTCAAAGGTGTCCCTCCAGTATCCATGTAGTTCCATACATCCTCCTATATATTCTGACCAGTTTCCCCATACTTACTAAACTAAATCCACCTCAGTGCAAACACAATGTTTCATTGTAGTTATGGTGTGTTCAGGGGTATGTGCAGAGTTAGTTTTCTACAACTCAAAACATTTTGGATTTTTAGGGCAAAAACATTTGTTTTGGTCTCTTCTGACCAGGGAACCTTTTTTCATATGCTTGCATATTGCATAAGTGTGGTATTAAACACTCTTAAGAAACTACATTTCAATTGTCATCCATCCATAATCTACACATTGATAAAATACTTTATCAACTGGATGGACTCTAGCTGCCCTAAAGTTGAACTTTTCATAGCTGAAATACTGAAGTTCACAAAGGAAGGAAGAAAAGAGGGAATAAGATGCAAATAATTGTAATTTATGTTGCTTTGATATTGTCTAGGATTGAAAAGTGGTCTATGAGAAGCTTTGAATGTTGTCTAACAGAGGTGCCTATCTCCAATCGCAGACAGATTTTTAGTGCGCTTGGTGTTTTGGAGAAGGTTTTTTCCTTCTCCAAAACACCTGATACAAATGAATGGCTGAGTACCAGGCCCTCTGCAAAACTGTTTTGTGCTGTGATTGTTCTTTGAACCTCCCACAGTCTTAGTGCGATGCTCAGGAGAAATGCGGCAGATGTCACGGTCGGATAGTGAGGAAGTGAGAGGGATGTCCCATCAGACCGTCAGTTCCCAAAACCACATAAATAATTTTTAAAAAACTTCTAAAAGTACATCAGCGTGATCCCACTGGACCCAGCACAGAGTAAAAAGCTTACAGGGTCAAATGGTCCTCATCTCTTACAGGTGAGGCTTAGACCTCAGCACTTCCTTCTAATTCACAAATATTCACTTGTTTTGGCCAAGCAGTTGCAGATCCATTGAGGTTTGTGGTTGTAATGTTACAAGAAGTTCAAGGTAGTTTGACTACTTGTGCAATGCACTATACACTCCTCCTGCCTCAGCTTAGATCTGATTATATTAGTGTTTTATGCTTATGAGTGGAAACACCAACATTCACAAAGCTTCTCGGCCAAAATTAAAGTCTAATTATTTTAATTGTTGTACTTAAACTCTGATTTTATTGTTTAGATTGAATAAAGTTTAATGTAGTAGTAGTAGGGTTGTTTTTTCCCTATTATTCATGCACTACTTACTTTTTGTATTTTACTTGCTATGTGGCCAGCACAATTGTGTGACACAAATGTCAGCACTATGAATAATGCATTCACAAATTAGCTCATTCGGATATGAGTTTTTAATTCTACACTTCATTCATTCTTTTTTTTTGTTGCAATTTTGGCCAAGTTTAATCAACACATAAAAAATCATTTTCCACTCCTTGAAATACAATTAACAAGTCAGCTCTGCTTGAGCTTCACAATTGACCAGTTGTGAGTGGCGTTGGAATGGGTGCATTTGCTGACCAGCCGCCTGTAGAAATTTCTTGTTTTTTTATTTTTTTATTTTTAATTGAAGACCTCCGAACATACTGCTCCTTCCCATGCATTGTTGCATGCGGGGCAATCACTGCAGGCATCCAAGTCCATTAGTTTTCATTTGGATGGTTCAGTGAGACTGGTTGATTAAGTCCAGGCAATTTGCTTGTAGGAGCCCTCATTCTCCACTCAATCCTCCTGCCTCGCAGCCCTTTGCCACCAGTGGGGTTGTCGTTCAGGTTAATTTAATCTTGTTTGTAAGACATTTTTACACAATAGCTTGGTGGCTGTGTAGACACCTCGACATGGCAGAGCTTGCCGTAATTTGCGCGTTGCATAACTTTGCATGTGAATACAGCTGCTGCATTTGCAATTACACATGCAGCAAGTATTTTGGTACCAATTGTCACTTTAGTGAGGAAAGTAATGTAATATTTGACTGGTAATGTCAAAGTTTAAAGTGTTTGTCCACTGGGACATGTTGGTATAGTTACGTTATGCATGTAAAACAAGCATTTTCTTTTCAAACCCCATCAATTTTCATTTTAGGACGGTTAGGGCGACTTCTGCTGTGGGAAATAAATGTAAATCTGGCGATCTGAGAATTTGACTTTGAGGTTGAGGTGAAGGGAAAAGAGGAGGGGGAGCTCAAATAGAAAGAAAATGTAGCTCTCAGTTCTCTCCACCCTAGTACAGCCTTAAACAAATGGTGTTATTACCAGCTGCTCTCCTTCAGGCCCGGTCATTTATACCCATTAAACTTGCGTCTTATCAACCATAAGACGCCCTTACGTCTCTCCATCCACCAATTGTCTGTAATCAGCCATTTAAAACACCAGCGGAAATTTCTTTTGTGCTTTGCTCCGGTCTGACGGACAGGCAAACGAGCTGGGAGGAGGAGGGACGGCGGGTAGGGAGAGAAGAGAAGGATATTTTCTGTGGAATGATGAATAAGCCAAGTTGAGTGGCTGACTAGCAGAGATCTGTCTTAATCAGAAGTGATTTGTCAGAACAGGAGCTCTGCGGGGTCAGGGCACAGGCGATGAATAAAACACAGCCTGGCGAAGTGAAGAAAGGCCCCAGAAATTCACCCTGACTGCCCACCACGACTCAAATGCATGCGAGGGGAAGGGCCGATGCAGGGGCTAACTTAGGATTGACTGGAATGGGCCAGCTTTAATCTACGCAGAATATTTCTTGGTTGGGTCTTTTTAAGTGCTTAATCTCTCGCCTTGGCTGGTCATTAAAGTTGCCATGTTAACATTACTGTTTGAGTGAGCACACTGCAAGAGAGAGACTGTTAAAATAATAATAATAAAAATCTTTCTAGGAACAGTATGCTTCTTGAGGGAATCTTCTCGAGTTTTCTCTTAACCATGCAATGGTGGTTGTTGTCGTTATTATAAACTGTCTGTAACAGCAACTCTTGAGTCCCCAGATCTTCATCGCCCCTTTGTGACATAATGCTTGGCGTTCCTTTATTGTGAGCTATCTCACACTGCGAATGTGCTAGCCTTATGGCCTGTGGGCTCAGCAGTACAAATACATTCCACTGTGGGTAAAACTTTGATGGGGTGATGAAAGTGTGTCACCATGCAGTTGCAGACTTGAGAAGTCCTTAAAAAAAGAAGCTTTTCTGAAAGCATACAAAGACAGGTAACTTTTCTCACCTGGGAGACGTATAAGTTGGCTGCTGCACTGTTTTTTTTTTGTTTTTTGTTTTTTTGTGAGAGTTTGAAAGCGGGGAAATGTATGGTCTAACATTTATCAGGCTTCTTCTTGCGTCCCCTCGACCATCCATTGGGATTTCATACCCCGTTTGTTGGCAATGTGTGGCTTGTGTTGAGATAGAGGTCTGTGTGGTAACCCTCACAAAGTGGTCTCAACAGCTTAATGAAAAGAAGCTTTGCTGAACCTCGAAGAACAGCACTGTCAGGATTTGTACCCTGTTGGCTCTGGGGGACAAAAACTGCTACCCACAGTAAGAGAGGTGTAAAATAGATTATACCTCCAATTAAAAGTGACTTGAGAAACTTGAGTCTCTCAGTTTTTATTGTTTGCTTTCTAAGTAACATTTTAATTTTCTATGATTTCCTCAGAACTCATAGAAATAACACAAAGATGTTCTCAGTAAAGTATTAATCGCAGAATTTATTTTGGGCTAATTGATGCAAAGTCTAAAGAAAAGTAGAGGAATGTAATATCTTTGATCCTAACACTGCAAGTACAATGTTTTGAAAAAGCATTTTCTCCCCACTGATTTATGCTGTTTTTGAAACACCTACATGTTTCGGATCTTTTACAAATGTTATATCAAATATAACCTGAGTAAATACAAATAATTTTTGAAACAATAAATAATGTCAGAATGGCCCACTGTAGGCTTAGTGGGCTCTTTGTTTTCATAGGGGCTAGGGACTACAGTCTCTAGCAAACAGCTAAAATCAGCAAATACTTAAGACCCCCTCTAAAAGCAGTTATAACTGCCTATCTTAATAGTTAAAACACTAAATCCACCTTAATATGCATAAATACAAACAGTGGAAGCCGCCTTAGCACTAATACAGAAGCTAACATCCATGGTCTTCCTAATGCTGCTCTTGGGGGTTCAGAGCATCAGCGACAAGGGAAAATGAATGCCCCGCTTGGATTGGCTGATTTAGAAATACCCACCAGTATCATGTCAAGTACCAAAGCAAAAGGCAGATTTTCTGCAAATAATTGCGTTATGCAGAAAAATCCACAAATACTGACCTGCTAATAGATGGAGATCCACTGAATGAAGTAATTTATTGATTTAGAACATAATGAATTACATCAATCAATAACTAGCAACAAACTAACAAGCTTTTAAGACATTTTTATACACTCTTCTTTGCACAATTGTTTTAATACAGCTACAGTGTTTTTAAAGCATTATCTGTAAAAGCATGAGCCTTTTACGGGTGTGCCAAATTTAGGTAAGGACTTTGGCTTGTCCACTTAAAAGCCTTTATTTTTTTTGTTTTGTTTGTATTTTTCATTTTGGGATGGTGTAATTTGTACATCTGTATATTATACTGTTGCACAACCCATTTAGCTTAAGTTCATGATCTTGTGGCGAATGACTTTCTATTTTATGTTTGTATATTCTTCATTTTAGCTTATCTTCATGTTTTTCCTTAAGAAAAGCTCCCCACAGCTAAACATCCCAGTTTTAGTTCAAATTTACATATTTAATTGAAATGAAAACAAATTATAAGCATGGAATCAGAAAAAGTGGGAGCTGCTTTATGACCCATAAAATGTTGAAGAATCAGGGTAAATACATTTCTTATTTTTAGTTAGTTTTATTTATGTTTCACAATCACAGATTACATTGTTTATTAAACTTCTGATATTTTTAAAGATTTTTGTAGAACGGAAAAAACCATAGATGTTCAGCTGAGAAAATGCAGCCAGAGTCTGCTTTGCGTGTGCTCTGGTCATGTTTTTAATAGGGATAATTCCCCATACAAGCATTTGTTTTGTTGTTCTATTATATTTGATTTCTTTTATTATTTAGAAAAAACTTATTTTCTGTTTTTACATTACAGGAAGTAGTTAAATGAAGGTGCTCTGGTGCAGATGTAAATGTAATGTAATGTAATGTAATGGAATAATGGGCTTGTTAAATGGACCTTTGGGGGGAATCTTTAACAAGAGAGTCAGAGCAAGGCCTGCGGGCCAGGGTTATTTAAATTGTTAATAGCTGCTTAAACAGGCGAGGAATGTTTTATACGCTAACGAGCAACAAGTCAGGGACATTAACAGTAAATGAATTCTCCTTGCCGAGTTGTTTTATCAGCTGTATGTTTTTGATTTAGATTTTCTTTTTGTAGTATCTGTGTTAGTTTTTGTTATAAATTATGTATTTTTTTAATTATGCTATTTTTCTGATATGAATATGTGACTTTGCAGGAGCTAAAAGCTTAACTTCATATCCTAGAACTTTAGCTTTTCTTTTTGTTTTGACCTTTGAAAATCCTTTTTTGCATGAGGTGACTGGTCTGCATATGTCTGATATATGGTGTTTATGAAGATTTGATGGAAATAATGATGAATAATTGTGTTCACAGAAAAATGAACTTATTTTGTTTATAATAGAAGAAGTGTGTGTGATATCGTCGTTTAAATATGTTGTTATGCTCAGGAAGGGCTTCACATTTAGGAGAAGGTTATTCCAATAGAATTTCTAAGAAGATTCAGCAAAAGTTCATATTTAACTAAGTTTAAATATGAACTTAGTTAAATCAGCTCACACAATGAGATTAAATACAATATTTGGTTCATGGGCAAAATTTATCCTGTGTTTTGAGAAAACTATGAATCTATGAATCCAGTAAAACTTTAATAAATCCTAAATAGTGTATTTGAACAGTGGACCCCTAGTATTCAAGGGGGTTAGGGACTATCCCTTCCAAAAAGCCTTATAGCTGCCTATTTCAATAGTTGAAACACCAAATATATGTTACTATGTATTAATACGCACAATGGAAACCATCTTAGCACTTTCTTATTTCTTAAGTTTTTACACTCTTCGGTGTAATCAAACAGCTGCAAGGAAAATGAATGCCAGCTGGCAAAATTCCAGCCAATAGCCTGTTGAGTAACATTCCTCCTGGGAAAGTCAGACCACTGTATGCATTTTTCTTGTTTTTTTCAACAAATTTTAGAGTTAACCTAAAAGATTAAACCTTCAAAAACCAGTGGTAAATGGAAATGACAGCTTCATACAAATAAACCGCAGCCTAACCCTAACCCATTCACTTTGTCACCTAAACATCCTGTAACCCAAAGTTACAAAGAGTTCCTATTGCTCAATACTCTGGCTGGAAGTTTTTCTCACCTGCAACCTCATCCATCTTTTGACAGAATGCAAACCCTTCCAATAATGCACTTACTTTAAGAAATATATATATATATATATATATATATATATATATATATATATATATATATATATATATATATATATATAGTCCTGCAGTGCTTGTCACACACTCATTTATTAAAAAAGAAGCCATGCCACCGACAGAGATGGATCGATGTGGTTATTTGTCTCTTTAACAGCAGATTTCCGCTTCAACTCCCATCCTGTTTACCCCTTGTTCTTCTCCAATCAGTACGGGGGAGGGCTTGTATTTCTATGGTTATTAATACCTGCACTCAGTCTTTTAATCTGCCCTATTTGTCACATGTGACTGTCTGACTGCACTGTTTAATCTGGGTATCCTTCAATCTGTCTTGTTCCAGATTAGAAATTAATGAAGGCAGGAAGAGAAACATTTTGAGTCAGTTACAGTGTAAGAGGTTGTAAAACGGAAGGGTTGAATGGGAGACGAATGTTGTTCATTTGACAGTGGTTTTTCCTTTTCTTCTTCTTTTCCCTGATCCCTTTTCTCCGTCTCTCATTCTCTATCATCGTCTCCCTCTCTCTCTTTTCTCTTGTTTAGCTGCCAGATGTAACCCATTTTTGCTGCCCCCACCCCCAAACAGGCGCTCAGCACGTGGGCCCTTTGGTGTGCGGCACCTGTGTAGTGTAATACAGTCAGCAACTGTGTTGTTTATTCTGGATTTGTTTGGTGCGCTTGAAAGCCTGTCTTTGATCCATGCAAAGATTTGTCACTTTTTTTCCCCTCATTCTCCTGATTCATCCCCTGTTCCCCTCATTTTTAACCACTAATGTGAAGTTGTCTGGTTACATCAATACTTGCATTATTGTTTTTTAGTAGTTGTGGAAGAGGGCTACTTATTTCCTTTTTTTTGTTCAATTTATGTTTTTACATTCTTTCTCCTTTTGTAAGGCTCAGAAAAATGGCACAGAGATCATCTGAAGCATCTTGTTGGTGAATATAGGCTGATAATGTTTACATCTACAACGCAATAAATGTCGAATGGAGCAGTGAATGCTGTAGCTACTGTCATATGTGATCCAGATTTTCTTCTTCATTGCAGGAAGATTTAATTGTTGCCATTTTTCTAAAGACTAAACGATCTCAGAGTTTAATTGAGGATCAGTCACAAAGGGACAAGCACATTTGGCTACAGTATGTGAAAAGAAACGAGGCTTGAAGCTGAGAGAAACTTTAAAGCTATTTTTTCAGCCTATCGTTCTTTAATTTTACATCCGAAATAATCATTGGACCTTAATATTTTTCCTGCAAAGTAATGTGAAGTTCTCAGTCTAATCCAAAAAAATTCACTTCTACTGTCAAGCTTCTTGTTAAATCAGATCCTTACATAGAAAGCCCTCAAGTCATGTCGTCACACTTTGACTTTTCTCTCTCCCATTTACTTGGCATCCTTAGAGTGTAAAGGAGGGACAGAACTATCTATTGCTAAGCAGATGTTTGAACATATGTGAACAAGAATTTTATTAATTTCCATCTGCAAATCAAGAACTATATGAAAATAAAAACACATGTAGAAGGTGCTGAAAATTGCTCGAAGTGATAATAGACAGCTAAATGTGAGCACCAAAGCTATGATAGGAAAGTCTCCAGCTCAAAATTGAGTTCATAAGATGAATGTTTTTGTGAAATATGAACTTAGAACCATAGTTGGAGACCCAACAATCTGGCACCCTACCCAGGGACATAAAGATCTCTGTGAATTGCCCGATCTGTTTGTACTTCTCCACAGTGATGAATGGCCCCAAAAATTACAATTTAAAAAACAAAAATTTCTATCAGCATTTGTGTGCATGTAATTTCTGCTCCTTATTTACCCAGCATTAGTACTCTGATGTTCATGAAATTATGACAGCACTCCCATTTTTTTCCCCGTGAGCAATGAATAATAGGGTGTCGATTGTTGGGGATTCATTCAACATATTCACATTAAAAATATTTTTTTGTTTTCTTCTGAAATTCAAACTGTTTTCTATTTAAGAGTATTGGCAGTATCAATACATTTAATGTGACTATTGTGTTTTCGAAGAGCCTCTTTTGTATCATAGAAGTATATTTTGCATTTACTCAACTCCCTTGTGAAATAGAGGAAATTCAGGTTGTTTTTCACTTTAAAGGCTCTGTAATATGATGAAATCTACCCTGTGAGAGTGTAAACAAAATCTTTTCTCAGTAGTTTTTCTCTCACCAGTAATAATATGTTACATTGTATCACAAATCATTGCTACCTTTTAGCCATTGCTGAACACACTGTTTTCTCATACTGCATGAAAATGTTGGCTTTGTTTCTTTTTGTTGCAGAACAAGTGGGGCAGGAGATTCTTGCCAACCTTCACACTGATCGTGAGAAGATTCAGAGAGCCAGAGAAAGGGTGAGTACCCACCTGCCACCTGCTCAAACTGGGTCCTCTCTTCCAACAAGTGCATGCAAAACCGTAAGCCGTGACAGCTGGTTAGCATCGCTGTCATACTTTTCCTTCTTTTGAGTTTGTCAAGTAAACACAAATTCTTGTGTATACTTGTGTGCCTACTGAGTCAGCAGAATTGGGCTGCCAAAGCAAGTTGGGTGCCTATTTATGGATATCACTGCTTTCCAGTGTTGTGGATATTTTTAGTCTTGAATAACTACACACACCACGCAACATCTTATGAAGTGTGATCAGGTTGCCTGCATGCTTTCTGCGGGAATGTTGCCTTTTCTTTGAGATAGGTGGGCTTCACCATGTTCTCTTCTTTTTTTTCTCCAGTCCTCTTTTACCTTTCACCAGTCTTCTCCATTTTCATTCTCTCCATCTGACTTTTCCTCAGAGAGTCCCTTCTAATCCTTAGCTCTGCCCCCTCCTAACACGCAGCCTGCCAAACGCACAGGTAGGCAGACACAGAAAAGACCAAACACAGAAAGGGGGCGCGGCCCCGTTGGCCCACTCAACGCAGAATGCTTAAAGATCATAACATGGCAGCGGGCCTCGCACAGACGATTTCAAAGAAAATCAAACATCTCCTTTCAAAACGCTCCATAGTGTCTACTGAGAGTACCTGCTCTCTTTCCTTTTCTTTCTCTCTCCTGCTCCCCTCTTCCCATGAGTCTCCTTTGCTTAAACTCTCCTCACCACATGTACACAAATTCACACACGGAAGTTTGAAGAGCAAAAGTTAAGTTAAAAAAAACAATATGTAAAGAGAAAAGGGTTGAAAGATTGGGCACTACATTGTTTTGCACTGAATATGAGATATGTTACCACAAATTAACCTTTTTTATATATATATATATACAAACACGTTCCACATTACACAAACACACAAGAATGCACAGCTTCACATGTGAACTTTTGTTTTGACTTTTATGCTTCAAATAGAAGTCGGCTAAGTATTTATAAATTTTTTATTGCATGTGTTTTTTATGACTGTATTTTATGTTTATGTCTCCTTATAGTGACATTTGTAATATTTTAAATATTTTTATGTGTTCTGTATGGCACTTTGGTTCTTTTGGTAATTTAAAGTGCTTCATAAATAAAGCTGGATTTTATTAGATTGGAAATGTTTCACCATGGGATTATTTGAGCATGTAACCATCATCCTAGTTTATAGCAGGATTGGTGCTATGATATAAAGGAAGAAATGGACAAAGATATTTCTTTAATCCGTTTTATTAGTCCAAATTATTGCAAAGTATAAAAGTTAGGGGTTTTAGCCTTGATGAATTGAATGTCTGACTACTCTTCTTAACAGAGAAGATAGCACAAATTTAAAATATTCTCTTATTTGGCATGAAGCTGACTTTTAATCCAACTAGTCTACTGTTAGACAGTTTCATCGAGCTTTCAATGTATGTTTGGCCTCATTTTCTGTTTGGATCATCAGATTGTCTCCGAGTTTCAACTATGTGACCAAAGAGGCAGCCCTCAGATGAAAGATAATTGGTTAGAATAATCACAAACAGTCCATATCTGGTCTGTAGCCAAGACAGTACTAAAACAGTACTATCCATTGTAAAACCCCAAATCAACAGCAAGGGAGCTGAAACACATTTGGGTGTTCCAACAAGGCTTGATTTCAAACGAACCTCAAAACCATTTTTCTTAAAGTTTTAAAAAAATAGTGGGTAAAGCAGGCTATCCTTATGGATCAGGAAAGGTCCTGACCTCAAGTCCTTTGGAACATTTAAATAAAATGCCTAAAAGGAGTGACTGTGTCTGAAAAAAGAATCTGTTTAAGTTGATTCTTCCATTTCTGATAAGAAGTGTGGTCAAACATCCAACTTCACTTCAAATTTCCAAAATTACATTTGAACAGAGTAGCAAACAATTAAATATAATAACTCGACTTTAAATAAAAGTCATGCTTTTATAAAGTAATTAAAGTTTTTTATTGTGTAAGCACCCTAATTTTCTTTTTCTAATTTATTTGAGCCTGAAAAAGTCCTAAGTTTAATCGCCTAAAACATGTTATGATGCTATGCTAGAGATCAGTAAATTAATGTTGATATTTAAGGCAATTTTCTTAAATATTTCATAATTGCTACCTTTCTCTATGTGGTTAACTCCCTCAAATTAAGACTGGATATGTTTTTGAGCTGTGCTGGGGAAAACTAAAAGTTGAAACTGCTTCGGTTCTTTCACTCCATATATAGGCAAACGCAGTTAATTTTAGAAACTCGACTGAACACAATTTTCAGTTGGTTCCCATTTCAGGTTAAGGAAGGAGGAAAATGAGATGGAGGGGCGGTATAAAGAGAGAAGTGTATTTTGGGAAAAAGTGTGAAGTATCTGGGGGACACATCTATGGGTAGAGGCAGACATCAGGCAAACTGCTGGACTTGTTGTCTTTGCCAGAGGGCCCAAACCCAAGGTCCCCCACCTCCTACCCTGCATCACATGTATCCTTGGCTCTGGCAACCTGCATCGCATCAGTCCAGGCTGCCAGAGGGTAAGAAGGAAAGATGGAAGAAGATGAAGAAAGTAGCAGCGAAGGAATGGAGGGAAGAGTGCATGAATATCAGAGTGGAAGAGAAAACGGCAACAAGCACACTGCTGGATGCATTGTATGAAAAGGGGGCAAATGGAAGAAGATGTAAAACGGAAGATTAAAAACAAAATGGAGCAAACTAATGAAAACATACTGTGTGAGAGAGAATTCATCGGAGTTATGAATTCTCCAGAAAGATGGAGATAAATGACTCCCTGCTAAGTAGAGAGAAAATTCTCCGCAATGAGTATTCCCCGTTCTCCCCATCATCCTCTGGAAACACAACTACAGGTAGATGTTAGTGGCAGCTCACTCAGTGCCGTGTCAGCTTATTTTCTCTTTCACACCATGTTGGCAACATCTCTGCCAAATCATTTTACTGTTGAAGTCCCTAAATCTGATAATAGAGTGGAATGAAAACATTCCTGTGACCCCTGAGGGGAAAAAAGGCTGAGAGAAAGAAAAGAGAGAAAATACATCAAGAAAAGGGAAATATCCAAGGCAATTAGTCCTGAATAGCCATGATCATTATTTCAAGGGTAGCTTCAAGGACTCCTTATGCTTGCCATGTACGTCAAAAGTAAAGGTGCCTCTTATTCTTTCTTTCTACACTATTCTGATGTTAGCTCTGCAGCAAGATGAGCAGAAGGCCATTTGAGCAACTGCTGTTGACTACATGATTAAAGCCAGGGAAGATTTCCGTTCACATTGGTAACAATTTATAGACTATGAAATAAAAAAAAAGAAAAGGCCAAGATGGTTTTTACACTCAGTCATGCCTTTCCTGTTTGGGATAAATTGGCTGAGTGTTTACTCAGTAGGTGGTTTTGTCGTTGGTTGTTCCTATACAACCAAACAACTTTAAGGTAAAATAGAAAGCTCCCTTTCTGGAATTTTTGTGTACAAAATAATAGTCGTCCAAAAGAACTAACCAGAACAGTAACTGTTTCTAATAGAAATTACTTTTCGTCTTTGCAAGTAATTTAATAGCAGATGTTGTAAAGTAATGGAAAAACCAACTGACCGAGCAGTCATGGTTCTGTAGAAGTGAATCATTATTTGTTCATAATAAAAGCAGTATGAAGTTTAATTGGTGAGGTAATTCATTCTGTGGATACAGGTGGATCTGATTTAATCTTATTGCTTGTTGTAATGCTTTCCTGAGTAAAGTTGGTCATTCCAGACATTGTTTAGATCTGAAAACAGTCTAAAAAAGATTTTAATATTATAACCTCTTCTGGGAAAATATTATACAACACAGTCCAGTAAAGACAAAGCAAACCTGCAACCTACTGTTATTGCCTCTACGAAACTACTGCATTGTGTTTAACCTGTAGCACTAATGTGATTACCAACTAAACAGCAGCAGATTTAATGCAGTGATGTGGAGATTTTGTAGTTATTTTTTGCAAAAGTAAAAAAAAGTGACATTTTGAGTTAATATTCTTCATCGGTCTGAAAATGAAAAAAGCAGTGCAAAAAACATTGGCATCTTCTTATTTTTAACATACATTCAATCTAGAGAAAATGTAAGTTTCTTAATAATATGTCTTGTATTCTTTCAATACTGAGAAAATGATTCATAGGTAATTAATGACTGTGATGATTGTACCAAAGTGGATTACTGGACAGAAACTAAAATCTATTTCGCACTGTCTCTGTCTTCCCAGTTGAGAGAAACGGACGCCAACCTGGGGAAGAGTTCTCGCATCCTGACCGGCATGCTGAGAAGGTAAGAAGCAGGTAGGGACACTGTTTCTGCACCTTTCTCTGTGCGTTGTGCTTTAACAGTGTTGTGAGCTGTGAATGAATGAATAAAACATCTTTTCTTCTAACATCATACAAAGCATAGCAAATAACATGATCACAATCAGTCAGCTGTGAGAAAAATTGGTTATTTCCTTTCTTCCTGTTAAAGTTGTTAAGATGGGTCTCTATTTTTTTGTTCTTGTTTGTAAACCATTCAGATGAATCAGAGCCCTGACTGTGAGTGAACGACACTTAAAAATATGAGGTTGGATGGAATATCACTGTATTTATGGCATAGAGTCTTGGTTCGACTGTACATAAGAACATCCCAGTACCAACACTTCTGAAAACAAGTTCACACTGCACACGTCTTTTCTTCTTTCTTTGTTTTCCTCAAATCCAACTTCCACTCTTTGTTTCTATTGCTTTCTGCTTCATGCACAAAGCAACCCCCAACAAACAGCACAAGTCCAAGCATTCAGATGCAGACATATCAATCGGCCTTGCATTATCTTGTGCCCACCCCTCCTTTTGCGAATGCGCATGGAGACACACGCGAACGCACTTAATACCTTGTCACATCTCCATTTCATAAAGTGCTGGTGGTGCTTAGCTCTGAACCGTGACGCCACAGTTTTGTTTCTTGCTCTCTGTTGTTTTTTTCTTCTTCTCCTCCTTTTTATTCTCTCTACTCCTTGCTCGTTGTGGATTTTGATTAAGAGTAATATGTAAATGACACCGACTAAATGTAAAATCCCCAGGCAGGAAGGAAGTGCCAATTGAAATAGATGCTTCAGTGCCCATAGACAATTTGCTGGGCGGCTCACGGGGCGACCAACATAAAGTAGGGAGAGGAAGGCCTGAGCAGGGCTGTGACGCCGACTGTAACCGATATTTCTGCATATGTCTCCATTTTGTCAACTCTGATTATGTGAAGAGGAGTGGGGGGAGAAAGGGGGTCAGCTCGCCTGGCTTGTCACCCAAAGCTGTCCAGAAATCATTCATCATTCCCTCCTCCTCTTCCACCTCCCCTCCACCCCCTTTGGAGCTGAAGTAAATAACACGCACTTATTTCAATATTATCATATTAATGTTAAAGTTCAGCTGTCACCTAATGGGAAGACTTAATCAGACGTAGCATTTTAAGAGGCACACCGCCGCTCCCCCTCCTCCTCTTGATGTGCCTCAGCTCCTCTGGTTAGTGCCCTGCTGAAATCAGGATTTATGAGGGCTCTCCAGACTCAGGCTCTGACTGCAAACCCCTCTGACTACTTCCTGCCATTTTTTTTTCTTTTTTGCATTTTATCATCGTCTACGTAAAAGGTTGAGTTTTTATTGTGAACCTAACGTCTAAAGTCATTTAAAACCAGAGAGGCAGAACTGAGAGCAAAAATTATGTTCAGGATGCTTGAATGATTTCTCTCTACTCCCTCCACCCCCCACCACCCCTGTTAGTGAAATGTTCCCAGTTTTTTGATTAATCGTACATTCGTTTTTGATGTCACTTGCTTTGTCATTGCGCATGAATTGGAAAGGCAACAAAAGAAGTGGAGTTTACAAAAGACTTTTAAAAATAGGTAAGATTTTCCACTGATACAAGCCAGAGGTGGTTTCAAATATTTGTGTCTCCTTTTTGAAGCCGCTAAGTTTCGACTCAAGAGGATTTAACATTTACTTTCTAATGCAACTTCACATTTTTCTGCATCAAACTGAATGGAAAAAGTAAAACAAATGCAATGGAGATAATGTATTGTAAAAGGTTGGTAATTTTGGCTCTCATCAAGGCCACAGTGAAATAAGTGGAGTTTGTCTGATTGTGATTCACAGGATATAAAGATTTTCCCCCTTTTTTGCTGATGTAGTGCACTATAACTAGCAGCTGTTCAAACTGTCCTTTAGGTCTTATGACTGTCACCCCTGCTGAGAAACAATTATTCACTCATTAAGCCGGCTGCCTTGGTTCAAGAAAGCCAATTAACTTTAAGACTCTGTGAATATCACTTATTGTAAGGAACATTCAGAAACATGTTTGCCTCTAAAAAGCTGTTGTTTTGTTCGAAAATAAAATGTTACAACTTTCAAACTGGGAAAAATCCTCTCTGCCAGTGAGGGTAATTGGTATAAAACACTGGGTATGGTTCTGTTAATTGGCTGTGTGGAATAAGGCCTGCAAGTATAGACGCCGCTTATATTGTCTCCTCATACTGATTTGGTTACTTCTTAACAAAATCCAAGGTTTTTGTAACGTTAAACAAGTTGACCTTGTGAAATTATTAATGCTCTACCGTTAATGCAAAATACATTGTAAAATTCAAGTGAAAACTACCAATCTACAAGAAAATATGTATGTATATAAATGTTGTTGTAACTTAATTGCATCATTGTGCACATCCCTAGAATATTTTTGACACATTTTAATTTATTTTAATATGTATTTTGAGTTCACACCTGCCATTCACCACAGTGAGTCTGACTGACCTGAAATCAGCTGTTCTTCTAGGACCAGAACATTTTTTCAAGTGTAAGGTTACAAATGATCCAAAAGTATTTGTTCGGACAAAGGTATCAGTCAGGAGAAGGCTACAATGTCTTGCAAACATATTTTCAATCACTTGAAATTTTGCATTTTTCATATTATAGTTTTGACAGTGTCGTTTTTTTATTTTACAAATAAAAACTGGAAAATTGTGACGTGTATTTTTATTAAGCCCTCCTGAGTCAGTACTTTGTAGACCTGCCTTTCTTTTTGTCTCAACCAGCTTTGCACATTTGAAATTTCTGCAGACTTTCTTTGCAAAATAGCTCAAGCTGAGTCACTGTATGTGACCATATATATTTAACCACAAACGCTCAACTTTAGGACTCAAGACATTGACTGGGTCATTCCAATGAACAAAAACGTTCTGATCTAAACCATGTACTCTCAACTCCGGCTGTATGCTAAAGACATTTTTCTACTCAGAGGGTGCTACTTGTTCTCAGTTGTTCTGAGACCTTCACAGAACAACTGTAGTTATAATGAGATTAAATCGCACAGAGGTGGACTCTAGATTATTTAGGAGGTAATTGATTGGTTTTTGGTTTGTTTAGAAACCAAAAACCAGTGCCCATTTACCCCAAGTTAGGGTAAATAAGCTAAATACATATGCACTTTGAATCATTCAGATTTTTATTTTTAAAAATATCAAATCATATATCATGTTTTTCTTCCGCTTCACACTTTTGGCAAGAAAACATTGAGACCTGGTTAAAGTCTTAGAAAAAAAAAAACAAACTTTGAGTGGGTCCATTGTTTTGGATGAAAACAAACTTGAACTAGAAAGTTGAAGATGAGGAGGGATTTTCTGTTTCTGTGTCAGCATGACAGGAGCTCTAAGCTGGCTGTCTGCTGTTCCTGATTAAAAAGGCCATAGCCCCGACTAAGGCCTCTCTTGTTTCTGTGACATGTTGACACCAAGGCGTTCATAAATACAAGATGATTCTCTGACAAGAGTAAAATCCTTCCAGCTGATTTTCTGAACTCCTCCAGCATTTCACCCACCCATGGTCAGAACATTTGGGGTATGGGATGCAGCTCCACACCCAGTTAGGACCACTGGGGCTCCTGGCAACTTCACGGAAGCAGGACGGAGGGGGGGGGTGATGGTTACAGTGAAGGGCAATGAAGCAGCAAGAGCAGGATGAGGGGGGAGAGGATGTATATTTTGAAGCTGAGGGGTTGTCTGCTCTCACTGGCAGCTGATCCCACATGCAGGTGGTCGACTCAGTCGCCAGGCAGATCAAAAAGTCAAGGCCCCGGGTGGACCTGCCTTTGAAATGGGAATGGGGTCTAGATATCAGACAGAAAACATAAGCAAGCTCACAGCCACAGAACAGCTCCATATTCATGGCTGGGACTGGCAGTAGCGACGGACGGGCAGGCAGGATGGACAGAACTTGGGCTCATTCTGTGCACTGATGAAGAGATCAGCCCATAGGATGATGCGAGGATGATGCTTACATGCCAATAGTGCTGCTCAGTTACCAAACCATGAACTTACTTTCTTCAGCTTCATTTTCAAGTGGCCATTATTTGCTCTTTGGTTTTACATACTAGATCAGTGGTAAAAATTCAGCAAAAACATGGAACTAACTGAATATAAACAAGTCACAGAAAAACATCTATAGAGGAGAGAAATTCAAATTACCATGTATCATGTATCACAGGTTTTATTTTATCAGCTAGGATTTTCACAAGTCATTTTTCCAAATCCAGTAAAGTCCCAAGTGTTTTGCCCCAAGTCAAATCAAGTTTCAAATCTCTAATGGCTTAAATTAACAGTCTCTCATTAACTCACACAATCTAGCTGCCTATAAGACTGAATTTCTCTAATCTAATAATATATTGTTTTATCATAATTTAACACATGCAGTCATTTATTTAAGCACATTAATCAAGTAAACGAGCTCTTATGAACTCTACTTTTGATAGTAAAGGGGTGAAATATTCCCACAAATAGCAAAAATCTACAAATACTTGAGATCCACTCACTTATAGTTGCCCAATTTATACCTTTAAATCCTAAATGGAGAATCAGCGATCCAGCCAAAATCCAGTTGTTATGGATGAATGGGGAAATATATTTACTCACAGGACATTTAAAGAACTGTGTACAATTAAAATAAGCAAAAATATCCAGCCGGAGATTTTAAATTTAGGACACAAAGGGTTAATTGTTCAAACACCAAATATGCCTTAATATGCTTTAGTGGAAGTCATCTTTCCATAATATTATTTCAGGAGCTAACAACTAGTCTACCCACAGCAGTCACCCCTAAGATGGCTCTTTAAATCTCTTGTTTGTAGCAATAAGATTGATTACAACCGCAGCCAAATACTCACATATCGTGTTGAAGTACTAAGTTATTCAGTGTCTTTTATGTAGGTTTGTTTGGCCTATTTTGCTTTTTTTTTTGTGCATTACACCTGAACACATCATGGCAGCCATTTTTTTTTTCCCAAGTGTAGCAGATCATTCCTAGTGGATCTTCCTCTCTCTGATCTGCTGTCTGTGTGGCTGCCACAATAATTCCACATACTAAATGTGAACATGTTCGTTTTGCTTTTCAATTTGTTCATCCTGGCATCCTTTTCCATCACACGCACACACCTTTTCCTGCTCCTCTTCACTTTTGGTTTATTCCTTTGGGTCAGTCCCACCTCTGCCCTTTCCCCTGTTCCCATCTCAGGAGACATCCTATTCGTGTTTGAGTTTTTAATGTCCAGTCTGCTTTTATTTTGGCAAAGAAGCACAGTATCAAAGTTTGAAGCATGTGTACTCCCTTGGCACTGCTTAGGTTAACTTTATAGTACATATCAAGGTGAGCGCAGCTGTTGTCTGATATGCTTAGAGAAACAAGGATAGGATGCTATTTTAGCTGTTAGAGGTGATTTTGTTGTTTTTTGGTGATCTGATGACTGAAATTTTTTAAGGGTTTGATCATTATTCTTGCATAGCTGTTTGTGTTTTCTTTTCTAGTACTTTGCTGTATTTTTTGCTGGTATAGTAATAGAGATTTATAGTTTTTGATAGTAATGGAGTACAGGTGCAGTGCTGTATATTCAATATGATTGAGAAGTGACTTTTTGCAGCAATTTAATTTAAAAACTGACTTGTTGTAGTTTGTAGTTGGTCACAGAATGATGTATATTAAGCATCTTTCTGTTCATTTTTATTAAAATAGCTTACAGTTAATGAAAACTTAAAATTCAGCTTCTCAGAAAATTATATTGCATATGACCAGTTTAAAAAGGGGATTTTTAATCCAAGCTATAGTCTACATAATCATGCGGAAGACTGCTGACATGACAGTTGTCAAGTAGTCTCCATGCGGCTGAGCCACTAGCAACTGACTATTCAGAGCAATAGTATTTAGCTGCAGACTGTTAACACCACTTCATTAGTAAGACTCAAAATCACCCTAGGGCTCCACAGTCTGAAACCCATTCTGGTTTGTAAATACCAGTAACCTATGCACACTTCTAAACTGTGTACAGGCTGAGAAACAATAAATAATTTGACAACTTATTAATGTAATTTGTCATAAAAGTGTGGGTCAAGAGAAGAGTAAATGTTAGGTTTAGTTTACATATTGTAGCATGAGAGTAAAGTATTTTTGAACTCCAAAAGAGCCGACAGTGGTGCCTACAGCTGTATACTTCTCAACCGGTGTTGTATCAATGGAAAAATTAGTGGAAGGAAAAGTGTAGGGGAAAAAAGGTGAACAAGCAGCAGGGATAACCACAGCCTTGAGAAAAATGTGAACCAAAAATAATTCAAACATAGTTTTTACCCCTATATTGTAAGTCATGGCCTTTGAAATCACATTTGTTTTTGTTGAGGTAACATTGTGTTTATGATAAATCTTCACACTTTTTTGCAAAAATAAAAACAGCCTAATTTATGTAAAAGGACTTACAAACAAAGACACATTTTTCAGCTTTTTAAATATCCTTCATATTTAAATATCCTTTATTGATGGGTCTAACTTAATTTTCAAAAATTTCTCAAAGGAATGTGGTTGAATGCAAATATAAACTGTGTGGCCTCTTCCTAAAGGCATCAAATAAAAACAAAAACAAACCAATAAATTTGATTTATTTCGAAATACCTGTTTAGGTTTTAAATGTCAGATAAGTGTGCAGTCTGCAGATAGACAATACTTTTTATTATTCCTCTGTGTCTGTGGCCACAGGCTGCTGCTGGGACAATGACAGGGTGCGCCTCAGCCTCATTACTCACTGCTCCAGAGTCAAACAAGCACCGCTGCTTACTGTTTCTCTTTCTCACTCTCCTTCCCGCTCCATCGCTGTCTTTTTCTCTCTTTCTACACCTCGCCCATTAGAGAGTGCTGATGGGACGTTTTTTGCAGGAAGAAAAAGATGCACACAAGCCTGAGCTGTAGAGTAAGGGGTTGTTGACAAGGGCAAAGACGTGTTGTTGTTTTATATAAGGCATGCATTAGTCTGTTGAGGCTTGAATTGCTTCACTGACTAGCAAAGCCCCCTTTTTCCCTGAATTTATAGTGGGCATCCTTTTTTCTTCCAAGGTTAGTTCCAAGTGAGTGCAATGAAATATCGCTTCAAAATTCATCTTTGTAAAAAATTCCAGGATTTAATATGGGCAGCAAACTTTAAATACAGTACAAAATATTTGCTTTACCCCTTCTAAGGCAATTTGCATTTCAAGTTAAAGCAAAGCAAGCAGAAACTTTGGGCATATTTTGAGTTAGACTCTTTTATTGGTACAAGTATCTCTCGGCTTGTCCAGGAACTCGTCTTCAAAGCTAAATCTCAGTATTTCAACAACAACAACAAAAAACAGACTTTGTGCCATCACTTCTCCAATTGCTCAGGGGTCATCTTGTTCCGACATAGAGGTGATGCTTCGTTGGACCTCACTAACAACGTCCGAACCGATGGAGTTTCTATATTTTTCCCTCCACACTCCTTTAACCCTGACAGACTGTCGTTCTGACGAGATGACTGGAGATCAGTGGCGCTCTCATCCCTTGAAGTGGCTCCAGGTGTCACTCCAAGGGTACCCGCCCTTTTTGATCTGCCGTCAAGCTCCTGTCGGGCCACGGCACCCTCTGATTTCCCCGTCAGAAGGGAAAGAGGTTTTCCTGTCCAAAAGTTCCACCTCTTACTTTTGAGTGATGGGAAGGGTGAGGAATTGGCAGATGTGGAGCACATCGTCCCCATAATCATTTGTGGAGCTGGGCTTCTTTCCAGTTGTAGATATTGCCTAGTTCGAGTTTAGCAGCTATAGGGAATCCTCTTGACACCTCCACCACCCATGGGAGTATTGTATAGGAATGATCCTGATTTGATGTCCCAAGCCCTGACAGTTCGCAGAACAGAAGAAAGCAAAATAAACATCAAATGAAACCAAAACATCCTCAATGATCATGCTGTGGGCCTTGTCTTGAGAACAAAAAGCATCCTCTCAGACATCTTCAGATGCTGTCCAAAGGAGGTCCCTGTTATTACTGAGGTGCTGCACAAACAAAGAGGGGAAGATAAAACAAAATGGAGGAATAGAAGTGTATATCTTCTCAGCGAATATAGATGCTGGTTTCCTTCCTGCCTTTTGTTTTATTATATCCCTTATGTTATCCCCTCCTACTGTGAGCTTCTGTAGAAATTACAGGTGAGCTCTCAGTCTGTGGCAGGCCCAGCCTTTCGTCTAGAGGGGAAAATATAGTGGGTATGAATGGGGTTGTGGGTGGAGGGGCTGAGAAGGAGAGGAAGAAGAGATTTGTGCTTTTGCAGTAGTGCTGTGTTGTTTGTTGAGCGCACCCTTCCCTTTGTCTGTCTGGCGATAACTTATTCAGCACAGGACCATTCATCCAGGGGTTGAGCGCAGGCGTCCGTCAAGACAGAAAATAATGAGGCGACAGCAGCGCAGAGGATAGCTTTCACCCTCTGCATACCCTCCCCTCACTCCCCTCCTTCTCCTCCTTCTAGCCTCCCATTATCAGCTGATTTAAATAGGTAATAGGGGGCCTTCTCCAGGACATTTTGAAGCAATTAGAACTTATCACATTGTCTGTTCTTTGACTCCTTTTTCCTCCCAGCATGCCATCATAGATACTTCTGGGCAGGCTTTTGCCACAGCTTCCAGGAATTTTGTGGAATGCCGCTTCATCAATAAAAGCTTGTTTTGAATAGAGGAAAAAAAGGCAGCTGTGGTGTGGTGCATAGTTTTGCAATAGTGTCACTCGGACAATTTGCTGTGATGATGTATGTTCCTTTTGTTGTTGTACTTATGTTAATATATTTAAACCACATGTATAAAGTCTACACACCCCAGTTAAAATGTCAGGTGGTTGTGATTTAAAAATAAATGCACAATCAATCCACTCAGATCTTAACTGCCATTAATCCAGAAGGTTTGCAGCTTTAACTGCTGCGACTCTTCTGGGAAGGTGTTTTCTAAAGTTGAGGAGGGAGTTTAAGGGAAACTTTGATCATTCTTCCAGAAAAATGTACATATTGTTCCTTTATTCTTAAGTTATTTCCTTCTGTTGTCTGTACACCATGACCACTTGAAAACCAAAGCCAAATTCCTTGTTTGTGCACACAGTATTGGGCAGTAAATCTGATTCTGGAGTGCATTTGTGTGGTCAGACACTGATGTTGGACGAGAAGGTCTGGCTCACATTCTCTGTGTTCTGTGAGGCTGAGGTCAGTCAAGTTCTTCCACACAAAACCTGCTCATCCACATCCTGATGGATTGGAGCTTAAAATTGTCCAAAATGTCTTGGTGTGTGGATTCATTAAGAGTTCTTCTCACTGGAACTAAAAGTCCAAACCCAACTCATAAAAAACAGCTCCACACCATAATCTCCTCTCCACCAAACTCTAAACTTAGGACAATGCTGTCAGGCCATATTCCTGGCAACTGGTAAATACAGAGTCATCCATCGGGTGGCCAAACAGAGACATATGATTCATCAGAACAGAGAATACGTCTTTATTGCTGTAGAATCCTGTGGCACCACGTTTTACAGCCCTAACATTCGGCATTATTGGTGGTGTAAGGCTTGGATGCAACTGCTTGACCATGGAAACCATTAAATGAATTGCTCTATGCATGATTGAGTGAATTTGAAGGCCACGTAAAGTTTGGAAGTCTGCACTGGTTGATTGGTAGAAAGTTGGAGACCTCTGCACACTCTGTGACACTCTGTGATTTTATGTTCCCTCCCACTTTGTAGCAGAGTTGCTGTCATTCCCAGTCACCCAATTGGCTGTGGAACATCTTGTAGCGAGGCGATTTTCTTACTGCAGTCATTGCATAGGTGGGATTCTAACACCATAACACACTGGAGTTCACAGAGCCCCTGAGAACAAGCCATTCTTTCACAAATATTTGTAAAAGCAGAGTGTGTACCTAGATGCTGGATGTCATACATTTGTGGCCAAGGAAATGATGGGACCACCTGAATGAACTGTTTTGGGTCTGTGAGAAAATGCTTTTGGCAAAATAGTGTTTATCCTGTAAAAATTCAACAAAAATATGATAATAGAAAGCTGGTGTTAAGTTTGCTGAGTTTATAACTGGACCAAAATGCAGACAGCAGAACAGGATTATCATTGCATTCATATTTTAATGAAGATAAATGAAAATGTACATAAAATGAAGCTGCAAGATTACGACAAAAACATAGACGTCAATGGGACTAACCATCCAAATAAACGGGTCATAACACCCGGGCAATATTTCTCAACCCTGCACTTCATGTCATGAAATGGTGGTGTATGGTGGTGAGGAAAACGCAGCAGGCTCAGGATGAGATGAGATATGGTGGTTTAATAGTAATCCAGGAAATAAACACAGCCCCAAAAACGGTCCCAAAGCCGGGCAGCACAGCCAAGCTGAAGCCAGGGCTCGACGCCGGTAGCAACCGGTAAACGAGGGACAAGAAAACAGACTGGACACATGGAACGAACTAACGCCAAGAGTGGCAAATACCGACAAGGACCCGACAAAGACACAGAGACACAGGTGACACTAAATACACAAGAGGTAATCAGGGAACGAGAAACACCTGGGGACTAATCAAAGGGAGACAGGACAATACAGAGACACAGATACCCAGGAAACTCAAAATAAACACACAGAAAACACAGATCCTGATACTTCAAATGTTGTGCAAATCTAATAAAATCTGAAGATATCTGTCATTTTCAGACCTCCTTAGGTGACCGTGCAAAGTTTCAGTCAAATCTAGTTCTGAACTTTTTGGGCTATTCCAAATCTTTGTTGTTTGTTTTTTTTTTGGGGGGGGGGGGATTTTAACACATACTGGTGCTAAAAAATAAAATCCTTCTTTATCTTTAGCTTTCTCGCAGGCTCCTAACGAGTTCGGTGTTAGCTATCAGCTAATATTTTGTACTTTTCATGATTTCATCCACATTGAAAAAAGTCTAGTTCTAGTTTTCTGTCTAATGATAGAAACCCCCAGGGTGTAGTGCTGGCACCACCATATTTTACTGTTGGTTTTGAGTTGTTTTGGTTATGAGCCGTGTTACATTTTACTGTTAGTGGTGTTGCTCTTCTTTGCAAGGGTGCAAATGCTTGAAATATTTAGAAAAGCTCAAATTTTTACTTGTCTTAATATTTTCTTCTAGCTCATCAATCATTTACTGCGCCTCTGTATGTCTGTTTCTCATCCTCGCTGCCCCCCAGGATGGTGCAATGAAACAAAGGCAGAACATTGTTGCAATGTTGTTGATGGCATGAAAGATATTCTTTATCACAACTGGGCAAAACAATAAAACACAATCACAATATTTTTTTTTCTTTAAGAAAGTTTAAAGGTTTAAAGGAAAAACATTTGTAGACAACAGGAGCTCCTGTAAAATACTTAAAAATCACATTGGTCCTGCTTCCAAGCAAAACACCCTCTAACCTTGAGCGCTTTTATACAAAACACAAAAATTGGATTTATATTGTATTTCTGTGCTTCAATACCAAAGCCTGGAAGGCAAAAGGCCAGACCCACCCATCCCTTAGTTTGGTTTGGTGATGTTGTGAAGGCATTCCATGATGTCTAAAACACAAGAGGTTTTATTTAACAAATACTGAAGAAAAGCACTTTCAACATGTCTTATTTGCCAAAATCCAATCTTCAAATTCAATCTCAATCTTGTTTGAATTCTTTCTATTGTCATATGAAAATTGGAGTGATTCATTCCTGACAGAAGTGTCACCGATTAAAAAAGATACAGCAGAAGGGAGGAATAACTGAATCGAAGAGCGGAGCTTTTGCCTTTTTGTTATTGATTCACATCATCATTGTTGTTTTATTCAACAGATTTTATTACCCTGTGAAAGTAAAAGATGCCATTCAGTTTTGTCATTTTAAAAGAACCTTTTAAAGTGTTAAAGCACACTTGTTTTCTTCCTTGTTTGTTCAGGTTTTGTGTGGCTTTTTCTCAGTTTTGAATTAATCTTCAAATAAATGCTAAAATTTTGATCAATTAATCTTGTAGTGATTGCTGCAAGATTAAATGCTATTACAAAAACTAAGGAAGTAATTCAGATTATGGAAAAAGAGACTCATCCAGTCGCTCTTATCATTTGCACGTAGCTTCTTCAGGATTTGAAAAAGCAATTGTTAGTGTGAGAAGGATAATAGGCCAGTAATACTTTTGTCTAAAAAGATTTCATTTATTTTTATTCTTTGCATTTGGCCCAGACTTTACTTTGTCCCGATAATAATTGAGTTATTTTCTATAAATAGTTTATAGAAAAGAATTATTTTTCTCAGACTATTATTTGGCCTTTGGTCTGTAATTGGTGAAACTTCATAATAATGTAGATTCTTGAGATCTTTGTTATAAATTCATTCTTTGAGTGTTGAACTCTGTTCTCTCTTTGGCAGTGCTTGTTGATAATAGGATGTATTCGCAAACATATATGTTGAAAATGTATTCTTATTTTAGATAGCAGATTTTTAGATCATACATAAACACTTTTCTATATGAAATGGTTTTACGTAGGTGCACACAATTTGTTGCTCTAAACTTTGTCTTTATAGAATGCTTTTCTGGTTAAATGTTTTTGCAAACATTAGTTCATCACTCTTGCAAGATGACTTTAGAGTTGGTGTTATGGTAGAATTAAGGGAATAATTAAAGACACACACTCTTTAAAAAATGTTTACGACATAAGTTGGAAATTTTATTGATGGATTAGTTTGAAAATATTGCTTGTAACCACAGCTGTATGTGGTACATCAACCGTGTAAAGAATCATATCAAAATAAACAGCAGAAATTGCGCTCATGTTTTCTTGGTGCTAATTTAGCTTTTTTAAAATGTTGAAGCTCTTTTTTGTTTGATCTTGGTCTTAGTTTTAGGCTGATAAAAGGCCTGCGTACCTTTCCACTTTATAATGTGGCACATTTTTATTATAAATTTGTCTTCCATCTGTCCTAGCACAGATTTAGAGAAGAATGACAGTAGTTACACCAGTTCTGGTAGTGACAAAATTACAAAAAGTGACGCAAGTACTTGCATTGCTTTAACATTGTAGCCAATTTAATAAAAAAATTAATTAATTAATTAAAAAAAAACAGTTTTAACCCGTGTAAACTTTGAGAGCACGTTTTAATTTAGTTTTATTCATTGTCACTTGACTAAGATGTAGTTTAGTTTTGGTCACAATTTAGCCATCTGTAGTGATTTTAGTTTTAAATCTATTTTTTGTTCATCTTACTGCATTTTTAGTCATCCCTCTCAAACATTTTTGCCTCGTTTCAGTCATTTTGATTAATAATTCTAATCCTAATGTATTTATTTATATTTAGCTCATTTTTATTCGGAAAATATCTTCAAAAACTGAGGAAAAAAATTCAACAGAATTTACCTTAGTTTATTGAGATAAACCTTAATATGCCCATTCCACTCTAAAGTTGGAAATATCTGAATATTTTCTATAAGTTGTATAATCTACAGGTAATCCCAACCTAAATTAAACTATTTTTCTATTTGTATGTTTTTCACTTTGTTTAAGCATCTCTAATTTAAACGTAACATTCTCATTCCAAACGGTTGACAATTAAAGTTAGCGTAACTTTTTAGGTGTTAATAGACACAAAGCAAGTGGATAGCTTGATTCTCTCAAAGTGTCTTTGTTGGCAAAAACGGCTAAGAAATTTGTTAAAGTCAAGTGCATTGCATACTGAAGCTGTTGGCCTGGCTTGGGCTTTTGGGGAGTGTACCAGCATTGCACTGCTGGTAATGACAGGTTCCATGTTGCCCGTGGCTTGTGGCCCATTGCACTGTTTGTTTGGAGAGTGTTGCTCGGCCGTGAAGTGCTTGCCCAGCTGGCAGAGACGCCGTGCCCCATTGGCCCCAACGGCTGGCTTCTTTTTGGACCACACCAGCCAGGCAGACTGGCATTCAGGAGGCTGTGGGGGAAAGACACGGAGAAGGGAGGGTGTGACTGAGGGATGGGAGCTGTTGGCTGTGCACCTCGGTGCTAGATCGGGCCTGCTGCCAGCTCTAGAGAAGATTTCCTTGCTCACACCATAGTCTTCGCGTCTCTTTGGCGACAGGGATCACAGTTTGCACCTAAAGGGTCAACATCATCCCATTGTGACCTGCCTCAGCATGAAGATCCATGCTCACAGCACAACTCTGAAAACCCTTTGTAGGCCTTTTTTATTTGTATTCATTTGTGAGCTAGCAATATTATTGTGACTGGTAACATTTTATAAAAAACATTAACGTCTATTTTTTGTTATTTGCTTGTAAAATTAAATGTTAGGGCTATTAAAAAACAAGCCATATGACAAAAGTTATTGTAAAAGAAGTAATTAAAATTTCTAGGAATGTAGATTAAAAAATAATTAGTTTCTGGGATCCCATATACTGTTTATGACTTTAAATTACCAAGATCAAATCACATAACAAATTGTACTTTTAAGTCTACCTCTATCCCAAACTTTTCACCTTCCCGCCCTCAAAAACCTATGGTAGTGATCCCTGACTATTACTATTATTATTTGAGTGTACAAGCATTTCTACCAGATCAATTACACAGGGCACATTCACAATACAAATGTCATTAAAAATTATATAGCATATTTATTTATTTATAAAGAAATGTTTAATAAGTTCTTGTAGTAGTTATAGCATACATTAGCTTGACTATTATAGTTTTTGTGGTTTTGTGTGATTTTTTTAAAAGAAAATTCATGCCCCTACTCTTATGGATTGATCCTACCCCCAACTTTTGGAACCAGTGTAATATGGTGTCTTCTATCTGATATACTAGCCGGTTAGGTTCTATTGTATCAGCGATGCAATAGAACCTAAAGATGGATATGGATGAAAGATGTTCTCACAGTTTGAGAGATTTAGAGAACCTTTGCAAGCCAAAGAATGCAAATTTTGTCTAATCAAAAAGGGGGCCTGCTACAAGACTCCTTACAACCCCAGAAAATTTTGCCTTAAGTGATATCTTTATCTTTAAGCTAATCTGGATACAAATTGCTACAGCTGTCACACAGCTGCCCCACTCTTGCCTGTTAGATGCAGGGAACACAAGAAAAATATCCAGTTCTTCCTAAAATAACACTGAATTCTGAAATTCAGAGCAGCTCAGCATTTAGAGCCATCTTGTTTGTTTTCTAAGAGTTTGCTGGGTCCCTTGCATACATCCTGTTAGCCATTGTGTAAACCATAGCCCCCCTTACCCCACATTCTGATGGCGCCATGGCTAACATTGCTTCACTGTTACAAGGAAGTTGTGAGGACACTGATGTCTTGGCCTTGCATCCTAGTGTCATTTTCCCAGCCTGTTTGTGGAGCCCGCCAATACCCTCATTCTCCTCAGCTGACCTGACTGCATCATGGAGTATCACACACATGTGAGGAGCTTGATATTCCAGCCAGCAGCAAATGTTTTCCTGCTGTATTTGTCCTCTGTCCTGGCTCGTGTTTAGGCTCTGTTGTGCGGTTGTTTTTCCCTAAGCCTCTAGGCTAGGACTCTCATTTTGTTTAACAAGACGTTGACGTACACTCATCCCATCTAAAAGTTCCCTCGTGGTGGAGCATTTAAAAAACAGACTAGACATAAACCATTTCTAAACACTGGTTTCATTTTACCAATCTTTAATTACATCGTAGCAACCGAGGTACAGAATTGAAGCAAAGCAGCATGTTATCAAAGCATATAATAGCGAAGGATACCACAGCTGAAAGCCAGTGGGTTTGGAAAAGAAAAAAATATCAGACATAAAAAGTACTTAAGAAATGTTAAGGTGTTAAGAGCCTGCAGATTTCTAATACTGTCTTCATGATTTTTGTCATTTTGTTTTAAAATGTAGTGTATGATTATAGCTTTGTAATAAAAAAAAAACAAGCCACTGTTCATTCACTTTCTTTCATGAAGTCCTGCATACAACCCTACGAAAAAAGTATTTTCCCTCTTTCAGATTTTCTTTTCATAAAAACCATATAAACCCAATGTGAAAACATACATACATTAGCTGCCCTAATAACTAAACCACGTGCCAACAAAGTATTTGCTTTAAGTGTTTTTTAAACCACTGTGGAATAATTTTACCCCTTATTACTTCTATGAACGTTTTAGTTGTGCCACATTGAAGCATTTTCTCTCATTACCCCGTTTATGCAACATATAAATTGCGTTTAAGTCCAGTCTTAAGTTGCACCACTCCAAAACTTTTTAATCATCAAACATTCTGCATAACCCAAGAATATTTGAGCTGAAGATTAACTGATTTCCTGACTGTGTTCATAGGAATTTTATGGTAAATGTTCTGGCAAAATTAATTTTTTTTTCAATGACCCTGACTATTACAGTACTACTGCCAAGTTTGGCTGTAGGGGGCTTGTTTCTTTTCTGAAAAGCTGTGCTAGTTTTGATGTAACTGGACAAATAACTTAAAACTTCTGCTGTCATCAGTTCAGTCGATTATAATGACATTATAATTACTTTTGGCAAATCTCAGATTGGCCTAAGCGCAGGTTTTTGATCAGTACACCTTTGAACTCTCCCATGAATCTGTTCTTTCCCAGTCTGTTTCATTTGGTTGAATGTTATCCTCTGACCTTAACTAAGCAGACAGATACAGTGATTTAATTGTTCTGGGTTACTTTGTGACCTCCTAGATGAGTTGTTTGGCACCCTTGGAGTAATTTTGTTGTTTTTTTATATATTTTTACATGCCTTATGTTGTCAGTCAGGCTATGTTTAAGGGATTTCTTAATTGTACAGGTCTGGCAGTAATCAGGCCTGGGTGTGGCTAGTGAAATTGATTGCATCTTTCTAGAAAAGTTGATTCACAGTTTAACAAGGGGGTACAATTACCTTTTCACATAAGTACCTTATTTTCCACACAATAAGGCGCACCGCATTATAAGGCGCACCTTCAATGAATGGCCTATTTAAAACTTTTTTCAAATATAAGGCACAGCGCATTATAAGGCGCACAGAATAGACGCTGCAGTAGAGGCTGGGGTTACGTTATGCATCCATTAGATGGAACTGCGCTAAAGGGAATGTCAACAAAATAGTCAGATAGGTCAGTCAAACTTTATTAATAGATTACAAACCAGCGTTCTGAAAACTCCGTTCATTCCCAAAATGAATAAACAGCTGTTTGATTGTTTTCCTGAGGTAAAGTCAGTGACGTGGTATTCGTTCGTGTGCAGATGGAGAGATTACGTCTTTTCATAAACCGAAGCACCAAGAAGGACCGCCTCTAAATTCATTGATGTTAAGTTTGCGTGTTAGCGCTGTTGCCTTCATTCGAATAATGATTGTACTGACACTTCTTCTGTTCAACAACCCACTGTTCGAGTTTGTCTTCCAACTGTAGCCATCTCGCTTTGTTCATCTCGGAAACTCTGTTTAGTCTTCTTTACTTGGCGCAGGTCATCTTGTTGCTTCCTCCACTTCCGCACCATTGATTCGTTCATGTTAAATTCTCTTGCTGCTGCTCTATTTCCGTGTTCTACTGCGTGACTGATCGCCTTTTATTTAATCTCTGCATCGTAAGCGTGTCTCTTAATAGGAGCCATTTTGGGCTCTTCACACAAACACACAAATGGAAATGAAACGGCATGCTTCACGCAGTCATATATCTCAGCATGCACCGCGCACTTCTTCTTCTACGGGGGAAAATGAAGTCGGCAGCTGCTTACTGTAGTTGCGAGACCTGTTGTGGCTCAATATTGGTCCATATATAAGGCGCACCGGATTATAAGGCGCACTGTCGCCTTTTGAGAAAATTGAAGGGTTGTAGGTGCGCCTTATAGTGCGGAAAACACAGTACACTAAGGTGGTTTGGATAGATTTCTCCCCTTAATAAATGCAGTCACTATTTAAAAAAGTGCTTTTATGTACAGTATTCAATCGGATTATCTTCATGTGATGTTAAAAACTAATTGATCAAAAACGTTTGAGAAAAAATATTGAATCACTGATGTGACACTGTTACTAATTAAACTATCTTATTTACTTTACACCTTTCTTTAATTTCTTTTTCTCCCCATGTAACTCCATTGCTCACATTTTTAGTGTATCTTCCAGTGACAACCCACAGTCAAATAATTGTAGGTATACAAACCACGGGGTTGCATTCCCGTTACACAGACTCTCGGTGTATTACGATGTCATGAAGAGTGTCATTGTAGCCCAGAGCGATAGACAAGCCTTCTTCCAGCTCTGTGACAAAGGCCTCAGTGAGGTCGTGACCAAGGCCAAGACTATCAGTGCTATTAGTCTAGCGGGAAAACACTATAACAACGTACCCTGTCAAATAATGGTGTCAACAGTGGGATTGTGCAGCTTCATTTGTGTAAGGAATGTCCCTGTTTTAATGGTGACTTGTCGCTGTCTATAGACTCAGTAGGTCAGATTCTGCCATGTTTCTCTCTGCCTATTGTGCTTTTGAATTGATTTTACCATCTATAAGCTGTACAAGGATTTAATATTTTTACTTTCTATAAACTTTACAAAGTCATAAAGGTCAGTTGTGAGGGATAGATAGCCTAAAGACATAGGTGTGGGTGAAGACATGGTGGCTTTTTCCCCTTCCTCTGACAACTTGTGCTTTACTTTTTTTATTTATTTTTTATTTTTTTGTCTTATCAGAAACTGTACTCTACTCTGGAGTTTATGGTTTAGGTCAAGTTCTGGCATCAACATTAAGCATTTCACATAAATCCTATTGTTAGTGCACACATTGCTAAAAAGCTTTCAAAAATGTATAAGTTGTTTATATAAGTCGTTCTTATTGAATTGTTTCTGATTCTGATAGCAGTTTAGAAACCTAAAATAAGATTTGTTTTTGTTCTGAATATATTATAACAATTAATTATTATTATACTATATATTTAATAACACAACATATTTGAGTCTATATAAGAGAAATGGCAAGTGGTTTGTTCACACAGTATGTTTCCACACTGAAGGCTTATAAATTCAGACGTGAATTTTGATATTTGCGTTAAATTTTCCACTGCTGTGACGTACCCTCTGAGTTTCCACACTTCTTTCTCCTGACTTACTGGATAAAATGGTTTCTTTGGCTTCTATCTCCTCCTCTGGTCAGAGTATTGCTTCCCCCTCTCTCTGCTGCTCCACATCTTTCTCCCTCTTCGAACAGTAAATGTTAAGATCCAGGAGTGGATCAATGGCTCTTATCCTTTGATGTGCCGAGACGCATTACGAGAGGTGAGTTCTAATTGGAGCAGAGAGTTAAGGATCGATGTTGGGTGTAATTGCCTGACACAGGGATGGGTGTGAGACTTTATTATCATTAATATTTAGACATAATGTGGGTGGACTCGGCCCAGGCTAAATGTACAACAACCGTACAAACCTTTGATCTCTGGAGGTAAGCAGATCGATGGGAGTTTGTTGAGGAGTGGTCAAACAAGAAGAGATGGTGGAAGTGGCTGGCTGGATGCACAAGTTAAGAAGAAGATTTTTCTTCAATTTTAGCCTTTGATACAATTTAAAAGGCTGCAGTAGATCTTAACGAGAACATAAATGAGCGCAGAAGGTTAAGTTTGGTTAATAATTAAGGTTATTTGTTTTACAATTTCGAAATAGAAACAAATCCTTCAGCATTAACCCTGCCTTTGCCCTTTTAATTTACTATCATTAATTTAAACATAATGTGGTCAAGGTTTCTTCTTATGCAGAGGTCCTCGTATCTGGAACAGTTTACTATCAACATTAGTATTAATATCATAGAGTTTTTTATTCCCAGGTGAAACAATACAAAAACAAGTAGTGAACTCTGATTTATACAGGCCTATTTAGAGGTGGAGAAGTAGTTTTCTCTAATATGCACTTTCATCTTTTTTTGTCTATAGTCATAAAAATTCACCATATATGTTTGTGTGTATGTGTGTGTGACAGGAATCTTTAATTTTAATTTAGGTGTTTTTTAGCAAGGACTGGGTTTGTAAATCAGCCAGTATGTACAAAATGATAGTTGCTCTGTTTTTACATGTAACACTTCTTTATTGTGCTGTTCTTGAAAAACGAAGAAATACTTGTGTTTACCTTTTTGACAAGGTCTATTGTTTGGGAATTGTAACCAAATATGATGTAGGACGAGTCCTTAAGGGAATCCGGGTGCTACCTTGGTGTCACCAAACACAAGTCAATGTTACCTAATATTTTTGGATAAAGGAGATAAATGAGACTGATGGAACTTTCTCCGTCTAACAGCATGACCAGAGGGAGCAGAGAAGATCCCCACAGAGGAGGTTGAGGGCACACTGAAACTGTGATGCTGTTATGTTTCCTCCCAGTGCTGTCTCTGCCTCTGTTTTTGTCTCAAAATGGTTCCCGAAGGACTGATACCTTAATCATTGTACTTAGCAGACAAAGATGGGTAACAGGTTGCACAAAAACAGGTGTGTTAGCTTTCACGTGTGTGACCTGTTGTCTGATATTGGACAGGCTAGGGAGAATCCGTCCAGGAACCAGGTCATTGGGATTGCTGATTCTCCAATGAGATTGAAATTTGAAGTAGCTCTCATAATTTACACATAATATTGTAGTGTGCTTTCATTAATCTAAAATCTAGAAGTGGGGTTTTCCACCAAAGCTCTAGTGCTTAACAAGGGCTGGTGCTAGAGCCATTTCTTTACTGGTTTGTATCAAATTACCAGCTTGGTTTTCCACAGCCAGCGTGGAGCCACATCATTCATCGCCAAAACATTTCTTCTTGTAAATGTTTAACACACTCTGTCGCATACAGTGAAAAAATACAAATTATACACTGCTGCATTGAATTTTTCTTGTGTTAACACATGTTCATCTGGTCACTGAAAGGGTTTATGGGTTACCAAATGGGTAACCAAATATCCAAATTTCAAACAATACTCAACAAAAAACCATTATACTATGTTCCTTCAGACCACCAATAACTGTTTCTTGAATGGAAATCCCTATCTTTTATTCACATATTTACCAACTCAGAAGTGACACCAAGTGGCTACACAAACAACACAACAAACCCACAAAAAACATGAACACAAAATACAAAAAATAAATAAAGCTCCTACATCTCCAACATGTAGATCACTCTGTGGAGTTCAAAACAACTTTTAAAGCAAGATTTATCAATTTATCAACCACTGACTCAGTTAATATAACAAAAAGTACAGATTTTAGAAATTGGGTTATTAATGGTCTTTCAGGTGGAAAATAATCTGTCAGTGCATTAACACACTTAAATAACATGATAATAAAATAAATATTGGGAACATATGAGATGGTGAACTTGTGTTATTACTACAACTGTCAGTTGTATTGGCTGTTTTTGTCAGCCAATACAACTGACAAAAACAGTTTGTCAGTTGTATTCAAAAGTGAAAATAACCCAGGGGTATTAAACATGGCCTGGCCTTCCAGTTACTAATGAAGGCTGTTGTTTTTTATGGTTCAACAAAGACTTGGTGCTGAAATAGCACCAATTTAAGTGTACCAGAGTTGGTACTTGCACCAGTGGAAAAACAGATAACTAGTGCTTGGCAAACACTCACATCACTTTAGCTCTGGAGTTGGTTTGGAGTAGAAAACTGCCAGAAAAAAGCAGAAAACTGACATTAACAAGTCAAGGAAATTACCATCTAACTATTCACAGATTAACCCCAGATTGGTGTGTCAGTTTTTCCCACTGGCCCCTGGCACCTGGATAGTTGACATTTGAGGTCTTGCATCTATTTATTAGAGATATTCTTTACCAAGACCAACATTCATCTTATATGATTTTTATAGTGTTAGTTACTACAGTAGACTCCCACCTATTTGCAGTTCAGTAATCACAGATTCACCTATTCACAGATTTTTTTTTTTGTGGAGTATGACTCCAAATTATTTCGAAAAAATAGCCTGTTCAAGGATTTTTTCATAGCACATGTCTAAAATATTTGAAAGATCCTTGAGACACCTAGGTACAACTCAGATATATTTACCAACTCAATTAATTGATACAGAATCAATTAATGATCCTGGATCATTAATTAATTGGCTGTTACCCCCATGAACGGAGATAAGAAAAACTGTAGATATGAGTTCCTGGTCTCAAGTATTCAAAGACTTCAGGTATTTGTGGGTGGTTGTGGGGTCCATCTATTTAATGCTACCTGTACCGTTTAATCTCAGTACATTTTTAAAGAAATTGTATTGGGATAGACTTTGTTCTAGTATCCAGCCCCTATTGACTCCAATTCATACTGCACCTCAAGGCCCATTCTCACGTTCATCTATGATCAAGCAGACAGATGCTGATTATACTGTGTAGATAGTAAGCGTTACAACTCCTGCTCCCATCTCTCGCTAGGCATCCCCTCATTTGTGTTGCCAAGGTTTTGTGACCAACAGTGGCTCTTTTTCTCTCGGGTCATGTCTTTCCCTCTTTCCATTCCTGTCCTGTCTACATCACTGACAGTACAGTACATTCCACTGACACTAGAGCCATTGTGGGAAAGTTTGAGGTTGTGCAACAAATGGCCCATTATGCAACATTTTGATCATTTTACAAGCGTTAGCTGAGTTGACTCAAAGATATTTGTATTTCTGATGAGGTTCAAATGTGAATCTCAATGAATTTGAATAGCAATAAAGTGATATTGCGTTTTACTTCTTTTAATTTTGATGACTATGGCTTTCAGCTAAGAAAACCTCAAATTTCAGTTTCTCAGAAAATTATAACATTACATATGACCACTAATGATTGAGAAAAGTATTCTAATACAGAAATGTTTGGCTGTGACCTCTTTTGATCATATTTTAATAATTTGAGATGCATTTGTATTACCAGCTTCTAATGAAAAGGAAACAGCCATATTGAACTCCTAATAATTTTATCATTAACATAGCCTTTTCCCCATTACGATGTTTTCTTCTTTAAATTTGTGCATTTTTAAAGTCCATGTTTAGCCTCTTGTAAAACCTTTTCCTTTATGATAAACACTGAAGTTGACTCAGTTAAAAGTATGCTATCTTGTGAGTATTTGTGTATTAGTCCTTATTTTGGCTGTAAAAGTTGTCTCATGGCTGAGTCTGCGTGGATGAGGGAATGAGATAGGAATGAGATGAAGAGGAGCTTTCACAGTCAGAGGCGTCCCCATCTGTTCGCCTGAGCCTAATTGTTCCTGCATGCGAAGACATGGAGAGAAAAAGGAGGAGAAAAGCAACTGTACTCATCCCCTGTCCCAAAGTTATTTCTGTAACATTAAAAGACTGCCACCAGCATGCTCAAGATTATTGCCATGTAAATAGTGGCACTTGGCTCGATTCCCCACTAATGAATGTCATTTACTCTTTTAAACGAGGATTAATTATCGACAGAGGACCCTTCTCTCCTCCCACAGGGAGCATGTCGCAATTAGCTGCCAAAGGATGACTGCTAACATTTCTGTTTTTAAAGCATCTATATGTAGGCATATGCTCCTGTGACGAAAACCCTTCCAATTAACTGTCTGTATATTTCTGAGCTAAATTTGAGATGGGAGAAAAAGCAGCTGATGTAAGAATAATACCTTTACCTAAAGTGGAGCATGCAGGCCTTGTATTCGATGTTGTTGCTGGACATTGTTGTGAAAGTAAGGGAATAGAGAAAGTCGTACTA
Source organism: Xiphophorus maculatus (assembly GCF_002775205.1). NCBI lineage: Eukaryota > Metazoa > Chordata > Actinopteri > Cyprinodontiformes > Poeciliidae > Xiphophorus > Xiphophorus maculatus. The sequence goes on along the minus strand of NC_036452.1, from coordinate 7,628,867 downwards.
CTTTGGAGTTAGCCTCCTGGTTGCAAAATAAGGCCGAAAAAACAAACACAAGCCTCAAATTAGATTTCCCAAAACATAGCATTCCCTCTCATTTTACACACCACTGTGGCCTGCAGACGAGAATAGAATAACCAGTGAAATCCGCCTCAGGAACCGACTGGCACAATCACAAGAACACTTGACAAGGAAGAGATCTCTTCATCTATTATTATTAAACTTCATAACTTCTTTAAAAATCAAGCTAGAGTTTTTCTTTTTTTAGCTTTTTTTTTTGTAGCTACACTGTCAGATCTGCCTCTCTTTGCTTTCTTTTTTTCTGTCGCAGAAGCTCTCATTCCCCTTTTGTGAGCTGCTTGCTCTGATTCCTGCATTGGAGGGTTATTTCTGCTCCCAGAGGGAGTGTTTCAAGTTTTAACCTATTTCATGAGGTGTGTTTAGTGAAACACAAGACCAAAGATTCACTGATGAGAGATTTTGTGGTCAATTTTCAGTCACCATTTTGTTAAGCTCTGATTCTCAGATACTAATTTTAGCTGATTTTTCTTAAAGCTCCACTATGTAACTTTTACAAAATGTTATTTTTGACATATTTGTTAAAATTGTCACCATCTCATGACTGTAAGAAGAGACAGATAATCTCTGAAAAGATCAAGCTCCTCCCTGAGCTACTATTGCTATCTGAATCGGTTTTCATGCTAACTAGTCTAAGCATTCACAGCAGCATCTGTTGTGGTGAACCATCTGTAGCATAGCAGAGAGAAAGGGGGAGATTATGAGCAGCATGTACACAAGGATGATTGACAGAGCTAAGGCCCTCCCCCTGCCTCTGATTGGTTGCTTCTAATAGAGCAGTCAGAATGACAGCAGGTCCATGTCTCATAGCATACTGTCACGACATAGTGATAGTTTTAACAAATAGGTGAATTTTTTTTTTTTTCATAAAAGTTACATACTTCTGCTATGAAGTGCTACAAATATTGATCTTGATAACTGGTGGCTTTGAAGGAAGATAGAGTCTGGAACTAGTTACAGTTACCATGATAGTGTCCTCTTATTTTTTCCCTTCTTCCTCTTGTTTTATGACCTGTTCTGGTCGCTTTTTACTGGTTCGCCTGCCCTAAATCTCCCCATCAAGCTTGGAAACAAACATAGACATGGTCAAGAGATGTTTGTGTTTGAGTTTCCTGAGTGCATCAGTGTGACAGTGACTAAATGAAGCATGCTACATATGTGTATAAACTTTTAAAGGAAGATGGACTTCTGATTTACACACATTCACTGAACTGCTGACATCATTCCCAGAGCAGCAGGTAAACAGCAGAGGAGCCTCATGTTTTCACTGCGAAGAAAACAGTCCTAAATAACGTTAAAAACTAAAACCTTCCGACGTCAACACTCTCGTACCTATTTTCACTTCTTCTCCTTACTTTTCCTTCTATCTTTCTGTCAGTGTCAGGGTGAGGGGCATGCTCCAGGCTGTTGCAGGTTTAGCAGATTCTGAGGAGCACAGGAATAATTTGAGATCCGCTCTGTTTCATCATCCTCTGCTGTCAGAAGTTTGTTTCTGAAGCAGGAGCCTGAACATTTGCTTCCTTGGATGATCTGTCACAAGTGGCACTTTGTTGTGCAGTTGTATTTGTCTTTGGCAGGTTTTACACAGTAAATATGAACAGAAATACACAGTGATACAGTGTGCAAAGTCTTGTTTCTTGTTTCTCAGAACTTGTTTTATTGTTGCGTTTGATTTTGTTTTTATGGTTTTTGGGGGGGAAATTTGTTCTTATGCAGTAGCCCCAAAATTAAATTCGTTTATACTACTTATGTACAGTCTTTTCACTCTCTCCATTTATACAGATCTCTAGTAAAGATGAATGAAGACGCCTCAATTAAATTAAGTTGCAGTATTTTATAGTAATAATGCTCTCATTATTACCGACCTTTCTTAAAAGATCATCTTTAACAATCAAGTGGATATGAAATCACTGAACTCATCCATATCTGCAGTCAGAGCAATAAGAGAGACATTTAAAAAAGCCAACTGTGCCAAGTAAGTCCATCTTACCTCCAGGCACAGTTAGGAAGACAGTAAGGCAGCAAAAGCATTTCCCAAAGCTTACAATTGAAGAACTGTAGCAAAGATGATCTTGTGGTTCCCATGTTGCCATAACAACAATTAGATGGTAAATCTAAAAGGTTGAAGCCGAAACTCCAGGTGGGTTTGGCATGAAATAAAGGCTAAATATGTGGCAAAGCAACTTTCGCCTAATGGGAAGTGAGGTGGAAAACCATGGGAACCTTGTTCACATGCAAAGTATAGTACAGCCTTTAAATTCCAGGGTGTTTCGAATAATGTGCTGACTTGTCTTGGAAAAATTAAAAATATATTCTCCTTGGCTCTCGCAGGAGTATAACAAATGTCTACAATGATTACAGCAGGGTTACATGCAACTTTCTCTGCAACATTTTTTCCTTCCACTCAACTTTCCATTAATATGCATAAATAAAACATTCTTTGATATATATACAGTGTATATATATATATATATATATATATATATATATATATATATATATATATATATATATATATATATATATATATATATATATGTAGGCGTGTGTGTGTGTGTGTATACATAAATGTAATTATAATTAACATGTTTTGTGTAAGTGTAAGTTTAAACTGCAGTAACAGGGATTGTTTCCCATGTTGTACCTTTTATAGTTCAGAGGGGAACCTGAGGAAATGGATATGAAGTAGTAAAAAATGTTTTAAAGTGCCCATGTAAGGAAGGTGTAAGTGAATAAACAGATAAACAACCAACAGCCTTTACAGATCGACTCCCTCTGGCTGCGGGCCAGACAGGTACTACCTCCGGCATAGTTTTGGAAAGGGCCACAGCAAGCAAAGGCTGCCTCAGAAGTCAGACAGTCTGCACATTTTTGCTGCTGATGGCATACCAGGGGCGCCATTTTCCTCCTTGAGACAGACAAGCCAGAGGATCTGATTGGCCTTCCGCCAATATGCACTCACAAAGGCTCCTTTGACAGCAGGTCAGCCGGTTAACCAAGCAGTAGGCAGAGGGAGACAGCTGGGAAAAAAAACACTTCTGTACTCTTTTGCTGCATGATTAAAGAGTCCTACACATTTTAAAAGGTGCATCATATTCTTGTCAAAAATGTTAGAGCAAACGTACTTTTGCGCTCCTGCAAATTGTGCTGGCCTCACATCCCGAGACACAGGTCTGAGAGAGTGCTGTTGAGCAAACATGACCCGTGCTTGTACATTTTCAGTCTGGCCTTGCATCTGTGTTGGCCTGTGTAGACCTCCAGGCTGCCAAAAGAATACCATAAGTATGTAAAATAAACATATCCTATAGCTGTCAAAAATCTTTAATATTTTTCTCCTCACTGATGCAGTTCAAGTATCTGTGGTAGAGGTAAAACTTTTGTATTCTGTTGCAATAGTTTGTTTGTTTTGTTTTTTTGTAGATTTAGAGTAACTTCCTATTGTCAAAATTTAAGAATGTGGATTTAGGTATAATTTACATAACACAAACGACATAACTAAAGCCAGAATCATGCACATGTAATTTTGTGTCTGCTTTTTAACAATGATAAAATAAAAATGCACAATGGTTAGTTCATCCCTGTTATAATATTGATGCAGCCTCGCAGCATTGTATTTTTATCATAAAGCTGTGTAGGTGCTGACACGGTACCGTTAAATAGCTGTTGATGTCTTCCTGTCGGCTTCTGCGCTCATTATCTCTCCAGTCCAGACCTTGCTTCCCCGCTTTCTCCTGCCGCACATCTCCTCCCCTGCGAATCGGCCGCTTTGCATACGACTGATGTTTAAATGCTGCATTGTTAACTGACGTGGGGCAGCCCTTTGCTGACCCGGGAGGTATTTGCTCGTTTGATCATGGGGCAGCAGTTTTAATGTATCGAAGCAGCTCCGCTCCGTAAAGCCCCCAGTATAGGGAAGAGGCTGTGGGCCAAAATGGACGAGGGATCCATTGGTTGTAGGCCTGCAAGTGTAGAAAGAAGGTGATTATAAAAATATCTGTTGGTCAGCAAGGCCAAAGGGGAGGGTGCTGACCCTGCATTTCCACTTATGCAGCTATGGAGGGTGTTGGTATTTCAGGGGGTTGTTGCGAGGGTTGTGAAAGAGATGGAGAATAAGACTATTGATGAGCAGATTAAATATTTCCATCATTGTCTGTGTCCAAGGGTTTTAGTTCTACAGATCTCTGAGTATTTGCATGTTTATTTGTTTTGGTTTTTGTTCTGTTTAGCACCAGTAATGTCCAGTTTCAATGAATACAGTAATAAAACATACAATCTTGCTTTTTTCTTAGTGAGTTACATGTTTTGCCTTTAAAATAAGCTGATAAACACTTTTTCTGGCTTTAAGATCATAAAGATAGTAAAGAACTGAAAACCTCAGTGTCAGTGAAAATATTTCTCTTTTTACCTTTTTGTCTCTGGATAGAATAATCCCAGTTCGCCAACTGACAGTCCAACAAAAGTGTTGAGAAAGAAAAAAAGCAATGACACACTGTACAAGTTTGTGCTTACACCGAGGGACCTATGTATCAAACCCCTGTTTGCACTAAAGGTAACCAGGCTCTGGCCCCTTAAAAGAAAATATTGAACCCCCACACACATCTTTATTGCCTTTTCTTACCCTTTTGTCCTCTTTCTCCTTTACAGTTTGGTTTGTTTTGTTGTTCTTTTTTTATGGAAACTCTTTTGGACTGGCAGTGACCATAGATATCAGTTGGGTGGGGGGGCTGCAAGAAAACTGGCTTCGCTCAGCTAGATCATTAATATTTGATGGATTGGTCCCCCATGAATTTCCCATAGCATTCCATACTGAGCTTATGATGTGCATGAGACTGCAGAGAGTTTATTTGACTTGAAGCCCAGCTCACAGTCAGGTTCAGGAACATGGTAATCACATGGATCATTGGCTAGCAAGTAAGCTATTTTAACAATTATGTCCAGTTTGTGTTATTTTGTCTGATCGGTGTCAATGTTGCGCACATTTACACACCTGAGGAACTAGTTCTAAGTCCAGCTGTCACATTAACATGACAAAAGTATTGTGGAAAAAGTTACATTTTGGTAAATGTAGCTATATATTCTGTATATATATCCTTCAAAGCTATTTTTGAGTTATTAACACGCCAGAATCTGTTATATTCCTGAACAGCTGGCTGTCCCAAATTGGAATTAGATAGAATAGAATGATTTTTATTTGTCCATCAAAGGGGAAATTCAATCTATCAGCAAGTTACAGGTGTACAACATTTTCAGGAAAAAACCTTAGTCAATTTTATAAAAACTTTTGCCATTTTTATAACCATTTGCCTCCATATTTCCTCAGAAGTATAAACTGTGAAGAAAATTAGATCTGTAGTGGTTTGTGGGGGTTATAAAATGGTTTGCTTATGAAAATGGAAGGATATTACAAATGGAAAAAATGACGAGGTATAAGAACACCTTCTCATGTTTTGTCTACATATTCACTGTATTGTAGTTTAATTAGGGCTGAATATGCAATCCACTTAAATGACTGTTGAAATTTCTGTTTTGACTTGTGAAATATATAAAATACTTGAATGTACATGTTTATAATTTTCAAATTTGCATTGATAGCAGGTATATACTCCAGAGGAAATACATTTTTTTTCTTTCCAACAACATTGCCCAATACAGAAACTAAGCTAGTTTCAGTAATGGGCAATAAAACTCATTAGATGCTTGGCTTTACTTAAGCAACACTATCAAACATTTTTGCAGCTCTCAGCAATTAGCAGGACCAAATATATTCATAGTTTCGAACTCGTAAAACCACATAGATAAACAACTGGCTTGCAAAGTAGTTCTTTAAGATACTGATATATTGCAACATACCTGCACTTTTCTGCAGATGTGGGTTGAACTTAATGAAATATTGAAAGAATATAGCTGGTCACCTAAACCTTCCCATATCTACAGTCAAAGAATTAAAAATGTAACTTTGACAAACAAGGCTGGACAAGAATCCAAGTTTTATTTTTCCACCATTCACTTTGAGGAGGATGGTAAGGGTGTCCATGCTCATTAATAGAGAACTGCAGTAAAAAAATTACAATTTGTGGTCAGTGAATCTACCAAACCATTTATTTTAAGACCTGGCGTCAACAATTTAGGACAATGTTGTAAACAAAAGATAATATCTAAGCTGTAAATCTATTAATACATAGACATAGGTTGGTCAGGAAGATAAAGATTTAAGTCGAAGCTTGAATAAAGGACTTTGTGTAGCAGCCCACATCCTGAAATTACCTCTTTATTTAACTTAAAGCAACTAACCTTTGTCACCACAAAGAAACACCACAAGGTTAGGTTTATAAAGTGTTAACAGGTTCAGAGTTCCCCAATAATATTAATAACCCTTATGACTGAAATCATTCAAACCCCTTTGTGCAAACTTCATGCAATTGGGTCATTAAGTACTCTAGAGACTGTTGTCTCAAAAGGCATACCTTTAAATTCCTGCATGAATAATAATGTTAACTTGCTCCAAATGAACTCCCTCCTTCTTATATATGTGAGTCGAGCTCTTTGTGTCCTCATGAGATATCACAACTGGATTTTGCAAATATGATTTGCCTCTTTTATTTCCAAATGTCCCAGAGCAACCCAGATGCCCCTTGACTTTTGAACTGTGGTTCACAGGAAAAGTAGAGGTGAAGCAGCAATCTGCATCTCTCATGGCGCTTCACGCCCACGCTGTAGCTGAGATGGAAAGATAGCATGCCACATGAGTTTACTTCTAAAACAAAGAGGAAGAAAATCTTTGTCGATAAACTCCAGCTGTCATCATTGGCCCCTTCAAGTTCTTTTCGTTTTATTCCCCCAACCTTATTTCTCTTTTTTTAATGGTTGCTTTATTATTATTTTCTTTTTTTTTGTTTGTTTCAGCAGATGATTGACTCTGCAAGGATGCAAGCCCTGATTAGCAGGGCTTCAGAGCTCAGAGTCTATTGATCAGGCCTCCAGAGCACTAAGCAAATGTAGCTGGAGAAACCAGTCGATATTGCTGTTTCTCCAACAATCCCAGTCACAGTGGTGGCTTCCCCCGCACACTCACGATTGGTATTTTTCAGGGATTGAGAAAAAAGGAGAGATTTGTGTTTATTGCAGATCGTTGTCTTATTTAAACTTATTTGTGTACACTTACTTTGTGATTTCTGTCCTTCAGGTGACTCTATTTTTTCTAAACTATAACTATTTTATGTTCTGGAAATTGGAAATATTCTTAAATTAGGTCAGTGGTTCCCAAAGATTTTCTGGGTTTCTGGATTTTACAGTTAAAAGAAAAAAAATCATCTGGGCACACACATTGTTCAACTAGACATAAACCTATAAAGATATTTTGTTTTCAAACTCCACTTAAGTTTATTTCACACTTCAGGTTGCAACAAAACACACTACAAACCGTCTTTACAGTGAAACACTTGTGTAACTGTTTTTTTGTTTTTTTTCATTCATCCATGCCACTTCCTGCGCCCCCTCCTCCCTGTAATGGCACTGCACCCCCCGTAGGGGGTGCGCCCCCACACTTTGGGAACCACTGAATTAGGTGAATATAATAAATGTTTCCTACCTCCTCAAGTTTAATCTAATCCACCACCTAAGCTCCATATCTGTTGCCTTGTAACTCTTGGGTCTTTCTCATCTCTGAGACTATGGAAGCTTGTCTGCAAATTTAATGGAACAGCATGGATTATTTAGACTGACTAAAGTCTACCTTGTAGTGTCAAATGGGGGATTGTAGAATGACATTATACCCATACATCTTCTTCCTCTGCTGCACTCCTACTCTCTTCTCTCACTGGCTGGATAAAGTGATTTGTGGCTGCTAAATGTACATTACGTATGTACATTTGTTCTGTGTCATTTTTGACTAGGTTGTGAGAATTTCTCCACCAAATTGCCTCCACGAACATGCAAAGTTGCATTTGCGTTTATAAAAATTAGCAAAAACATTGGTCAGACTTGTTCGAATCTGTTCAAACTCAAAGGTATCATTCCAAACTTGTATGAATTTGATCTAACTAACGTGCCAGTTTAAGTTCACAATTTAGATGTACAGGAATCAAGCCGAGTTGAAATGAACCAATTCACTGCTGTTCTTCTGAATTGGCATAAACTTATTCAAATTCACAGGAATCAGTTAAAACTTGCTGGCTTTAACTTAAAGCTAATACAATTTAAGCTCCCAACAACTAGTTCAACTATACCAAAGAAAACAAAGGAATCTAGTAAAACCATAGTAGCTTTTTTGTTAACACCTCCTTATCTGTTTTGATATGTGAATTGATGAAAAAGCACAAAATAAGTAGTTAAATATTAAAACAAAATGTTTGGAAAAAGCATTAGCAGTGGAAGGTTTTTAATAATGTTCACACTTTATTTAAAAAGACCATTGAAATGAGACTTTATTGATGAAAGTTACAAGCTCAAGTAGAAGAAATGTCTACTTTTTGTTGTTAGTTTTTGTTTTGTGAACGACTCTCTGTCTGAATCTTAATTTATTCACTAGCATTCTCAAATAGTACCACCATTACAAAGCCATTTTTCCTTCTATTGGGACTGCTTTCGCATAGAAGTAACTGATAACAAGGTAATATTGAAGAATCCAGTTGAACTATATAATAAAGTTTGCATAGTTGAGAATTGGCCAACATCAGATTTTTTGCATTTGTTTAAAACAACCAATTTGTGTGGGTGTGTGTATTTGAGTGGCTTAACTTAGTGTGTGCCGGTGGGCAATAAAACGTCATGGTATGTGCAGAGACACATGAAGCAAAAACCACACGGGACTTGAAGCAAATATTTAGATTTTATGAAAGCAAACAAGCAGCATTTAGAGGATCTTTGTTACCCGTTTATAAAAAGAAAAAAAGTACAGAAACAAACATAAATACTAATGTCCTCATCTTTCTCATGGAAGCTTAAATAGACTGGATTTGTTGTGACCAAAGAGTTTAAACCATTTATCACAAGCTGGGATCTTTTTTTTTTTTTCTGGGAAAACAGTTTTAGGCACCTCGTGAGTTAAAGCTTTGGAGATTATGTATGTGAACTTTCATTTAAGAAAACAGATTACTCCAGCAATTAAACCAGCAATTTAACCCTGAAAGGAAAAATGAGCTGAAAGTTTTAATTTCACACATTGGTTCAGCGTTTTATTTACTGTCTTTAAGACATTTCGTACAATAGTGCTGGTTTTAGGTGTCCAAGCATGGATTCACATTATCTGTCTGTAAAAAGTAAGCCAGCAAAAGAAAAGCAGCTCCGACAGGTTATCTTGAAAAAAGTTAAAAGTTTAGCATGGCGTTAACTCGATTTATGTACGTTAATGACATTTCGACACTGAACAAACAGCAAAAATTTATTGAAGTCATAGGTTTTTGAAGGCCTGCAGCTGTAATGGGTAATGTTTTATTTTCTTTCACCTTTTTTCACTGTGGCCAGAAATCGGATCTGCAGCTGGCCCCCGGCCCTCGTGGAATGTATACAAGTGGGATTTAGGGTCTTTTTTTATGGGGTAACCTTAGCACATGGTGCAAAATGTCAGTTTTCAACAGTTTAACAAAGTTTTGTTTATTATTTTTAAATTTAACATTCAAACATGTGTTCAGATTTATTTTAGAAGACTGTGCGCTTATAAATCAAGTCATGTTAAGTTATTTAAAAAATGCAATAAAAAAATTACTTTCAGCTGTTTCGAATTCTCACATTATCACATTTTTATGGCATTTGCATTTGGCAGGTTGGTCTTTAGAAAATCTTATGAAACGAGGAGTAAACACAAAACAAAGTTAGCTTCTTCATACAAGTAATAAGTGTATCTGTTCTTTTCATTCAATATAAATTTAATAATGACTATCAATGTTTAGGAAGGAACTCTTACCCCATGTAGTTTTGTTTTTTTACTGAATTAACTCTACTTTCTTGTTTGCATTGGGTGAAAGCAGTTGCAACACAACAGAGAAGCACTAATTAATTGGACAGAGAGAGATTCTGGCCATTTTTCTCCTTCTTTGAACTTTTCTTCTTCTTATTATTATTATTCATTAAATGCATCAAAACCAAGAATTCCCAATATTTTCAGTCTGTAAATGCATCAAACAACTGTGTCGGACAATTAGGGCCATTGTAGATAGAGGAAAAAATTATTATTGACAAAGACAACATTTGAGTACATTTCCACTACTCTCTGGTGTCTTAAAGTTATAAATTGCAAGAAGAAAATTACAATTTCCTCTGATTAAAGGCTTAAATTTCAATAGATGTGCATTTGGGATTTTACTCCAGGTTTATAGTGAGTCCACACTCTGGAGATTTTGTTCTGACACAGGAAAAGAACCCAACTCTACTACTTACACTTTGAAAAACTCATCTCAATTCTCATCTCATAAACTTTCCACTTCAACCTTATAGAGGACCTCTAGAGCTTTTGTCACAAATCTTAATCTGTATAGTTTTTAAAAACCTTCTAAAGTTTTTTTTCTTTCAAATTCTTGACTTCACAATATTTTATTATATAATAGATTACTGTAATTTTATGCCTTTTAATCATAAAAACTTTAGTTTTGAGAGAACAACTGAGATTTTTATTGTAAATACGTTAATTTATTCTCAAAACTTAAATTCTTTGGTAGAAATTTACTCCTCCCTTACCAATTAATTTTTTTTTTATCCACAATTTCTATAACCAACAGCATGCACTTTAATGCAATTCGTAACGTAATGTATGACTTGCAATAGTCTTGTAGTTCCTTTATTTTCTGTCTGATTCAAACCTGCTAGCTCTGACAAGAAACCTTCATCAGAACTGGCTGTTCTTTGTTTTATAGACCCGAGAAATAAAATTGGAATCAGTTGAACAAACGTGGACCACCAATCAGCATCAGCCAGGAGAAACCTGATCAGTGACTATATAAAATACCCTTAGTGTTGACATTTTCTTTGAGTATCTCACCAATTAAGGATAATGGAACTTGTTCAAAATAGACCACTATCTCTCTTAAATGCTAACCAAGATGCTGCACAGTCTTATTTCAGGATGCTCTGTTCAGAAAATTACAGTTAGTCAATATGGTATGCCTTCATAAAGTGCAAATCTACTTAAAAATACATGCTGCTATCATCTTACAGCCTGAACAGAGAACAATAGGGAAGGGGAAAAATTAGAGAAGGTCAACCAAGAAGGGCTTTCTGTTGAAAGAACAGAAAGTAAGCAGAAGGTGTGAGGGAGGGGACATAAAGATGAGACAACTGTGCACCAGAAGAGAAAAGACAGAAGAAGGTGAGGGTTCAGGAAGGTTAGCTGTCATGGGACTGATCTGTGTGTGTTTGGAGCTTTGAAAGCCACCTGCACCGAGACCAGAATGAGGGAAAAGTTGCAGCAGAAACACAAAATTGCTGCCGGCAAGAAAAGTTCTTAAAAATTCCAGAAACAGTTGCAACATATTCCTTCTTCCTCTTTCACCCATTTCAGTTTCCTCTTTCCATCTCTTTTTTCCCCCTCTTTTAATCCTTTATCTCATTTTTTGCATACACGTTACTGCCTCCCACACTGAATTTACACCTTCTTTCTGCTAACTTTCTCCTTCTGCCCCCATTCCCTTCCTCCTTGCACTACTTCTCCAGCAGACTGCTGAATCCCAGTCTAGCCTTGAACTGCTGCCGCTGCTGGCCGTGGTTGTTAGCAGCCAAATAAAAAATGGATGAACTGCTAAAGCTCTGGTGCTATTTTCCTGCCTTTAGTTGGAAGGAAAAGGAAGAAAGAAACTGTATTGAATGAGGCCATGTCTTCCTTATTGAAACCTGACCAATTAGGTTTTATATATTTTATCAGTAACTTTAAAGGAACCTCTGGTATTATTTTTATTTTACTAAAATTTAGCCATAAATTATTATAACTCATTAATTTAGAAATATTTTATTTGTTACATCTTTATTTATTGTTTGCTTTCATAAGAGGAGTTGGTTTCTGTGCAGAGCTTCCCTCATATTTTTTGCAACTCTATTTTATAGATGCTTGCGTAAAGTTTGAGCTCTACAAAAGTAAATGTATGTTTTTGTATATTTACATTTATTTATGCTATATACTTGCATTTTCTTACACTGTACTTTTTAGTAAGCCTATCTACAGCCATTGCTGGACTTTAGATACTGGCTTAAACATTGAATGGGATTTCAATCTAAAAACTTTTTTTTTTGCTGCCTAACAGCTCTAGTTTTCAGAAATAAAAAAATAGATAAACAGTAAAAATAGAGATGCCCAAATAAATCAGAATCTGAACCACACTTAAGCGCTGAAACAAAAGTATTGCTCTTTGGTTTGGATTCAGTAACTGATGGAAGATGATGATTGTTGTTCTTTCCAGTATCCATAACTCATTTCAATATTTAGACAGAGGAAGTAAAAACGAAGTTTTAAGAGGTTGTTTAAAAGGAAACTGTATTTTTGCAAGAGAGAGCAAGACTTTTAGCAGGTAACAGTAAGGCTAACGGAAGTATAGCAACTTGAATTTGTTTTATCTTTAAGTCGTCTCAGCCTCTGTCAAATACCATGAGACCGATCTTTACTAACCCCCCACTAAGTATGCCAACAATCACCCTGGTAACATTTGAAATGTTACCAGGGTGATCGTTTTTAACTTTTTTCATATGTGGGTTCTGTTACTGCTGTTTACCGCTGCTTACTGCTGTCAGGGTCACTGACAGCAGTAAGGGTAGAAAAAACTATTTTTAAATTATAGTTCTTAAAGAGAAATCAACTACCATCAGGTTTGGGCTTTATAAAATATCAGAAATCAGCAACAAAATTTTGATTTCTGCACCTCAAATTAGGAAAGTGATTCAGCACGACAGTTTACTTTTTTAAATCAAATATTGTCTATTTCATCATTGTTCTTATTGTTCTAAATGTTTACATGTACTTTTCCTAAAAGAATTTATTTAAATTCCCTCCACTGCTGCATGACTGCCTATAATAAGAGCTAATATTCTCGCTCTTCGCTCTACAGTCAGTATATAAGTGTTGGTGTGTGCAGGCTCTTAAATGTTGTTTTTCTTTGGGGAATTACATAGTGTTGGGGTCTTCTTTAAATAATTACAGTAAACAGCATCCAATTAAAGACCTACTTTAACTCTGTGTGAGTGTGTGTGTGCAGATGTTTGGAGGGGGGGGGAAATCACCATTTATCTTTAACACCCCCTTGGGGGCAGTAGGCTGAGCATACATGGCGGGATCAGATCTCTCTTACAAACAAGTCAAGTCATTATCTCTGGTCTGCAGAATGAACTTGATCCAACGTTCCTGAATGCTTCGGCTTTCCTGTTTCTCGTTACGTTCACTTGTTTCAAACGTTGCACATTTTTCTGCCTAACCGGGGCGATCGCAGGCCCATCTCCGCCCTTTGTTTCATCATATTTCAGTCTGCGGTTTTAGGTTCTGTGCGTGTTCGAGAGTGTGCGGAAGCCTCAGACAAAGGGAGTCGGTGTGTGAATATTAGGGAGCACATGTGCTTCTACAATGAAACATTTATTTGAATTAGTTTCGTTTTAACAAGTCAGGGCGTTACTAAGACTTACCCCCACCAGTGCTCCACCTCCGTGTCCATCACTCAAACCATTTGTGAACACATTGATCCTTGCCTCCTTTTCCCATTTCTCTCCTCCTCCTCCTCTTCCTCCTCCTCCTTGTCTTCCTTGCTGTATATTCCCAGGGTTTGCAAGGAGGAGAGCCAGAATGGCTCAGACAGCCATTGATTTTTATTTTATTGGTTTACTTGTGGAAAGAGGACGGATAAGGGAGGGCCTGAGAGATGCAACTCTGCTGCTAAGTTTGCTCGTAGTGAAGTGTGTGTAGGGGCGTGTGTGTGTGTGTGTGTGTTTGAAGGTGGGTTGGGCCTGTCTGCTTATGTCTGTCTCACCGCCATTGTTTTTGTTTTGGGGCAGGGGTGTTATCTATCCGTCTGAAAATTATGTGTGTGTGTTTGTTTGCGTGTGGATGTCCAGCCGCCTTAGAGAGCCATCAAAAGCAGACTGTACAAGTGTACTGTGTGCCCAACGTTGTGTGCTTTCCATGTGTACACACACGTGTGTGTCATTTGAGGAGCTGGGGAATCTGGGGTGCTGATGGAGCTGGCACCAGGGACTTGGACCCAAACACACCCACACACACGCACACACACACCTGCGCGCGCACAGCTGAGGTGTATCCCGGTGCTCATTAAAGCTGGTAATAAGGCTGTGCTGCTGAAAGAGGAGGGAAAAAACAGGCAAAGGAAGGAAGGAAGGGAGGGAGGAAGAGGATGGGAATGGAGGAAAAAGGGGAGGAAAAAAAGGGAGATTTTAAATTTTAATAACACTGGTACGATTTTGTAAATCTTTCCTGACAGAAAAGTCCTCATTATTTTCATCTGTCTCTGAGGAGCCTCTCCTCCAGCTTTGCCTCCTCGGGTAAACGGACCTTTCTCTCTTTACCTCTCTTTTTTTCCCGATCTTCGGATCTGTGTTTCTCCCCTCACTCTCCACCTCTCTGTTTCACCCCTCCGCTCTTTCGTGTTTTTCCATTTCCAGCTCCTTTATTGTCCATTTCTTTTCCTTTCTCTGCTCTGTCGCTGATCATTTCCACTCTCTGTGTCCGTCTCTCCTCCATCGCATTTCCATCCGGTTAGGTGTTACCTCTCCGGTTACCTGCAGAGGAACAATGACGAGAGCCAATAGGATAGCCAGGACCCTGTACTCTTATTGGCTGTCACTTTACAGTTACTGCTCTGCTCTTTCAGTCAGAGATGCTGTAAATTTGTTGTTAGGTCATAAACATTATATACAATCATATTTAATAAATTGGAATATTGTTGAAAAGTTTACTAACTCCATTCACTAAATGAAACACCTTCTTTAGAGGAAAGCTGATGAGCAGGTATTTCATTATAAGATTACAAAAGTAGTGCTGCAGAAAACCCTTATAAAGAATTGGATGTTTATTAGTTTTAAATATTTTCTGCTGGCTAAAGGTCTTAAATGGTATTTACAAAAACATCAGGCACTGAACAAATTGCCCACGTTATATCACTTAAATGAATAAAACATCAGAATTAAATGATGAATTTATTAACATTTTACATAACATACTTTAACAGTGTTAACAAGAAAACATGATGTAAACATGAAGAAATTATGACTTCAAGCTGGGTTGAAAAAGAACCGGTGGGCCATAAGAGGGTATCCCTGAGATGACATCATCATGATTGGGGTTTTTATGCTTTTGTCATCATCAAAAGGTTGAAAGTGGAGTTCATTAATACCGTTTTTAACTTGTCACATTAAACAAGTTAAATTATTTCCAAGTAGGGAAATAAAAATTATTTTATTCCGTTATTTGTTTCTTTATTTTTGCCAAAAAAGAAAGAAATGGCAGGTTCTAGAGGTGACATGAATTTTGTGAAATAAATAGCTGAAACCACTTTAGCAGAATTGTATTAATTTATTTAATGAACTTTTTATCTATCCTGTCACAGAAAAACATATCAGTGCTTTTCTTTTGTTCACTTATTTTGCAACAAACTTTTGTCAAAATCTTATTGAAGGAAACATTTGGTTTAGTCTGATCCAAATTGCCCTATTAAGATGCAATACATGTAAAATGTTGAACATTAAAGTTTATAAAATAAGAAACAAAGGCTTCTGATGTAGTTTTTATCCTACAACAAACCATTTTAATTGAATGAATCTGCAGTATGATAAATCACTACATGTGCTCTTTAGTGTTATCATCACTCTGATCTGGAAAACATGGTTCAGAAGCTCAATAATGCATAAACCAACACGTTATGATTTGGGTTTTCAGTAGCTTAGCGTCATTGTAGGGATCTGAGTGGATGTGGGTCAGTGTGCACATCTGCACCCTTTTGTATGTGCACCCTTTGCATCAGTCACACATCCTCAATCCTTCGTCTCCCCCACCCCCACACACACACACATTTCTCACCCTCTGCCTTTATGTCAAGTGTCAAAACTGGAGGATGGATCCGGTTTGATAAGTTCTGTTCTGTCTGGCCACGTGTCAGGACAGGATCAACCACACGGTGGAGGAAAGCTGTGTTCACTTTCCTACCTCCCACTTTTTCTTTTCTTTTAATTCCTTTTACAGGGAGGGCTTAAAGGAAACATTTATCTATTTATCAATCAGGTTGCATTTTAGTTGTTTCTGTTGTCTGAGAAAATTTAAGAACATTCTAAATAACTTTTATCTATATCTACAGACTCATTGTCTCTCACAGACACAAAGGGAAATGAGTCATATTTCCTCCTCCTTATTGCTTATGAGATGCTGTCACTAAACCTGTCACAATAACAAATTTTGTTGGACGTTAAATTGTCCCAGAAGTTATTGTGATAAACGATGATATCGTTTTGGCACCATTTTCAAAAAATATAATGGTAATGGCATAATAATGTAAGTTGGTCCTCTCAAGGATCAATAAACTCTCATTTCCAATGAACATCTTAAAGCAGAACTGGAAGACATTTTAAATATTCTAAATAAATAAACAAAACAAGCTAATTAAATAATAAAATGGAAACTGACGTCTTTGTAAACAAAGCAGAGCATCAAAAAAGGGTCTAGTTCAGACCAAGCACCAGACTGAAGCCTTTTGTCATCTAGTCTTTTGTATAAAGAGAGACAGACCCGAGAAAGACAATCATGCAAATGGAAATTATTGAGCTCATTTTAATTTATCATGCGATTAATTGATTTATTGCTAATTACGACAGGCTTTGCTGCCGCTGCTCATGTGACTGTGTAAGAACAATGTTTCCTTTGTTCATCATTTGTTTGTTTGGACGATTATTCCCTCCTGTTCTGGATGTGTTGAGCTTGACAGGATTTTTACCTTTACTTCATTTTACTTTAGGATGGTTATGACGATGCGTAACAGTGGCAACAAGGTGGAAGGTTTTTGCAACTGGGAACTGATTAGCTTCCCCAAAACTCAAATAATTCTAGAGAACTCGAAAAGGTGGTTGCAGAGTAGGACCAGGGATCATATCCCCAACTCCAACGTCTCTCTGTCCTGTTTTCCAGAGATTGAAAGAGGAGTAACAAAAGCAAATGAGGTGGATTAGCAGTGCTTACCAACAACTGATGGTTTGATCCAGGACTTGTTGCTGTGGAATATGGTCTCTGCTGCCTGGATGTACAGTTAGATCTACAAAGTAAACAAGCTGAAAGTTTCTCGTGTCTTGCGTGATGTGCAGCGCAGCGCAGACGAGATAAAAAGAGGAATTCATAAAAACAATAATAATTCAAAAGTCTATTTGAAAGACATGACATTAAGAAGCATCCATTCTCAATCTTCTAATAATTTCGAGTTTTGTTGTTCCACATATTTGTAGCAAACGATGAGCTCAAACATGAACCTCTGCAGTTATATCCTTAAAACCAATCAAACTGGAATCATCTGTTCTCTAATTAGACATTTAGATTTTTAACTCAGCTTTCACTGTCCATTTAAGATGTTTAAAAATGGGGATTGAATTTGCACTTTTACCTTCCCTCAGCGGGGAAAGCTTTAATTGCCGATGTTTACATGATTTTTTTTCAGCTTTGTATCTGTAAACAGATGTTCCTCCTCTGCACAGAGGCTCCTTAAGTCAAAATATGTGTTTATGGGTATTTTTTTAATATACCCCTGGGACAGAAATAAATAATTAAACAAATTCCAGCCTTATCATATTCAGTGCAGCTTTGAACACTTGGGTTTTTGAAGTTGTTCTCTGTGTTTTTTGCTGCCAAATAAGACTCCTCTAATAAACGCTGGTTTATTAGCGCTCTGCCTCCTCATCAGAATGGATAAAGCTAACGTCCTGTACAATTCTTTTTCCAAAGTAAGCTTTAAGTTGTTGTTGTTTTTTAACAAACACCACAAAGCAAGCTGGCTTCTTCCAAAGCATTCACACACACACACACACACACACCCCCCACACACCCCCCACCCCCACCCCCCACACCCCTACAAGACACATGCTCCTCCGGGTATTTGGCTTGGATAAATAATCATTCTAAATAATGAATGTCAATTAATGGGGAGAGACGTGGCCTTGCTAAGCGTGCTCTGATGAGGGTTTCAGTGGGATCTCCTCCCCAGCTGCTTTCAGCCAATCACAGCAGCCTCATCTAAACACCAGAGTGGGGTTTACTCATTACAACTTCTCGATTACCGGTTCATATTTCACTGTAGCATCAGAATTATTCACCGTTTTGTTTTGGTGAGTGTGAAAATGCATTGCACTAGTTCATATGAAGAGAATTTCAAATTATTTGTTTGATTTGTCTGTTTAATTAATAATAATCTCCCTATAAATCCCTACTAAATCTCAAACATTATTTGTGGTGATCTCTCTAATGTCCAGTGTCTTATTTGTTTTAAAAAATGAAGTTCAAGGCGATTGAGTTTAGTTTATATACTCATCGATTAGGACGAGAGGAGCTGCATCTTTGCAGCTTTCTTGCTTAAAACATTCCTCCGCAGTCATGGCTTTAAACTAATTGGTTTGCTGAATCTTTTGTAAGTCTGAGCTGGTGGAGTGTAGAAGGCCGCAAGCTCAGACTTGGACTTTAGAGGGTAGCAGGGTGACTGAGCAACCAGCCAGCCAGCCCCTTCTCAACCCTCCCCAGTGATAAATGGCCGTGACATGGGCTATTCATCTCATGCTTAGAGAAGTGGACAGTACCCCCCCTGCATGGCCTCTCCCCTATCCCTCCACAAGTCAGCAAATGTGATAATTCTCTCATTTGTCAGATGCAGCGGAGGGTTGGGAATGTGTTTGTGTTTGTGTGAGCATGAGCGTGTGCTTCTGCCACGGTTTCCCGCAGTGTCCTAAAATGTCTGGAAAAGCGCTGAATTTGCCTGTATTATTCTCCAATAAATTAACAATGGTTGAGCTTTTCCTTTTTTTATCCAAGAAAAACAAATCAGTTTCTAAAAGACTATGCAGTTTATCTATATTGTTTTAAGTGGCATCATTTATCTCTGCTTTAGGACATCTCAACTTCAGGTTTTAACTGTAGGACGCTGGTATTCGTAGGAATTATGGACCACAGTAAAAAATCTGTAAATTCATGAGACCTCAAATATAACTGCTTATAAAAATAAGACAGTGGACATTAGAGAGTCTATTTCAAACTTTAAATATGCCTTAATATGCAGTAACACACACAGTACAAACCATCTTGGCAGTAGCTAATATCTACTGTCTTTCCTATCTCTGCTGTTAGGAGTACAGCCAATCACAACCAAGGAAAATAAATGCAGCTCCTGGATTGGCTGCTTTGTAAAGGCCAGCCAGTAACATGTAAAGGATCATTGCACTTTAATATTTCAGCTTCCCAACCTGAGTTTTTTGTTCTTTTAAATGTTTTAAGTACGCATTACAAAAAGCTCCTCAAATGAGCCAATTTTCTACAAATAACTTTGAGTTGCGTTCCACAGACAATATCAAATATTTAGCCGTAAATAGATGCTGTTCACTGTAGGTTTTGTTTTGTTTGTTTGTTTTACTGCAACCTGAGAAAACACATACAGTGCCGTGAAGAAGTATTCACACCACCTGAACTTTGTCATGTTTGCTCAAGTTGCATTAAATCAACACAAAGCAGGACATAACTGTGACGTGAACAAAACACAATTATAACATTTTTCACATGAGAAAGCACTCCCCCATCATGACACTGCCACTGTCGTGTTCCACCATCGGGAGGGTGTGTTCAACATGAAGTTTGGTGTTTTTTTATACCTCTACAAAAATGTTTTTATGGAATTATTGACTAATATTTGACCAGAGCTGGGTCTACAGCCAAATCTTTTCTATTTCTATTCTAATCAGTCTTTTTTTTTCAAGCCACTCATAACTTTCCTTTCATTTCACAGTAGTGCACTGAGTGTAGTGTTTTTTAAAGCTATCATATTTTTTATTATTTGATAAAGTGCTTATCTAAGATGGTTAAAATGCCAAAAGACAATCAAAACAATTGCTACCGTCCGGTCTGATCAGCATATGTTGTTTCATAATTTCTCTATAATAAACCTCAACGTCTCAAGTTCAGCATGTTTGCGCTTCTGCTCTCTGGTTGTGTTTTGTTGGTTCAGAACTGCCTCGCTTTAGTTAAAATGGCACCATTTTATTGTCCAAAAGACTGGGTTGTTTTATGGTGAATTCCTTCAGTAATTCTGCGACTTTTATTACCTCCAGGAACTCCTGAGCCACTTTTTCCACTTTACTGTGCAAATAAAGTTTTAGAGCCAGTTTGCAGTGTGTATATACTGATCTGTCACATTTGTTTATAAGTGTTTTGCTCTGTTTCAGAAGTGTACACACATTAGGGCAGCCTTCTTTTTACAGACACTACACAGGAGTAAACACAGCAGATTTTCTTTTCCCATTTTTCATTCAACTTTATGCAAGTTTTAATGTTCTCATAGCAGTGACCACAGAGTGATAAATACCTTGTATCCAAACCTCATGGTAACTATTAAACACAATAAGCCTCCAGTTGATTACTGGTCATTTAATTTGCACATAAACATGTGACTGTTTTACATGTTTACTGCTCTGTGTTGACACTGCATTAACTTCCCTTCCCTTCTCTCTCTGCAGGATCATCCAGAATCGCATCCTGGTCTTCGTCCTCGGAGGCATCATCCTTCTCACCATCATCTTGGCCATCTATTTAAATCTGCGAAGTCACTGATCTCTACTGTGTACCCATACAAAAACACTCCACCCCCCCAACGCCTCTCAACGCAAATATAAACACACACACGTACGCGTGATTAATAGCGACAACAGCGTTGTTCTGCTGTAATTAGGACAAATGGTACCCATGAATCATACTTTCCTAAGCCTGACAGGGAGCTTTTTTCCATTTGACTTTCCTTTTTTCCTTCTGGTTTTGTTCCTGTTCTCCACTTTTCACGTCCCTTGCTTTTTCCTTTCTCTTTTCTTTTGTACTCGGGCCTTTTTTTCTTTGCTTGTTTTACCATCTCTTGAGACAACAGTGGTGTGAAATGTGTTTTTTTCTGATGGGTAAAACTTTTCATGTCATCCTCGATGTAGATTTACAGCTCATCTTGTCTTGGAACTTGGAAGAAAATACAACTGTGTGCATTTTGCATAAGTGTTTGGACACAGTTCTGCACATGCATGCATGCATGCTTGCAACAGTCACAGTCATAAACTACAGCCCCTCTGACTATTGTTCACCTCAAGCTATTCTATGTGGACATGTGTAACTGCAGTATGTCAGAGCTTTGGTAACTTAATGAGTCAGCCATTTTTATGATGCAGAGAAGCGCTTACAGATAACTCCTGCATTAAATCGCTCCGCGCAGCCAAAAATATTATTTTCAGGGCAGAATTTTGTTCATACTACTAAAAAAAACATATAGTTTGGCTTATTGAAAGAATGCTGCTTCAGTTCAAGAACAAATGTGTGACTGTTTTAAGAGAGACTAAGATTTTTAACCTGAAAGTGAGCCCACTCTTAAAAAATCCTTAAAAGTTTCCATATTTGGTACATTTTTCTCCCAATACACACATCATAAATCAAAACTCTTTTCAACTTTCTTTGTGAGAACATATAGCTTATATATGTATGTACTAACATTTAAATGTATGTCATGTATAGTGTTTTTGCTTTCGTTGCAAGTGATTCTGTTACTATTTATTTAAGAATGCAGAGGTTTCAATTTAAATATCTGTGATATAGCTGTATGATTTATTTTGTTTAAAGATTCTTTTTTGTCTGAATTAACATGAATTGTATTGCAGGACCAAAAGAAACTGTGTTGGTTTTTAGTTGCTTTCGAGGTTCTTATTTTTTCTCTGTAAACAGATCTTACCTGTTTTACAACCTGTAATGTTTGTTGTCTGTATTTCAGGATTGTCACAATACATGTTTCTGTTTATCAGTATCCAAACCGATGAAATAATATGGTTACAGGTTTGTCCTCCCGTGTGGTTCTTATTGGCTCTTTGGAAAATCTGGGGTTGTTTCACTAAAGTGTTCATACCCCCTGAATTATCACTTTTTGTCACATTTCAGCCACACACTTTATTGTGTTTCGGGGGATTGTATGAGATGGAACAACATAAAGTAATTCATAACGTTAAAATGGATGGAAAATAACTCATTGTTTTCAGAAAATTTTACAAATAAAAATCTGCAATGAATGGTGCTTGTCCCTGTTGAAGAAAAGCATTCTCCGGTCTTCACAGAGCAACTGGATTTTTTTTTTGGAGATTTAGGTTGTTTTCACATGATAGTCAATGAGACTTGGTTTGATTGGGCACCAAAATTGCAGTATTTGTTATATTTTCAGATGCTGGGTTCACTTTCACACTGGACTGTGTCAAATGATTCAAACTAATTGAAAAATCTGTTCCCCTCCATGCCTGTGGGGGCGTTGCACCAAAAGCCACTGAAGAAAACGACATGAAAATCTCTGAAGCAAAACTTCCTTCTTCACAAAATGTAAATAAAAATGGAGTAGCGTCAGATTTCAGTGGTTCTACGATTTCTCTAATGTCTTTTGTAAAAGACCACGAGCCTTTTCTCCTGGTAGCACTGGACGCTCACGTTTGCTTTGTTTGTATTTTACCAGGATGCTGTGCGCTATAGTTTGCTTCCTGCTTTTGGAGCGGTCTCTGATCCAGAACTGCATCAGAGTTCACTTCAACCAAACTGAGACAGAGTTTTCAGGTGAATCAGTTTCTTTTATTGTCTGCATCAGAGTTCAGTTG
Organism: Xiphophorus maculatus; assembly: GCF_002775205.1. Classification (NCBI taxonomy): domain Eukaryota; kingdom Metazoa; phylum Chordata; class Actinopteri; order Cyprinodontiformes; family Poeciliidae; genus Xiphophorus; species Xiphophorus maculatus. The sequence goes on along the minus strand of NC_036452.1, from coordinate 7,605,983 downwards.
CACATTCACAGCTCCCCAAACAAAATAGTTTGATTAACGTGAACTAAACAAAGCTGGGGTGAATGCACCGTAAATGACAGACAGATGAACCCTAATCTCTCTGAAGACAGTTGCTTGCACTGGATTTTATTTAGGGGTGTTACACTAAATATTAAAACAGGTTTTCTTATTATTTGTATAATATTCAGAAAACCGTGCATCGTTTCACTTCCGCTTCACAATCACGCATCACTTTGTGTTGATCTGACATAACACCTGATAAAACACACTGAGGTTTGTGGCGATAAAATGGCAAAAAGTGCAGGGGGTATGAATACTTTTTTGCATCACACACACACGCATTCACTGTGAATACTGTCTCCTGTGGTTGGCTCCCCGGTTCCCTGTGAGGACATTTGCTATTCTGTTTCAGGGCCGTATTCGTCATTTTCAAGATACAGGGGAGTTAGCACCCCACCCTCCCCAAATACACACATATACACACACACACACACAGACTTACAAATCTCTCCCTCCCCTGTCGGCCTCCATTTCACAGGCCCTCACCATCCGCGGCGTCACTGTCTCCTTCAAAGCACCAAATTAACGGCCAACAAAATATCGTCCCTTTGACCGTCCCGCGTGGGGCCGACCCACAGAGACTTATCATTAAAGTGGAGAAATGAGGAAGGAAAAAGAAGGAAGTGGACTGGGAAGAAGAGAGGTGGGGGGTTGGATTCCCGGGCAGTTTGACAAACCTTGTCTGATAATGACCCTGTGTGACTGTGCTTTCACTCGGTCTAAATGTACTGTGTGTGCAGCCTGTACAGTATGTGCTGATGTGCTCTGTTCTCTCTCTCCCTCTCTACCTCTTCTGCCACCTTTTCTCCTCCTCCCTGTCCTCCCCTCGCTCCCCCCCCCCCTCCCAGCCTGTCAGATGAGTGGTAGCTAGCAAGCGAGCGGTGGAAGGCAGCGTGGCGGCGGCTTCTATTTGAAGTTGTAATGGTGTCAAAAAGTCAGGGCTGACTGACAGACGTCAGTCCCACAGGGCCTCATTAAAAACAGACCCACTTGACAAGGAAATAATTGAGCGCTGGCGACAACTCGGGGGCCCCTCCGCGTTTTTAGATGTTTTTATTTTCTTTTCATTATTAGCGCCGAGCTATTATGTTCATTAAGAAATGGCATTAAAACAAGTTTTTTTTTTTTTTTTTAAAGCGGGGGGGAGAGGCGGAGGGACGTATGGAGGTGGAGAGATAACGATTTGTTTAGAGCCCCTTTTCCTGTTTTATTATTTAAACAGGAGCACTGTCATGTGAAACCCTGGCAGACGTCGGCTATCAACTCTCTTTTCCTCTTTTTCTCCTTCCCTCCCTTTTATGTTTTCCTCCTCCATACATTGCTCTCATTTTTTCACCTGTCCTCTTTCTCTCTCCATCCCTTTCTTTCTTTCTTTCTTTCAGTCTCCCCTACTGAGTGACGTGTGTCATCGGAATACAAACTAGATTATTAATCAGTGCCCACCCCCGCAAACCCCCAACACACACACACACCTTCACTTTACCATCATCTTTCAATCGGCCGATTTGGTTTTCGACAAGCGTTTCACCGCAGAAAGCTGAGGATGAAAACTTGTCAAAAATAGGTTATATCTTATTCCAAAGGGCAACAATAGCAGCAGGTACAGACACCTTTTAATATTTAATTTAGACGGGTGTTAACCCTCCTTAAGTGACTGGAGGAGCGACGTCTTCCATACAGACACCACAGGACGAGGGTGGGGCAATTAATTATTTGATGTCTGAGGAGTGGTTTTCTTTCTTTTAGATTTCCTTCCACTGTTTGCTTTAGAACGTTCTTCATTCATCCGTTGATCTCATGTTTTTCCTACACATCCTGCTGAACTCACCTCCCATTTACAGCTCCATCTTCAAATAGTTCATTTATTTCACTAAATTATATTATGAAGATTTTTTTTTTACAACTAATGAAAATCCAAAATTGAGTTTATCTGAAAATTGGTGTTTTCTGTTGTTTTTGCTTGTTTGCAGTGGGGGCCAAAAATGTCAAACTGAAAGTAATCAGTCTTCTTTTAAAAAATATTGCAAAAAACATTTTATTTCTTTATTTTGACCTGCTAAATAATTAGCTAAACCTGTAATATTTTAGTGAAACAAGCAAAGCAGTCTTAGTTCTGTTATTACATCCCTGCCTGAGCTGGCAAAACAAATTTTGGCATTCACTGATGTCGTCGAGGTCCAAACAAAATCAGTCCAAGGACTGCAAATATCCCCTGCGCCGCAGTTTGGACTCCTCTGGCCTGCACAGTTAGCTGCTAGTTAGCAGTTCACTCCATGATCTTTGTAATCATGGCGTGAACTGCTCCATGATTTCTGTAATGTTCACAACATTACAGAAATCCAAGTTGCTTGAATGTGAATGTTCTGCAGTCGTGATGATGCAAAAGTTTTTGAAGTCCAAAATAACCATCCAGCAGGAAACTCACGCTCCACATACTTCCCTCTACTGATGAGCTTTTTTGAGAAAGTGTAGGACTTGGCGCCTGTTTAAAAATAAAAAACACCAAAACCTGCTTTAATGGCCTGTTAAAGGCCAATCAAATGGTCCAGCAAACTGGCCTGGCCTGAACCCCATAGAAACGAACAGCAGTATTGTCAGGAGGAATATAAGCGAACCCAGAGACAACTATACAGACAGACCGAAGGCCGCTGCTAAAGCAAGCTGGGCCACAGGCTGTTCACCTCCATGACACGCCGCATTGATGCAGTAATTCATGCTAGAGGAGAAATGACCAAGGACGTTTTTCTTAGTAAGCAAATATTTATCAGTTTTATACGTAAATCTGATTTTCCAAGAAGTGAGCTGCAGGCTTTAATCACCAAGTTCTCACTTGAAATACAGCATGTCACTCTGTGTGTAAGGAATGCTTCGATTAAAACTTCTCCATGATATTCTAAGCTCCTTATCGTTTATATTGCAAACATTACATTAGAGATTCTGCGGTGCTGATTTTTCTTGGCCACCTTTGTTTGCATCAGTGCCATCCGCTGTGCCGATCTCAGCAGTTCTCCCTTCGTCCTTTCTTCAAGGTTTCACATAAAACTTGTAAAAGGAAGCCTCCCAGACAAGGACTCTCTGTGATGCGCCACCATTACAAACAGCCTGATGTTTGTCAGCCATTTAAGACGACAAGAGATTATGACAAGCGACGTTTGAGCCGTCTTTCCCCCCGTGCAGGGTGGGCCTTAAACTGCATAAACAGCGCCAGTGGTGGGATCTCGACGGGAGGGTGGTTCGCTTCATCTTCAGCAGGGTCCGCGATGCTGTCATCTGCCACACATCAACACACACGTGTAAAAAACATAAAGAAAAAGCGGGCCCGCAACAACGGCCGCCCAAGAAAGAAAGCCCACACACAATGGCGCTGTTTGAGGGCCACAATGAGCATTATTTTTGATTCAGCAGGCACACAAAAGTGCATGCACGCTGCAGCACGTATGGTGGATGCAGCCCATTAAGAAGAGGGACACGCAATCCAGTGTAAGCCTGTTAGAAGAGGAGCCATGTTCTCCGTTTGTACACGCCACCAGTTCCCAGCAGAATGGCCGCCTTTCTCTCATCTGTCTTTTCTTTTCGCCCCATCAGCGCTGTCAAGCATTTTATTGCCATTTGTGCTCACAGTGAAATGACAATGGGCCCCATTTGTTTCAGGAAGCTTCTGCAGCCGTAGATGCACGGACGTCTGTGGGCTTACATGATGATGCAGTTGAGACGCAGCCTGAGCGGTGGAATAAAACGGTGACGCATAGAAAGCATTTTTTATTTTTAACATTAAGTTTACACACCAGGAAGAAACATCAGAGTTTGGCCCTGAATCTGAGCTGATCAGCGTCGTTTCTTACTGTTTTTAACTTAAAATAAGCTGCAATTAACATAATCTGAGTCAAACAAGGAAAATCAAACAATAGTCCAACCTCTATAAAACAAAATCTCACAACCTGTTGTTGAATTTGTGTTAGCTTTTTCCTTGTAAATTGGGATTTAGATGGATAAAAATTCCACATTCTCAGGATGTGACTCAGAAATGTAAGTGAAGGTGTTAATTTACTGGAAAAGGAGTATTGGAAAGTGCGGATAATGCGCTCAAAATATTTGTGTTTGTAACTTGGACTAGTTTTCTGCAGTGGGTTTACCCGTTTGTGAAGAGCTGCAGAAAAACCTCTGGTATTCTAAGCTGAGGATATCGCTTAGAAGACTCAAATGATCACTTTCAAGATATCTAAGACCAAATCTGTTTTTTTGAGCCCTGGTTCTCTTTCTGTATCTCTTGCTCTTTTTGCTGCCACGTTATCTGGAAACCTTTGCTGTTTTCTCAAGGTATGACATGGTAAATCTTTCTGAAAACAATAATTCAGATAAAAGTACAAACAAAGCACTAGCTGTACTTAGCGATACTTCGCAAAAAAAGGGGGAGGGGACTTTAGTTCTGGAAACTAAAGTCCTCTATTATTGCCGAGCGATTTGGCTGCATGGAAAATTGGAGCTTGTTCAAAGGAGCATTTAATGCAGATAACTATTTACAACCAAATTGCAAAACAAATGTAAATTAAACTGTCTGTTTTGTTTCCTAGAGGCAAACAACACATAGGATTGATTGTTTTAAAAGCAAAGTAGCAAACAGCTTTAACCTTTTTAAATTCAGGTTTAGTTTCTCTCAAATTTTGCAACACAGGCTACTGAACAATTAGTGATTGTGTTTGAACAATTTAAATGACACTTTGGATCAACTAACAGCATTAGCATGATGTGATAACTCACTATAATTAAGTGTTTCTTGGGTGCGCTTTTCGTAAACGGGGATATGTTTACAATTTTCTGTTTGCATACGATTGCTTGGCAAGGTTCTATTGTTTAACTAAACAGCAATTTTTACCCTTAGCACAGGTAAATAAACGGCTATTTGGCTTCTTATTTTAACACTGCTCCAACACTAAACCTATGCATGGGTAGATTGGCTAGCTGAGTGTTAGCTCATGTTGAGTTTCGTTGGCTTTGAAAGTCCTAATTTGGAATTTGTGTTGACATTACAGCCTAATTGAACTTGTTCTAGGAACAAGTTCAGTTGTTGTGAGGCTTTCTAATGTTAGCGATAGCAATTGTAACCATATGAACACACAGGGAACACACCCGCAAAAGGAGATTATACAGTTCTATGCTTGCTTTGTTTTAATGAGGCACCATAGAAAACAGAGTACGTCTGATTCGTTCACTTGAAAATTAACATTTTTGTGGAATTTTTTTTTGTTCGGCTACTGAAGATATTTGAAGACCGATGGAACGGGTTTTTCTCACCAAATGATTGAATTCAAGGTATTTATTGTATATAAAAGCTTTCCTGCTTGACTTTTGTCCAAAAATTGTGGCACAACTAAAAATTTGTATTTACCTTAAATTGCCACCGCAAACATTTGGAAAGATTTGTGCTGACTTTCCAAATGTCGGTCTCCCGGTAACCAGCTTTGCTACCAGCTGCAAGTGAATAACTACTTGAATAACTTTGGAGGCAAGTAGAAAGGCAAATCAACTACAAGCCGTGTGTTTTTAAAGCCTGTTAATGTTGTTCTGTAAATGTTCAGCCAAAGAAACATTAAAACGCAAAGAAGCAAGTAAAAGCCGAGCTGAGATGGCCAAACCGAATCACTTAGCAGCATTTACCAACCCCCTTCTCCCGTCCTCTTCCTCCTCCTCCTCATTTCTCATCTCCATCACACCTCCATGTTTCTCCCTGTAGAATACCGCCACAGCCTTTGAACTGAAATTAACACTTTACCTCTACAAAGACGTACAATTGTAGCAGCAATGTCATTTGCATGATAATCTGAAGATGTTGAAAGGCGAGCTGCTAATGGCAACCCCCCCCTTTTTTTCTCCTCTTCATTCATGTTTTGCCACTTTTTCGTACGCCCTTCACCCCTGACTGTACAGTCAGAGATTACAGCATGTCCAAGTAAATGTTAAAGAAAGTCATTTATGATTTTTCAGATGTTGGGGTCGGGTCTAATCTTGTGAAAGTTTCTCCTTGGGTCGGTTGTCAGTTTTAAAAGACAAAAATCGTAGAACGAAGATGGAAGGTGAAAAGTAGGGATGAGTGCAAAGGAAGCCAGGTTGCCTGCGAGGCACTGAGTGGCCTGGACGTTCTTAGAGAGGAGAGTTTAGTTGGGCTCGCCCCTGTACATTAATTTACTTTGCATACGGTGTCTTAGCAGACACGATTCTAAATTTCCAACTGGGAGGCATCAGTGGAGGAATCGCTGCCTTCAAAAGACGTCCTGCCAGTCACGCTTCTCCCGTAGACGGAGATCTGAGCGCGCCGTGATAACCTGCGACATCTTTCTGGAAAAACGGGGAGTCGATCAGCTTTGATGGAGCACATCCGCCATGACAGGCTACTGAGGAGCTCGCTAATGAACTGAAAGGGTGGTGGGGAGGAGAACTGAGGGGGGGATTTGCTTAGCATAAGAGCACAGAGATGGGTGGATGATTTGGGGAACGGATGGATGGATGGACAGATTGAGAAGCTGAAGCTCTCAGACATTTAACTAGATGGAGGACAGAAGGAAGTAGAGATTGTTTGCATAGAGATGACGCCCTCCAATACTTCCGTCAAATCTTTGTTTACCACCTCCATCTATATGCAGCCTCCCCACAGGTAGATGTTGGTAGTTAAATATTCATCAGAAGTTATGCACCATGGAAACTCTCTGGTCAGTTTTTCCATGACAGCCAGGAAGTTTTATTTGATTCTCAGACTGGTGTACTGGGTCAGCTGAATCAACACTGTAAAGGTTGCAGTACTTGCATGATCTCTCCTTTAAAACAGTATTTTCATTTCTCCTTTTTCTCATGTAATTATGACCTTTCTAGTAACATCCTTTCAAACTTTTCTACCAACTGGATCGAGATCTGCTTCGTTTTATTTGCTTACAAAATGCACGTACTGTAAGTCAGTAGGAGCAGCTCTGTGATTCTGACTGGATGATGTTTGAATAAAAATGCAGGTGTTGTGAAATTTAAGAAAATGTAACTGATTATAATTGATTTTATTTATATACAAAAAATCATCTCAAACAGATTGAGCTGTTTTAGGGCCACTTGTCACTTTAAATCACTTGTCACAACTTATTTGCTGCTATGGCCACGACGCCCGACTCAGTGCTGACACTTGAACGTGAAAATGGCTGCAAACAGATGCATAAACATACAATCATACAGCTTTGAAAAGCAAAAGTAGAGACTCCTGCACAACCAACAAGAATTCAGCAAGTGGTTTCTGTCAACAAAACAGTTATCTTTTCCAGCAGCCATTGTACAACTCATACAGTGGTAAAACCAGCTCACTTAGCAACTTGGATTACTAAGGAGGAACTGGGCTCAGCTGGGGCTGATGGGTAAGAGCGCAGTGCTGTTACCCATCGATTATGACTGAACAGTCGGGAGGTTTTTGAAATGCCTCGTTTTCCAGACACCAAAAAACATTAACTTATTGCCAGATAACAACTAGGTTGCTTTTCTTAACCTCTTTGACTGTTTATAAAAGCAGCTGAGACCCAAAGGAAATTAGAAAAATGTGCAAATGTCAATTTTGCATTATCGTCCTCTTTTAAGAGATGTGGCAACCTCGACAGCCTCACAAAAAACAGAGACTTCAGCCTTTAGGTGCCAATCACATCCCGTCTTGGCACCAACATAACTCCTTCTCTCTGTAGCCTCTCTAAATTCTTCCTACAACCAAGTTCTTGCCAAAACACCTTAGGAGAAAGTTAGGAGAATTTCCCTCCACTTGACCATTGCACACAGCTGACTCACAACTTGCGGCAGCAGGTAGGATAAGGTGTCACTCCTCATTCCATGCAACCCTGTGTCATATAAACGGAAAACAACCCTTAACCAGCTCTGGCAAGTTATTAAAAGGAGTTTAAACCACTGGAACATTTTTTTAAAACCATGGTATCTCTTGAAACCAAAGACCGACCCATGTTATACTCAAGTACCAAATTGTAAACCAAGCTTTTCTGGGAAAACATTTTTGTGTTCACCTTAGAAAACAGCTCGCAGGCACTAAAGAAAAAAATAATAATACAGGCTTTCTTACTGTGCACACACTCTCTGAGCTTTACACACAAACACACACTCCCCTATTGAGACGTATGGACGTGGCAACAAAATGCACAACTTTTTGTTCATCTCAAGGACTTGTGAGGGCCCAAGTGAACTGAGAGGCCTTATTGATTTTACCTCTTTTCATGCTGCGACTCTGGGATTACCCATTTTCTCATTCATTTTTAAACACCACTCGAGAGATTCTTCTTTTCCTTTTCCCTCAGTTTTTTTCCCTTTTCCATAACCCTTCACTTCCACCCAGCATGCGCGCACATGCACACCCTCCACCCCCCTCTCCCACTCCCGCCCCCCACACACCTGTGCAGCGGTTGTACCTACCACTGTCTCCTACAACCAAGTCCTTCCTTGACCCTGGAAATTGTAATGCAGCCATAGATCACAGCTGCTGAATATCAGGGCTTACAAAAGCGGTTAAATAAAATATGTTGAAATCATCCGATCCCAGAGGCCACACCAGAAATTCTAATCAGGTGAGAGGAAGGGGAAGGAGTCAGGAGGAGGATTATGGGTAAAGAGAAACGTATGGATCTACAGGGCAAAAAGCAAAGAGAGGTGAGACTGAATGAAAGTCACAGCCGGTTCAGTCAAGTCCTCGAAATGAGGGTTTTTCAGATGCCTGACTGCTATTGTGACTATAATTGTCCAAAAACTAAAGAATTAGGGTCAACTATGTGTCTGGCGTCACTTTTAAAGCTTGTAGGATAAACCACCCATTAGTTTTGACCTTCATCCTCCAGATAAACTAAGCTTTACAATTTAGATCAAATAAAGTATCTTGAAAAAATATCAACTAATCTCTGTAAGTAATGAATGATTTTAGTGACATTCTGAGCTGCTGCTGCTGTTGTTGTTCTGTTTACACAAAACCCTTCTACAGCGGCGTTGGACTCTCATACGAGACAAAACAAGGGACAGCAAAGGTGAAGTATTTCACTTCAATTTTATTATTATTGTTCAAAAGTGAATGGTGAATTGTTTATTACATCAAAATTCTGTTGAGTGATTGCATGTGTGAAATATTTTAAATGTGGGAAACAACCGCAGGCAGGGATAATGTTCAGATAATGCATAGCTCTGTTTGTTGCCAATGCAAAGCTAGACTGAGGAAAGACTCAAAACTCTCTTTAAATCACAAAAAGCAAATCTCTTAAAACATCAACATGAGGCCGGCTCTGCATTACACAACGTGGTGAAAGGCAAGACAAACAGGGGGAAAAGGAAGTTATATTAACTGCATATTAGGAAAAAAAAATCTGTGATAAACAGGTAATATGTAACCAGTCTTAAGTGGACTCCACATCATAGGAAGACTTCTCGGAAAAGAAGTTTGCAGAGGTAACATGTTTTTTTTTTTATTTGATTCATAAACTCCTAGTTAGAGCATTGAAATAACTTTCATTTTGACATCTAAATAGATATTGTTTGACATGTAATGTTTTAAACTGCTTTATTTTGCTGAAAAAGAGTTGCCGTTTCTTTTAACCCTTTGTCAACAAGTGTTTATTTTACATTTACTGTAGTTGTATGTTTCAATTTGGCACTGGTTTAATTGTAAGCGAGGCTTGTTCTGGCTTATTTTATTTAGTCTAATAATTTACTGGACATTATATTCTTTCTCTATGATCTTTATAAATATGTTTTGTTTAGTTTTTCCTTTCAAAAAAGAAAACTAATCTTCTTCTTTATGATTGTGTGTTTCAACTCGCTGGAAAGACCAAGAATTGATTTTCACATGAATGAACTTCATGTTTGTTTATGCACATTATAGTTACTTCAAGATCATTTAGGAGCCAAATACACTAATTCATAATCTGAGACACAATATAATTTTTTTGTGGCTTGCAGGACTTCACAAAGGTATTTTAAAAGATTCTGAACAAAATCATTAATTTCATTTAATCTATGCCGTTCTGTTTTCCACAATTCATTGGAAAACGGTCATCGCCTCAAGCGAGCAGTCTTCAAAGTGTTGGAGCTCCTCATAACCTGCGGTGTCAAACGACTATTTGTAAAATAATTGAGTCTCCGGATATTAATGTTCTCATTTTATGCTAAATAGGCCAAGTACATCCCTGACCCATAGGTCTTCCTTTGACCAGACGTAGGAGGGTGTAAAAACATATTAATTATTCTCCTGGCATGCTTGTTAAAGCGCACCACAAAGGTTGACCCAGCTGAAAGCAGCCCATTGCACAGTGCTGCTTTAGATTAACACATTTAGTGTGTTTTATTTTTTGAATCTCAGACTGATTTAAACGAGGTTCAGTTCTGACACAAGACATTGGCACAAACCCCAGTTTTCAAAAATAATTTTTCAATGCAATGCGAAAAACATAAACCGACCTTAAACGTCAGGGTTTTTTTCTTCTCTTTTTCTTTTCTCTTTTTACGAGTGCCATGAAAACTTTCATGCTGTGGTTCCCACGACTGAACACCCCACGGACTCAGCCACATGTAAAAAAAAAAAAGAAAAAAAAAAAAGAAAACTGCGGACAGTCCGGTGCGAGGTGATTGATCGCACTTCAATCCCTCAGTGGTTCTCCAAACACGGAGACGCTCAATTACACTTCAGGATCAAAATGCTGAATTCACACACTGAACTCAGGAGAGAAGGAGGTGAAAAGAGAAATATGCAGAGACCTGTGATGGGGATATTCTGTACACAGGCCAACAGTTTGACTCTAACAATTCACAAAGCACTTATATTTTTTTAGTTCTACATACAAAGACTAAAAAGCCTTTGAGTTTTGTTTTATTCCATATATGTTCAATGCCTTAAAGTTAATATTGAGTTAAACCTTTGGTAATGACTTATTTAAAAAAAAATAATTAGACATTTTACTCCCTTTGGTAGAGAGAAAAATCTGTATTTTAATAGGTTTGATTCAGACTGCCCGTGTATAAATAACTATCCTTTGAATTTGTTGACAGTTTGTTTCACTGCAACCAAATAACTTGTAAGTGTTTTTAGGTTTTTCTCTACCAGCTTTGAATATTTATGTCCATTCTGCTTTCCAAAACAGCCCAAGCTCTGTGAGATTGGATAGGAAGAATCTGCAAGCACCAATTTTAAAGACTTGTCACAGGTTTCAATTGAGTGTCTAGACTTTGACTGGACCATTCATTATGGTTCACAGCTGTTGTCTTTTTAAATAAGTACTCCCACTTCTTATTTCTGCATGTCATCCAGAGTTACTATGGGTAGGATGGAGTATTAAGGTAACTTAAAGAAAAAAATAGTGGAACATTTTTTGTTTTTTGCTCACCCATTTCAAATTTAAAGTTGATATGGTGATGAAAAGCTGGAAAAAAATCACACCTTGGCTATATTTTCTGTAAATTCAGCATCAATTTCATGTCCTTGTTAATGACACTCAACTCTTCTTTTCTAATTCATCAAATTCATCACTTCCTTCCTCTTCCACCACTTCCTGTTGAGCTCACATAAAATCCTGGTTTGTGTCAAACTTCCTTAACCAACAAAGTTTCTACTCTTTGGCTCTAAATCCATCCTATCCAAAGTCAACAGTTTGTCTCCGTGGTTTCGCTCTGATCTCAGGCTGCTAGTTCTCTTCTCCTTGGTCTGCCAAATAAATCCCTCCAAAAACTTCAAATGGTCCAAACTGACTAAAACCCCTCATTTTATCATATCTCCCCAGTCTTACAGCAACTTGTTCAGAATACAATTTGTACACATTCAAGGCCATCCAGTGCATCAATCCTCCCTACCGGTCCAATCTCCCTCATTCCCGCTCTCCCTGTTCTTTCTTTTCTATCCACCTCACTATTCCCTCTGTCTGCCTCGGCACCACGGGGAGCAGAACCTTTTCTCTCTCTGCTCCCCAACTCTGGAACTTCGTACCTCCAGACATCCATAATATTGACTATTCTGACGCTTAGATCACAACTCAAAACTCAAGTTAGCTTTTTCACTCATCTTGGGGTTTTTTTTTTGTTTATTTTTGTATTGTTTTCATCTTGTAAAGTGCTAACAAACAAAATGCATTATTATAATATTATTATTGGGTAAATGAACCAGTACTTTATAGTAGGATTTTTTTTAAAAAAAGGAAAAATTATCTTCATCTGGATGGAGACTCAAACTGAGATCTAGATTTGTAGGCGGACCAGAGTTCGCTCTTTTGGTCCACATCAGAGTTTGATTGTTTGTTCACACCTCCCCAAATGAACCAAACGTTCCAGGCAAACAAGTTAGAGGTTGATTAAAGCGAACCAAACTGTTTATGTTCTAGTGAGGTTTCCCCGAACCAAAAGTGGATTCAAAGTATCCGTCCCTCTGAATTCAACTGTAACACTAGTCCTGTTGCAAGAGTACTTCAGTATTTCTGAAATGTAAAGGCTAAACAAATTATACCATTTGATTAAAAATAAATCCTCTTCTATGGCTTTCACAAAGCAAACTGCTTATTCATCCAACCCCCTGTGTGCACTATTGAAACCAAATGTAATCTTGCATTAGATTTTGATGGAAACGGTTGAAGGACAAACAATTTGGATACAGAGCGATCTCAGAGTAGAACGCATCTAATTCCTTTCAAAGGACGCTCAGAACCGCAGGACTCATTCAAAGAGGGAAAATGCTTTCTCGAGTGGCCGTCTTTCACTGAAGCAGGACAACGGGAACAAAAGGTAAATAAAACTGGTAGACTGATGCTTTCACAAAGAATTTTGTTTTTCCTTACTCAAAGATGCAGAGAGGTCGAGTCGTGCCGGGGTGGCTGTGCGTTGACCTCGGGTTGTCCTCGGTTCTGAGTGGGCGTCTTCTGCTCCTAACGCTGAGCTCCAGATTATCTTCTGCACAGTTTTTGCCTCTGTTCTTTCAGACAACTCTTCTCTTTCTGTCCATGGCGACCAACAAGTGTCCTACTGGGACACTTGTCATAAATGTGCATTGTTCATCCATCATTAAGGCCCATCTTTTATTTCCACATGGTCATTCAACACCGTTTCATTGTGTGGAAACTTATCTTTTCTCCTTGCTCAAATTTTCTAAGGGATTCATGATAATGGCTGCAGATATGAATGAGTGGTTTGAATTATTGCTGCAGTTAAAAGAAGTGAAGAACACGACTAAATTTTGTTGATGATAAAGGCTTGTGATAAATTTGATATTTTCTCCAAATCAAACATTTTTTATAACTTATTACTTAGAGTAATAGTGAGAAACCCTCATCAGCGTCCTCTTCATTTCATTCATTACATCATCACAAATCACTAAAGAAATGAATGAAACAGCTTTAAAACCAGATTGTCAAAGGGACTCCATTAAGTGTTCACCTGAATGCTGTAGTTTTTTATTTTTCCAGTATCTCACTTGATAACTGAACGGACAGGACTCAAGGCCTGCATGGATTCAGAGGGATGGTCTGAGAGTTGCGCTGTATCTTTAAGGAGCAGTTCAGTTAACAGATGCACCTCTTGTTCCCTTCCTGATGAATATAAACCCTCAAACTGAGCTGCTAGACTGTATATCGGTGCTTTACAAGGGGAAATATTTTCCCCACGGTTGCAAATTACAGAATTTTGGAGAATGTTTTATGACCTTAATATCTAAAAAAACTGAGATTAGTTGTAATAATGCCCTAATGCTTCAAACATATTAAAAGATGTTTATATTTTTTAAACTGGAGGTGTGGAGAAGCTGTGTTAAAGTAGCTGCCTCAGGTACAAACCCATGGACTTCCTGTTGGATTCTGTTGCCGTCAACTCTGGAAAAGTTCACACTACAGGCCAGAATTTAACACCCAGGAATTACAAACAAAATAATAATAAAACAAAACTATACAATTGAACGTTTTCCTGAATTTTTGTTTGCATGTTTTTAAACCAACTTAAGCTCTCTTGTTCCCATACCCATTCTTTCTGATATAAGTGATGTCTTAAATCTGATTAGATTTTATCTTGTCATCTTTTTAACCGCGGTTTCCTGAAGAAAAGCTCTTGACTTTATTAGTTTTGCTCCTCAAAATTTCTGGAAGTTAATTCCATAAATTCCCCAAACACATACAGAGATGCAACATTCAGCTTTCATGCAACACAAAACTGGAACAAACGTCCATAAAACAGCTGAAACACTGAGTTCCTTTAAATCAAGACTAAAAACCCACCTGTTTAGAGCTGCTTTCGAACCAAAATAAATGATGGGTATTGATGATTTTGAGGACGGCACTAAACAAAATGACAAGATGTAATGTTTGTTGCTGCTTTCTCAATTGGTGACTACATGTTGTTGTTGTTATTATTTATTATTTTTTTTATGTTTTTATGATGTAAAGCGCTATGAACTGCCTTGATGATGAAATGTGCCTTACAAGCTAATTTGATTGATTTATTGATTTTGCCATAAAGTGACAAGACATGAAAAGAGTGATGAACAGATGTGTTTTTGTCTCTTAATAGGCTATTCAAACTGAGAAGAAGAGGAAAACTTGGAAATCTTCCTGAAGGTAAGGGTTATCTCGGTGCAAATTAAACATGTAAGTCAAACCAATGTATTTAGCAGCTTTATATACAGAACAAAACATCTTATAAGAAAACACTCATTAAGCAAAAAAAAAAGGTTGTGAAATAAATTTGGAAATTTGGCTAAGCAGAAATCCATGTGGGCAGAAAAATAAAACCTCATACTGGCCCCACATTTATTAATTTCACCACAGTTAAAAGTACGTAAAAAAGCCTTGAACTAACTTTCTTTTTTCTATTTTGTGTTGATTTATTTGAGATAAAAGCCTTCAGTGATTTAAGAGACATATTATTGTACAGCAATAGCATAATCTCAACCAAAACAAAGAGGATAATCCAACCTTCAGTGTAAAGTAAAAGTAAAAGATCATTGATGGAAAACCAATCAAAAAAACATTTTCAATCCAATAGATATCCAAAGTTAAATCATAATGTTTGTTTTATTTAAGGTCAGGTGTGTGTTAGTCAATAGTCTTAAATGAGTTTTAGCAGTCGTGATGCCTCAGTAGATATCTGTCAGGGGTTTAACTCCAGGAGTTACAATATCCTGACTGATGGATGATGGCTATCCACCTGAGAAGACCAAGAATCCAAGAAAAGGCCAGACATGTGGACAAAGACAAGCTGAACATGAAGCCGGGGGACATGCATGAGAGGTTTGCTTCAAAGCAGAGGAAACCAACATGGAAAGGGAAATCATCTGACCTTGCAAGTGAAAGAAAGGTCCTCTTAAATGTGAAATTTAGTTTAAGGGTTTCCGAAATGCCAGAAAAGCTGCAAGAGGACGACTTGTGAGGGCACAACGTCAGGCTTTGGCATGCAGAATGGAGAATTAAAGACTCTTGTGTGACAGACAAAGCGACAAACTCTGCAACATATTTGACATATAAGATTTAAAGAGCCAGATGAGCATTTAGATCAGAAACAGTGTTAATCAGGTTTCATCAGCACCATGGACAGCTACACAACTTTTCACTGAGTTTTTAAGTAAATTATCTTTCTCGTTTAAAAGTAGGACAGATTTAAATAGGAATAGCTTTATCTAAAATTACAAATTAGGCAGAAATTTGAGCTTTTGGATGTGATCTTTCTTTGGTTTTAATCCACTTTTCTGTTACAGTTACTGATCTTCAGCAGCTCCCCTAATAATGCTTATTAAAGTAAATCTGG
This sequence comes from Xiphophorus maculatus, assembly GCF_002775205.1. Classification (NCBI taxonomy): domain Eukaryota; kingdom Metazoa; phylum Chordata; class Actinopteri; order Cyprinodontiformes; family Poeciliidae; genus Xiphophorus; species Xiphophorus maculatus. Next base: position 7,590,149 of record NC_036452.1, on the reverse strand, counting down.
AACATTTTTAATTCATATTTTGGTTATCAAAATGCATAGGTGCGTTTTATAACAAGTAATCAATAAGGCTCTGTTTTTTTCCAGTTTAAGTATGAATGAATTAGAGACCCATTTCTCTTAGACACTCCTCAAAATGGGAAAGACGAGAAACCATTCTATTCTAGAAAGGCAGTTGTCAGTGACACTCCAAACAATTTCTGAAAAATAAATTAAGCTAAAGCACTTTTAATGTAAACTATGTACTTTATAAAGGTGACAGAGTGAGTCTATTTCTCTAAGCTGCTCCTCAAAAGGGGGAAGATAGGAGAACATATCTTTCAAGCAAATAAAACACCTAATATGAACCAGTCCTGACAATTCCTACAAAAGAAATTTAAATAAAAGTTTTAAAGTTGACTCTTCATAAGTGGAAACACAAGCGAACATGATGGTTAAGTAAGGTGTTTTCAAGTTATATAGACATAATTTACTTATCTACGCCCAAAATGGAAAAGACAAGAAAACTCACGATTCAAGTAAATGTGTAAAACAGAATTTGTAGCTCTTATTAATGGTCCAATAGGATAAATGTAAATGAAGCACTTAATATATACTGTTTTAAATTGACAAAAAGGACAAACTTCTCTTCCTCGGCGCTCAAAATGGGAAGACGAGAGAACATGCCATTCAAATAAAACAGATGTGTGATGATCTTAATTCAGGGATTCGTTGTTTATCTGGCTAAAAAAAAAAGAAGGTAGAAAAAAAATGTCCAAACTCTTAAAATATTTATTTATTATCAGGCTTTTTACTCATTGTTACCAGCAGCGCCAGGAAACACAGAGAACGGTGTAACTTTTGGTGACTACAGAACCCACAGGGCTCAAAACGGACAAATAAGCTGGAGAAAATGGCTTCATTACGGCTGAGAAACCAAAGCAGCGGTGTTTTACAAGTGGCACACACTGATGCTCAGCCAGACAGATTGTTGACGAAGCAGAGGGCTCTCCTGGTTACACCACGACTCCTTAAAAAACAAAAATCCCCCGACGAAGCTGCAGCTCGGAGCTGCCGTGGTGTAGGGGGCCGGGGTCACCGGTTCATCCGTCAGAGAGGCTCGGCGCTGATGGATGGCACTCAAAGCAACGCACGCTCAATCCGCTGTAGCCCTAACCGCTGAGAAAGGGCCTTTGCAGGCAGGGAAATAAATAAATAAACAGCAACATCAAAGGGATGTTCAAAAGAAAAACAAAGCTTGCACAGGTTCGTTTGCGAGCACACACACACACGCGCGTACGCGCGCCGGCTCTCTTGCACACACATCCGGAGAAAAGGGAGGCGGAGGGGAAAAATACAAAGGACTGAAAGCGTACACATAGTTTACTCTCCAATGACACTCAGCTCGAAGAAAACCCAGACAAACAAGGCAGAGTGGTGAAAATTGGAGTGTTTGATGGTTTGATATTCACGCTGAAAAGACTCAAAAACAAAGAGCGGGTCAAAAACTGAATAAAAAGTGAATTTTCATGTAATTTTTGGCCCGATTCAAATCTGTTCCTCTAAACAGCCTTAATGACCTTCATGCAAATAACGGTGTTGAAGCCGCAAACAGATCCCTTTACGTCTTAATATAGAGTTTGTTTTACTTTAACAAAATCATAATTTACATATTAACTCAAATATCAAGTGATGTTTCTGATTGATGTATTTGTTTTATGTTATCAACACTTTTACGGAAAAGAACCACTTCTGTATCTGCTTGACTTGAAATATTATTTTGGTGCTGTCCATAAAACAGGCCAAACTTGCCCATATTTACAGTCGAGGATCCAGGTCCGAAAGTATTTCTAAACATCACTGATAGAAATCTGCAGGTAATAAGTGGCATCTCAGGTTCGCCAAGTCTCCATGACAACCATTAACAAAAGAGCTGCTTCTGTCCTACCATCACAAATGTGAAGCTGTGGTGTTTCCTAAATGTACTGTAGCTGTGTAGTTTGGGTAGCAGAGACTGAGATTTAGTTTTATGGCAAAAAGAAAACATTTTTTGCAGCGAGATTGTACCTGGTTTATGTCAGAGCAGAGGTTTTTTGGTATGGATGTTTGGATGTTCTTCCCCGGTTCTCTCCAGGTACTCCAGAATCCTCCATCATGTCACTTAGCTTCTACAAACTCCCTGTAGCAGTAACTGTGCAACTCCATAAACACTGGAGTTGTTTATGTTGGGGCTTAAAATTTGGAATATGTTTTTCTCCGTAAATATAAACTCATAGGGATTAATATTTTCGTAACTTTCTTAACTTCGACCTGCTTGTTTTCTTCCCCACTAAACTAAAAACAACCAGGCTTGGGTTTGCAATGTCGAGAATTGGGGTAGAAAGAGACTTGACTTAGTTAGAAAGAATATATTTTTTTGAAAAAGGACCAATGACTGACTTCACTGCTGCCTCTTCAATTTATAAATTATCAATTGCATCCTAACTAAATTCCCAGATATTTAAATAAACTGTATAAAAAGAGACAATTTAATCTCTCTATACTTTGGTTTCTCTCTATCTGACAAAGAATCAGAATAAATGTTTCCTTTATTCAGTTAAGAATACCTAAAATATTTTTATTTAGTAGACTAAAGAAAAAATATGGATATTTTTCTTTTCAAAATCAAGAAAAGTTATCAGATGTGGAAGTATGATAGATTAGTCAATGTCCATTTAGAAAACCCATTTGTCCCCATATTTTAGCTTCCTGAGTTCTTGACAGGTTGTTTCAATATTCAATATTTTGTCGTATTGTTCTTTTCTCACAAAATGATAAAGTTTGTAAAGTGCACCAGTCCCTCTAGCCACAAAACGCCCACAGAGCACAATACTGACACCTCTGTACTTCAGAGCTGACATGTTCTCATGCATTTTGGCCCATTGCGCCCAATTTCTTTAGTTTCAGTTTCATCAGATCACAAGATGTGTTAGTAGAATTTATGTTTATTGTTCCTCAGTGCATTGTTGTTCAATTGGCTTCTTTGTCTCTGAGCGGCTTTTCAGCCCATGTTGGTGCAGAACTGGTTTCACTGTGAATTATGACACTTCAACCAGTCTCTCCACAAGCTCTTTTAACTTCTGTTCTCTGGTTGATTCACACTTTTCACAAAAAAACCACAGTCACAGAAGCCTTCTTCTTCTTGAACAGTGTGATTGCTAACTTTACCAATTGGGCTTCACTTTCAGGGATCACTATCTGGGGATAATTGAAGCAACTTTGCGAAGGAAAACGTTAAAGAACTTTGCATGAGGTAACTTCATGCAATCAACAGAAAACAAGCTTTACTTCTAGAACTTCTACCTGTTTCAGACCCAGAGGATGCTTCTATTTGTATTTACTCAGTAAGTGTTGTGAATTCTTTAAGCTTTCACTCACCACAACAAAAGGTAAAACTTTACGTCGTTTATATTTAACGGTATTAATCTTTGGTGGGGGGGTTTCTGCCCTTTGTATTTTTGAACCAATTCCTGGGAAGTGAAGCTAAATATTATTGTTTTCATGATGGAGGATATTGGCAGCTGGGAAGCAGATTGTGAACTCTCTGGCTGGTTAGGGAGAACTGCTTGCATGGCCTTGAGTTAGTCAGCATGGGCCCAAGCCATGAAATATTGAGGAAGCTGGGAAGCCTCGTCTGGGGCCTCATGTAGGGTTTGCGTACATGCGTGTGTCTGCGCATGTGTGTGTGTGTGTGTGTATGTGGGGTGAAGAATGCATGATGGTGGAAATGGAAGATATTGTGTTTGCTCCCCAAAACCAAAACAAACTCTTATAGCCTGTTAATGTGTTCCTGAAATGTGAAAAATCTGCTGCGATGCGTCTCAGCCTGAAAATATAGCATTCTGTCTCTTGTTTTCCCATCCAGCCTCTCCCTGCTGCTCTCATCCGCCTCTTCTGCTCTTTCGAATCAGCCGGGATCATGATGTCCGAGATTTAATCTCATCCTCATTCCCTTAATCTTTTTGTTTCTCTACGTCTTCATTTCCATACGCAAATCACTTCTTCTCATCATGCTGGTTTTTCTCCTCTTTCTACTTTTTCACTTCTGTCTGTTTTTCAATCATCCAAGGGGGTTGTATATATATATATATAAATATATATATATATATATATATATATATATATATATATATATATATATATATATAAATATATATATATATAAATATATATATATATATATATGTGTGTGTGTGTGTGTGTGTGTGTGTGTGTGTAGTCAGCCAGTGAGTTGAGCTACAGTACAGACAGTTTAGTACAGTTGAAAGAGCACATCAGACTCCTGCCCTGCTCTCTCTGAGGGCTGATAATATGGGCCCCTCTTACCTGTTAGGAGCTAGTGAGCCGCTGCTCCTCCCTTTAAATGAACTTCAGAGGGGGGGATCGGATTGACAGGAACACAGAGAGGGCTGCTCCGTTCGACTGCCGGTCCTGTCAAGGCGAGCCCAAGGCGCTCTCTCCGGCCCACGCTGCTTTTTTCCGCCAGGCTGCTCCGCTTTGCTGATCAGGCCATAATAGCGCGATAATGACCCAAAACAAACTCATACCCAGTGCCAGCCGTAAGTTTACATACAATCATAGTGGGTGTGATTCTCATTCAGATATGAGCTCTTATAAAAATGGATTTTGAATGGGGGAATCTTTATACAATTTGCAGTTTTATGGACTTCTATAATCAAGAGTTGGGTGCACAAGTTTAACTTTATTGTGAATCTTCTCTGAGGGTGAAAATGATCTGATTTGGATTTATTTTAGCAACTTGCAGAGGAACCTTAAATGTTTTCTCATCAGCAGCAAGTTTCTACTATAGTTCTGACTGCTTATTTGATTACTTTTCTCATAACAAAAATTGTAAATTTAATTAAAATTAGTTTGTTTTCTAGCTTGAATTCATCATGTAAAGACAGACTATTCAATTTGAAAACAGTTGAGGTCAAGTCTATTCCAAAAGCTTAATGCTAGGCTACTTTATCCATTTCATAACCAAATTGTGTTGCAGTTTCAACTATCTCACCCTATTCAACCCCATGTGATAAAAGAAAATATGTAACTAAGTTCAAGAACAAGCCAGGAACCAGCGAGGCTCACACATGTCAAAAGCAGGAATGTGCTGAAGATGATGTCATGATCCAAAATGAAATTTTCAGCTGCAAAATTGGACCAGTCAAATATTCTCTGCAGGAAACGTGTTTGAGCTATAAAGAACAAGCTTTCCAGCATGGTGGTGACAGTGTCATGATGTAGTGGTGGAGCTCACAAAAGTGGGTAAAATATTTACAAAGGACTACTTCCAAATACTTCAACCTCACCTCAAATGAGCAGTTAGAAAAAACTCCTTGTGCCAACAGGAAAATGGTCCTGAACAAAAAGAAATGCTGGTGTTTGAATAGGTAAAATGAGCTAGCATAGAGATACGCCTCAGTCCTGTTGAAGTAAAACAGCCAGTTTAAATAAATTAAAAATTTTTTTTGAAGAGCAGTAGTTGAGTATCCAGACAGAATTATACCAGATTGGTTGCTGGCGGCTTCCTCACAATTTCTTGATGCATATTTTTTCCAAATATTTTTGGGTAGTTGTATGTATAATTTTGATCCTGTGGGAATTTACCAAACTCTGCAATAAAATAAAATCTAATTTGTGAACACATTTTGTGTTTTTAAAGCTGAAATTTTATCTTGTCTCATCATTTCACCCTAGGAAAAAAAGAAATGAACAAAGCCTTTGTGCCTAAAATAAGTAGATGTGAAATTCTGACAGGCATTGTAACCGTTTATGCTCCTAATGTCTCAGTCAAGGGCATTTTAGCAAAAGATTACAGAACCCAAAAGCCAGCTAATTTAGCAAGTTAGCATCAACCAAGCCTTCCTATTAATCCTTTTTTCCCCCCCAAAGTGTATAAAGCTGAGTCTGGTAGCTGTTTTAGAAACCATTAAGGTCTCGTTTTCCTCCCTTGACAGATTCTGCATAGTAATAAAGTAAAGAGGAAGCTTCTCTTTAAGCCTCTGCACCTTAATAGCCCGTATGATGACACTTTATCTATAGTTTGTGCATATAATCACTAAACTAAAGGGGGCGACCTCGGGGCTTGGGTTCACCCGCTGACACTTGACATCTTTATAATTAACTGGGAAGGTCTAATCTCTGTCTTCAAATGACGCGTGGCCACTCTCCATTTAATATGCTTATAAGCACTATGTATTATTCAAATATGCTGATGAGGCTCTGTTAGAAAACAGACTTTGTGACACAGGTTTTCTGCCCCTCTCCCGTGGCTGCCGGGGCGCAGGGGAGGCCACTAATAGACCTGCAGGGATCGGAGATCAACACCCCTCCTGAAATTTTTATTCCCCATGAAAGACGACAAAGTTTTCTCTCTGCGTTTTCTTTGTCTTTGTGCTGCTGCTTCAGTTTGGCAAACTCAGGGAAGGCGGAACTGATTTGTTTCAAGTGCAAAGACAACATATTTTTTCTTTTAGGACTTTTTTTTGTTGAATCGTTTTGGCTTTGAGATGTTTGGAGAAACGAGTCATCTCCAGACTGAGTGAAGCAGCACAACTTTTCATATACGTGGGCTGGAAAGAAAGGAGCCTCTCATGTATACTTTTTTGGCTCGAGTTACGTTTGAGCGGCTGCTGGTCGCCGGGTCAGAGGCTTCAGTGAGCCGGTAACCGCTACACGAATCCCCCCTCCGTCCTCACCGGAGCTTCTCAGCTGCGGCGGCGCCTTGACACTTTTCACAACCTTCTCTCCTCTCAGTTTGAGGAGGAAGGAAAGTCAGACCCGTCTGCTGTGTGCTTTCTGTCTAAAACACTGTTTTGTGCTTTCGCCTTTTTCCTTCGATCCATATTCATGACTCACTCGCAAATTACAAAATCAATACAGCACTGTGATTACACTGTGGGGAGGTCATCCGGTCCTGCTATTTGGAAATCTTACATGCACATATCAACTTGGTTAGATAAATAAAGCATCTCAAAAATATTGTAATGAATGCATTAGGAGAGAGGGTCATTAAAACGAGAATATTCATTACATCTTCTGCCAGATTTTTGATACCACAGTTTTACTTGTGCTGTTGATGATCTACAAACAGATTGCTTCATATTTGATAAAATCCGTCTTTAATCTGCAGTTCTCTGGGTTTCTAAACCTAAAAACAGCACTGTGATGTTTCTGCTGTGAACTGTGAGCGTTGTTATCCTCTTTGTAAAGTAACTCAGCAATAGTTTCCCTCCGTACTGTACACACTCCACCCCCATGTGCACGATTCAACATCTAAGGGTGATAAGTAAGTAAAATAATTCTGCATATGCCCTTTGTTTCAGGTTCATCCTCGTGTTTGTTGATACTGAAATTGCCTAATCAACCTATTTATTCCTTCAAGGTTATAAATGAGGGTTTGCATGTAGTGAATGCATTTTAGGTTTTCTTCCTGCCATCCATTGGGATTTATTGAGTGCTTCTTTCTTTTCTTTTTTTTCCCCGTTGATCCCAGGCCTCCAAATCTTTGCTGCTGTCTCCTCTGCCTGGAGCCAGCCCCAAGCCTCTCCTCCGCCTCCCACCGAGCTCCCTCCGTTTCTGGCCTCGTCTCCAGCTCCCTGCTTGTCCGGCTAACCGCTGCACGTTACCTCATGCAACCGCAGTTTTCTATGTTGCCCTAAAATGTGCTACATAACTTTTAAAGGAATGGTCTAATGACAAAAGTGGAACTTTTTGGAAGGTGTTCCTTTTACAGCTAACAGTATTTTTATTCCAATCTAATTATTGTGTTTGATTATTAGAGTAATTTAATGATCATCCTATTGATGAAACATGGTGGTGGGAGTTTGATGGTCTGGAGCTCATTTGCTTTTTCAGGACCTGCAGACTCGTTATGGAGATGGAACCATTATTTCTGCTCCTTGGTCATCACTTTATAACATTTTCTGAAGTAAACCAGATGATTCGCCTTTGAATTGCTCATTAAAAAAAACCAAACAAACAAACAAATAGAAGGTTTTAAAGTGGTCTCGTCAATGTCTGGAATTGAATCTGATTAAATAGTTGTCGTGGGACCTTGAACAGGCAAATTGAATTATATCAATTTTACAAAGAAGACAAAAGTCTCTCCACTGTTTAGACAGCTATGTGTATAAGCTACAACAACAAGCAGATTGAGCTGACTGGGCAGCTGAAAGTCTCAGCAACCCAAACTGAAATTAACTTGTTGTAATTTTGGTTGTTATATTGGACAAAATTAGCATTTTGTAGACATTAAGCATATTGGAACTACAAAACAACTTTATAGCTGATCCTTTACATTTACCAATGCAAGTTTACGTAAGTAAAAAGGCACGGAGTCTTAAACTATGGCTGTACTCTAGGTTGAAAAGGCTGCTTGTATCTGTCCTGGTGAAACAAGTCCAAACAATGCTGTCTTCATCTACAAATGTGTAAAAAGGGATCAATTATTTTAAAAAAGTAAAACTGTCCAGTGCAGCTTAGATTTACACATTTACTGTAGCCTTTGTGTAAAAGTTGAGAAAGACACAGATTTGATTTTTTTTCCTTTTTCTTTTTGTTCTGATGTGAAAGTTAAAAGCATCCACTGCTCTGTTTGGTGTGCCCTAAAGGAGTACAGTAGTTTATTGCTTATTATTTCATTTTTTATATATTCTAACCTCCTTCTTTTCAAAACTGAGGAAAAAAAGTGACACAATTTTATAAAAAACATTTCTAAGAAACTTTATAAATTCAAAAACAATGATTTTGCAGTTTGGGTATTTTAACTTATTGTTAGACATCAATCACTTTAGGGTAGAAAACAACCTTATTTCCTGTCATTATTCTCCCCTTTTTAGAGAGAATAATGCCATATGTCACTTAACCACATTTAAATTCTGGTTACTTACAGCTTAGATGTGATGACATCTGAATAATATTTTAAACAGTTACAAATGACATGGTTTCACTGCACTGGCTAAGATGTCAATGCGCCTCCGCTTTCGCTGAGACAGTTTCTCATTTGCAGTGATCATTTTACAGAGCAGGATTATGTTGGGAAAAGAAAGACTCAGTATGAAGATGAGTCACTCAGTGCTCTTCCATCTGTCCAGATGAGCCTCCAGTAAAGCCAACAACCCTTTTTAAAGCCTTTATAACCTTTTTTATGGTGTTGTTTTACAGTTAAATTAGTGAGCATGACAAGTAGCTCCTACTCTACCCCTACTTTCAAGCTCTGACAGCTTGGATTTGGAGCGTCGGTTCACGGCCATTTTCACATTTCTCTGGTGATTTTCAATCAGGTTCAGGTGTCGGCTCTTGTCAGGCCACTAAAGAAGGCTTATCCTGAAGTCACTCTGTTATTGTTCTGTGTGCAGAGAGTCATTGCACTGTTAGGAGATGAACCTTGGCAAATTGTGAAGTCCAAAGTGTGCTGAAGCAGGTTCTAATCAAGGATTAGTCATCTATACTTTGAACCAGACTAGTTTCTGAAGTCAAGGTTCCAAAATTCATCCCTACAGCATAAAGTTCCCACAACTGGGCTCTGGTTGGGGCCTTTCTGCATGAAGAGGCTCCCTAGTCCATCATCTAAGGACCCATCAACCTAACAGTTATGTTTTTGGACTGTGAGAGGAAGCTGGAGTACCTGGAGGGAACCCATGCATGCAAACTCAATGCAGAAACATTTAAAATTGAACCCAGAAACGTCTTGCAGTAAAGCTAACTGCACCACAAAATTCATAAAAGTGTAATGCGTTATTTCTATATATGAAGATGAACAACTTCGAGAAAGTTGTGACAATCTTTCCATCTAAATCAATAAAAATGGAAACAAAATCAATATTACTCAGAGTGCAAGTGAAAAGAACTTAATGGCATCTCATCCTTATCTTCATGCTGTCTGCGAGTGACATTTGAAAAAGCCCCTTTTCACTCTGTGTCTATATTTATTGTATCCCATAGCACACGGCACCGTTGCCAATTATTGGTCCGTATAGGCACAATCAACACGACTGAGAATCGGAATAAAAAGTGCCAGACAGGAATGATGTGCTGCACAAATATGCGTGGGACGTACAAGATGTCTTGTGCATCTGTTCAGAGTGCATGTCCGCCAACCATCCGTTTTTGCAGATGCATCAAGAAGAACTTTTTTTTTTTTTTTAAAAAAGAAAGAAACAAAAGAAAGACCTCCAGGCCAACAGGCCTTTTGGCAGCCATATCTGCAGACTGATTTGTTACTTTTCTCACATCCACCTGTTGTTTGTCATGGGGCCTAATTAGAGGGCTGCCGTTTATGTCGTGATGCGACGTCACTCGCTCAAAGAAGACAGGAAAGATTTGCTACTGTTGGCACCAGAGGCTGTCATACAAAACTTTGGTGCATTTAGCATAGTCTTATCTCACTTTATAATTTAACAAGCGAGCTATTTGTGCTCTTTCCCCTCACCCCCACTCCCACTGACTCCTCTTTATCGCTTCCACACATCCACTTTCCCTCTCCAAATCTCCCCCTCTTTTCTGTTTCTAGGCCCGCGCAGATTGTCACTGTTATTTACCAAATATAGCCTGACAAAGAAGAAGTAGGATTTTTCACTGATTGAAGATCAAAGTGGTAAAGTCTCCTCCTCAAAACCCGCCCCTTCTATTAGCCGCCCTTAAGAACAGAGGAAAACATCAATTTCTCACACATCAATGGCGGCTTCCTAATCAATTGAAAAAGACACTTGTATGGGGATGCAAATCTTATCTTTGTCTTATTAGAGCTTTCAGAAGATGCATGTCGGGATTTAATGTTACAAAATAAAAGGGGGTCGCTTTTTTTAATCTAAAGATGCAGAGGCGTTAGTAATGGTCCAAATCAAAGCCCAGAGACTGTGGTAATTACTGGAGGAGTTTGCCTATCCTTATTAATATTGATCAAATATTACTGTGATCTGATCCCCGGGCTTATGATGAATTTGGAAGGTGGTTAACGAGCACAAAGAGGAGTACTGCATTCGTTTTCCACCCATCCACCAACGGCGAGTAAATGCCCACTTTCCTCTGCTCACGACAGTAAATTTTACGGGGGGAAAAAAGCAGTTATCTTGCGTCTGCCACGGCCTTAAGTTCTCCATTTCGCCTCCTGCCTCAAGTCCTAACAAGGTGATGCGTCCTCGACTGGAAAAAGACGTCTGTGTCAAAGGGAATTGAATGTTGCGTCTTTTTTATTGACACGATGATGATGTGTCGAGCTCTCAAATAGCCCTAAAAAAGCATGGCATCCTCAGGGCAAGAGGGATGCACAGAACAGGCTGATTCATCCACCTACAATGCCGCAGATGATCACAGACTGCTAAAAGATCCTCATTTTGAAGTGTAAATAAGGCAAAGCTCAAAAGTGTTGCTGGTAGAGGCCGCGTCCCCAGTTCTAGAGAGCTCAAGTAATACCTAAGCGGTAGTTAAATACAAGATTTCATGCCCTGAAATATGTATCTGATAGCACATGGGACGGTGAAAAGGTGGAAAACTCATTAATGTTTATTTCATTTGCAATTCATATATCGGAAAACCTCCAGCTATGAGCACATAAACAAAAGAGAGCGGGAGCTGTGCAGTCACCCATGTGGAAAGCATTGATTCTTCCTCACTTGAAGCCTTCAGGAGCATATCGGACAGAAAACTTTAGGCCAATTGATTTTCCTGCATTAATTTCTCAATTAGGAGCTTCGAAGGAGACCATGAGGGCTCCAGCCAAAACACTGAAGCTTTGGGGTGTTCATTACACGACCGCAACACATCTGATCTGCCTATAACACAGATCTGTCTGTGTGATTAGGATGATGTTTTTGGAATCAATTTTAGGGAAAAAAGCAAATACCTAAGAGGTGATCAATATTTGAAGCAAGTATGCCCTTAAACTTTTTACACTCCCACCCCTCCACCGGTTGAGTGTTAGAACAAAAGGCTGATGGACCTTTGAGAGCAGCTGTGAGCAAAGAATGTGTGTTGTATTGACAACAAAGAGCATTACGGGCAAAAAGAAAAATTACACGGAAAATTTGTACTTTGTAGCATCTTTCTACTTTTTATTATTTGATTTCTTTGTCGTTTTTGTACAAAAATAAAATAAAACAGTTGTCTCTAAGTTGTCTTAGAGCATCAAGTTGACAAGAAATTGGATACTTTCCTTTGGAAATTAATTCAGTTCCAAAAACAAGTCACAGAACATTTGGTTTAGAAAAAGAAATACAGTTTTTAGAAAACGTTAAGAAGATTTTAAACTTTAAATCACTGTTTTGCATATTTGTAGTGCTTTTTCAACTCATGCAGTAGAGGTTGATTCTTATTTCATATGATATTAGTACCAAAATTAAAACTTTTGCGCATCCAGCGGTGACTAGTTTCTTGTTGCAGGAGGCTGAGTAACCAATGCTGATAAAACAGGCTGGTCAGCCTCTGAACTGCCTACTTAGATGTAGCTTTTGTGTAGTGTTAAGATGGTTTCCACTGTATTTATTAATGGATATCAAGTATTTACAGATGTATTTGCAGGCGACTGTGGTCACTAACTCTGGCACACACTCTGGATCTACTGGAATGAGCTAAACATAGATTTAAAGGATGGCTTTAGCGAAGGGGCGAGGGTGACTGTGAAATGGTTGGCGGTTCAGTCTCCAATTTTTCAAGTTAATGTGCCAAAGTGATCTTAACCAAGTCAGTGAACTGCATTTTTCTCTGATTGCATTTAGTGAGGTGTTTGTAGGACGGAGAAGCATTGTGATTGCTCTACAAGAATGTAACCCGACAGGCTGGGAGGGGACAGAAAACCAAGAGGAATGTGGTAACTAGTAAGCAACTAGATTGGCAACAGACTTCATTTGTTGATTGGCCCAATTTATGAACAACAAAATCACAACCGCCATTTTCAGTCTGCATCAAGATCATAATAATTGGTGAGATGGCAAGATGGAAATTGATAACTCCATGGTCCTTAATGTCCAAACCTTTTTATTTATTGTGACAGAAGAGCAGATACAGCGTCTGCGATGAACAGAGATTTTGGAGAAACTGGCTTCTCAAGGGTAGACACACAAATTGACACCATTGGAGCATCAACCACTGCTCCCACATTCCCACATTCCCATCTACATTGCTGCCCAATCTCACTCCTATATAGTGGCCAATGGGAGTTGGCCCCCCAGTTGGTTAGAACCGAAATAGACATTAACTGTCTAGAGTGAGACTTGACAATGGAGAAGCGGCTTATCACTGCTGATCGCCTTAAACATCCAATCCCCACTCTGAAACATGGTAGAGGCAGCATTACACTGTGGGGATGCTCTTCTTCAACTGGGGTAGGGAAGCTGGTTAGAGTTGATAGGAAGGTGCATGGAGTTTAATGCAGGGCAGTCCTGGAAAGGAAACCCTGATAGAAGCTGCAATAGACTTGAAAGGTTTCAGATCAAAGCATTTTCATGTGTAAAGACCCAAACAAGAGCAGAGACATTTGTTCTCTTACCCAGGGCTGCATGAACAAAAGGACATCATTCTCTTCTTGCAGCTCATTCCTGACACATAATCTGGGCAGAACTTTTTTCTCGTGTGGTATCTGACAACCATTATATGCATATGTTGCAGTGTGTGGGACCTATCAGGACTTAAAAGGAGTTTTTTCATTTGATTGCTTGTGATGTATGAAATGTCATGCATTCTTGATCTTGATATCAACATACATTTCTCTGTTCTTCTTGCAGAGTGGTGTATTGGGCTTTGGAGATCATCTTAAGTCCGGTCCTAAATCGAGCTGAGAATCTGCGGAAGGTACGAAGAGTGTTTTTCATGGAAGAGTGATCTCTGGTCACATGAGGAGAACATTGAGCTTTTTGGCTCTCCAGATGAAGATAGCCTTAAACAAAGAGAAGAGTAAGGTGTTTTGGGGCATGGCTTTAAAGACAGTTTTGGACAAACCAGAGAATTTTTAATAAAAAGCCAAAAAAAAAAATTATCTAAGATATTTGGCTAAATTAACCCAGAAACAGTTCACATAACATAACACCAGCATTCAAGTCCCAATCTAAATCCCACAGAAAACCTGTGCCGTAAACTTAAGAGAAGAGAGATTTTGAAAAGAGGAATAGTCAAAGATTTCTTTCCCCATATGCTCTGACCTTGTGAAACATCATAGGGGAGCCAATAAGTGTGGAACTGTGATGTAAAAACATGTTTTAAAGGTTTTCCATACACAATCTGCAAACGAACGGATCCATACACACGTTAATGTATTCTCTGGCTTTTTCAATATTTTACATATAGATGCATGCATAGCAAAATATTACAGTTATTTGACTGTGTTGTGCAAAGTGAAAACATATTGTTGTCTCTCACACTGAGGTCATTTTCTACATTTCTTCTATATTTTCTTACAACAAATAACAAAATAAAAGCCTCGGTTTTAGCGCATTGGTTCAACAAAATGGAGAAAGCCTCAATATTTTTGATATAATAGGAGAGTTTGTGTACAAGTGGATATATTTCACACACTGATCAAGTGACTGGATATCGTTTTCCTGCTTATGTTGTGAAAACATCATGATTGTAATGTGAGACGGCGCGGAAATGATCCTTTGCATCCACTCTAACCTGCTCTCAGCTTAACCTTGGATGATGTTTTGCTTCCTTTTGTCTCGATTTGCACAAAAAGTCTCATTAATGGGCTCATCTCCCATTATGTTACTAAAACCATGACCAAATGAACACGACGTTGCTTCGATTTACGCAGAGATGCGACTCGTTTGACTCAAGGTCACGGCTCGGTCGCGTCGCTCGGTAACAAGTGCAGATGTTAAAGATCCGATTGGTCCTTTCCAACAACTCATACCGTTAAATAGAGACAAACTGTACGTAAAATGTAAGTAAATGAGCAGTAATGTCAAGTTCAAATGAGCTTAGTGTATGAGTAATTGCATTTTATTTGTTTCCTTAGAACGATGGGGAGAAAATGTGAGTTTTCTAAATCATGTTGTTTACCTTGGAAAACAAGGTAAGCAAATAGTCTCAAAACTTCTCAAAGCGCAACTTAAACAGAAACTTTCAAGAAGAAACAATGGACATAATGACTCTTCATTCAGAACAGCCCAAAAGGTCAACTTGCGCTCGCTGTGATTTTAATTAAATCCCCATTGTCAGAAAAATGAAGCAGACACATTTTCCCTCTTTCTCTTCTCTCACAATAGCAACTCCTGCTTCCTGTTTGAGGAAGTGCCTTCTATAAGATGCTCTCAGCCTCTATACCAAAAATCAGAAAGGAGTTCCTCCCCATTAACAGAACATAGACGTGTAGGGTCCACCTCACACGATTGCAAGAAAAGGAAGGCTAACCATTTTAGGGACACAAAGCAAGGGTCAGCAGGAAGCTTTCTCCTCCATGTTTGTTCGCTAGTCTGCTTTTCAGTTTGGTTTGGCTCTGCGGAAAAGGTCAGCGATTGAGTTTGTTGTGTGACTTTCCTTTTAGCAGGGCATGATTTGACACCTACAGCATCTCAAATTCATGAGGAACTTCAAATTGTGACTAATAGACTGAGATCAGAGCTTATGTCCATCAGTTAGGTGGGAGGTCAAGCTCACAAAAAGAACAGCAGAGGGATTAATCTACCTATAACGCATCATTTGGTTTAATTATATACTGTGAATATAGACGAAGCTCTTGAAAAAACTATTAGCACTTTTTCAGGTTTAGGCATGTTGCTCGTAATTCTGAAATGGAAAGAAAAAAATACAAATCTGAAAAGTGTAGCATGTAATATGTCTCTTCCTGCTTTTTGGAACAGATTTTTATCATTTCTGTTCATTTCAGGATCAACTTTCATATTATGCCAGATATTCTCAGTTGGATTTAACTGTGGACTAAAATATGAATATACTTTGATCTAAACCATCTCATTGCAGCTTTCATAAAACAGTTGGATTAGGACAGAGATTAAATCACACATAGCAGGACTCTGTTTACTGAAAAAGGCGGGGGGGCAGACATGACATGTATTGCACTTTGGATTTTTGCTTGAATCATAAGCTATTTTTCTTTCAGTTTACAAGTATCAGCAACTTTGTGTTGGTAAATCATAAAATCACAGTAAAATAATGAAATACCTAAGTTTTATTGACAAGCCAGCGCCACAGTTTCCTTCCTGCTTTAAGACGTGAATCAGAGAATAAAAATCCCCTTTGGCAACCTGACGCCTGATGCCTTCATTGCAAAGCCGGTGTGAAAACATTTCTCAAACCAACAACCCATTGGCTTCCACAGCACTGACCTTTCAGTAACATTTAGCAGCTAGCCGACAGCGGCTTGGCTCGCCTCTCCCTACGAGATGCTGCCATGACGGACAGGTGAACAGGAGTGTGTGTGTTGGCCTGCAGACCTGCAGCAACAGAGCGTACATAAGTCGCCTCGTCTCTCAGGTGGATTCCATGTTTAGAGAGTCCGGGGCCGTGCCTGTGACCTTGATTAATGACTATCGCGTCCGTTTCTGAAAAACGCTTGCCTGTTTGTTTTGGAGGCAGTGGGAGACAGCACACGTAGCCGTCCGATACGGTTCCCACGATGCAGAGGAGGGAGGACCTGGAGACACTCAGCTTCGCCATGTTGGGTTATCAAAAAACATGTATGGCCTGCATTGATCAGAAGGTTTAAATATTGATTAATAAACTTTTAACCCAAAGAAAACCTATGATTTTTGATGGGTGCAGACACGCTGCCTTCTTTATTGTGGCGTTGTGCTTCATCCTGATTGATAATCTGTTAATCTGTTTATTTCTGTGCAATATGTCAGTAATAACTGACCACCGGCAGGAGAACACCGGCTACAACAATATGTGCATTATTTTTGTTTGTCCAAGCAGTTTAAAGAAGAATCTATAAGCGCAGATCCGGAGTGCAACCTTTTATTTTTAAAGCACTATATTCTGTTGTGGGAATTGATTTTCTATTACAGTAATGAGAAGAAACATATATGATTATACAGCGCCTTAGCTTCAACGTGCAAAATGAGCAGGAACAACGATAAGTGGACAATTTGAGGAATACTGACATTTACATATATTCATCTTCTGATTTGTTTTTACTCTACCAATTATCTACAGCATGAAACATGCTGTCCATAATCAGATAATTCTGCTTTCCAATCCCTGTTTTAAAAGTAATGACAAGCACCATTAGTTTTGCAGTAATTGCAGCTAACTGCTGTATTATCCCACTGGTTAAACTTACATTAGCTGTTCTGTCAGCAAATGGCAAATATGTTATACAGCATGAGTCCCAACAATGGGGAACATTTACACTCGACTAAAAGCAGCTGAGGTTAAACAGAGAGTTCCACTTAGGGAGGGGGAAAAAATTGCAGTAATAAACATGTTACATAAAACAAGCTAAGTTTGTGTGTGTGTGTGTCTGTGTGGAAAAAAAAGACAGAAAATGTCCGGCAGTAAAATGTTAATCAACTAATGAGGGACCTTTTTACTGGCCATGGCTGGCACCATGGATGCTTGATGGATAATTAACAGTTTGGGAGAGAAATGTGCTGCTGATGCTCGAGGTAAAAGTTAGTTAGACACAAATGTTGTTTCTTTTTTGTTTGTTTCGTGCTGCAAATTTGAAAGAACTCAGTTTCCGTTGCCTGCGTGGTAGTTGTGAATGAATTAGCGTTGTTGGAAAGTGAAAATATTTACAATTATGTAAGCAAAAATTATATTTTATACTGGGAGAACTATTTGGATACTATGGATTTAAACAACTTTGTGCAGCTTCAAAATCTGTAGTTATAAAATAATCAGAGAATGAATTAAAGTGCAAACCCATCCTCTAAAAATCAGGAGACTGCCTCAGAAGTTCTTTGATTATGATTTCAGTATTTCACCGCAACGTAGGTTTGGTAAGCATGTATAAAAACCTTTGAAATGAATCCATGTTTTGTTGCAGTAGCCTAATCTCCCAAAGAAGAAAATGCTACAGTTCTTTAATAGTGAGCATTGGATATTGTATTTTACCTCTTTTACCATACTGCTCAATGTGACGAGATACTTTGCGGTTGTTTAAAATGTTTTAATTAATGCTCTGACAAGTTTAGGCAAGAAGTTATTCTCTTGTAGTCATTTCTGGAATAATGAGCATCATTACACCCCTGCTTTACTTATACAACATGTGCTCTTATCTTTTCAATTTTAAAAAATGGGCAAAACAAAGAATATTGTGATCTACGTCTTATTGCAGAGAAACAGGAAGTCCAGGATTACTACTTACTAAGTTGATATTTTTAAATGTCTGTACAATTAGAAATCAACAGAAATTTAACTTCCATTGAAAATGATTGCTATTATTTTACTTTGTTGAGATTTATTGTTTTATTCCACTCTTTATTCAGCTGTTTAGACTATTTTATGTTGAGCAGCACTTTGCTTGATTATTGCTGCTTTATATGAGCAATCTGATTTAGAAAAAAAAACTTTTACTTGACTTGACTTGACTTGAAATGTGCAAGAAGAAAACATATGATCTGTAAGAAAAAAAAACTAATTCCAATCTGAAGTTTGCCTGGAAGAACATAGACAAAGACGAGGACAAACAAGTCCAAAATTAAATTATTTATGCATCAGAACAGAGGACTTGTTTGACATAAACCAAATGCAACATTCAAGAAAAGAAACTCATTCCAACTGTGAAGCTTGGAGACCTAAGTATCGTGCTTTGGGCCCTTTTTCTGCAGCAACACCTGACCGGCTAGACTGCACAGACTATCTGAGCGTTGCTGAGAAAAATATGAGAACATCTGCAGACATAAATAAACAAGACACAGCTGAAGCACTGGACCCTGCAACATGCTTATGGCTCAAAACGTGTCAGTAAATCCGTCAATGACTGGCTGAGAATTAAGAACAGGAAACTAGTGGTTGTTTCCCAGCCCAATAAATATGATTAACTTAAAGCTTAGAGGTTGGGTTTTCAATGCGAGATTATATAACTGCAAAAAAAGATGAATTTATTTCAAGAATTTTCACAAATTTGTGCCACAGCTGCAAAACAAGGCTGATTTAAATTAAACGGAGCTGATTAAATGTGGAGAGTGCTGATGGAATGAAAGTCATCAAATTTTAGGAATGAGGAAAAATAAAAAACAGCAAAAAACACTTTTATCATGTACTAAACAACACATAAAATAGAAAGAACAAAGTTATATTTACATAATGATTGAAATTTGACATGCAGGCCTTGGAGCATTTTGTAATATTTTTATTTCTCTCAACAATGTTGAAAAGTTATTTACCTAAAGAAAAACACATGCATTGAGGAAAAACCAATTACGGCTCAAATATATTCTCTTTGACATTTCAGAAGGACAAAGAGAACAAAAATCCCTTCAAAGTTTTCAGTGAGGTCACACAGTTAGATGAGGTGCATGTGTTTTACATTTTATAACCTAAAAATTAGATTATTTTTTTTTCTTTTGACAGAAGAAGTGATAGCTTCACTGGGAATCAGTAAATTCATGATCAGGGCTGTCAGGGGACCAGACGCCGGCGTTGCCTCATGAGCTGAGAGTGGCGGATCCTTGGTTTTTACCAAGCAGCCGCCACCAGGGGCAGAGGTGAACATGCAAAAGCCACAGCAAACATAAATAACACGAACGGACGCCGAGCATGCGTCTGCTCCCTCATCCCAAGCCGTGGGGGCAGCAGCAGCAAAGCCTGTCATCTTGTTATTAAAGGGTTCTGTAGATTAGAATCACTGGGGCGGCATCAGAGGCAGGTGTCTCCACGGCACGCGTGATAACATGCTGCCAGCCCCCCAGTAAACTCTCCGGTACCTGCTGAGGCAATCCGGGTGGAGGCCAGCTTGGAGCCCCCTGTGCTTTGGTCTGGGATGCGCGGGGTCCAGATTTCGAGGGCCCCTGAACAGCAGGGTGCCTCTTCTTCCTCCATCAGCTGCCTGAACACAAACAAGACTGGATGAGAACCGGTGCCTGCAACCCCTCTCTCTTTTCCCCTCATGCCCTCCCCATACGTTGCTGTCTGGGCTGCAGCCAGCCAACACAAGCGCTGCTTTCACCTCATCCAGATAAAGCACATCAGCGATCACTGAGCGCAGTCGTCTGCTTTTATAGAGCTGCCTGGCCTGGGCGCGTCTGGGAGCAGACACCCAGCATTTTGCTGCTGCATGCGTGCACAATGATTCCCCATCGGTGCTCCCTGACAACCCCGCTGACAGCAGATACAGAGGAATTAGTGTCATAATATTTAGTTTTCACGCGTCTTACAGCATGAAGGCATCAGACAATATTTCTTCATCAACAATTCTGTGTTCTTGTTTTGATCTTGCTCTGCTTGATTTTGCAAGACTGCAAGTGTCACCTGCTTGGATGTTTTAGCTCAATTTCTTGTAGCTAGAACTGAATTAATTGATTTTTTTGTTGTTGTTGTTGCTGTTGTGTGTGATTGCAGCATCAAATTTCTGGCAGATACCAGAAGCTGCATTTTCCCCACTGATCAGATAAGGTAACTGAGTCACAGCTGCTGAGCTCATCACTGATATATACCTCCAGCTAACAGGGTTAGCAGGCATGGACTCTGCTATTAATTTTAACATATAGTTCAGATAGAGATAAGGTGTTTTTAAAATGGCTACTTTGTCATTTTTCTGCTTTTTATATAATTGTGCCATACCTGTTTATTATTTGATACATAAAATATTAATTGCCCTGGCTTCAATTAATGAGATGTCAATTTTTTTTAAAATAACCAATAGAAAACATCATTCTATTAGTTGTAAACCTTCAGTTAAAAATCCCTCCTTTTTACCTTTTTAAAGGTTCATCTAGACTAAAATAAGACGTGGAAATGGAGCATCCAATTCAGAATCTGTTATTTGTGTCCAGTCTGGCTGCTGCTGAGAGAGGAAAAAATAGGAAAAATAAAATAAATAAATAAATAACTAAAAAAAACAGCTCAGTCTTCTGCTGCCAGTGAGGAATTCAGGTGCGTCCCAGAGGACATCACACCTGTCAAGAAAGTAGGATGCAATAACACCCTCCATCCCAAAAAATAGATCTAAGGAAACATTAGCCAATATAATGAAAAATAGATCTAAGGAGCTGACAAAGCAGATAAAATGATATTGCTAAAAACAGCTCAGAGTAATTCTGCTTCTGATACAAGCCTTGAGTATTTAGTGGGCGTAAGAAAAAGGAAAGGATTTGGGGGAGGAAAATAATAAAAATTCAGATGTAATATTTAGTTCATTTGGCGCGTGTATGACAGACTAGATGGGAATAAATTGCAAAAGACCTGACAAAGGTATTGAGTGCCAAAGGTGTCACAATGTCATCACTAAAAGCATTAACAAATAATTATTAAGATGTAATGAAATATGTAATAACTAAAGCAAAATTACAAATAATAAAATACTAATAGCTGAAAGCTATTAATCAAACATTTTGAGTTGTATGTTAAAGCCACATATAATTATTTCAGGTCTTGACGCAGTGGACTACGCAATAATTTAAATTCATTTTAAGATCAGTTGTAATATTTGGAGCATTGATAGCCTTGACTGCTAAATCTGATAGGTTAGACTCTACCAGGGCCGGATTGAGGAGAATTTGGGGGCCTGGGCTAGAGTCAGTTTTGGTGCCTTACCCATGCAAAAAAAAAAAAAGCAAAATAAAACAAAAAAGACATATTGATAATTAAAAACACATCAACAACCATTGATTACACGAAAAACAGTTCTTATTCCCTGATATAATCTTTGTATTTTTCTTTTCTAGGAAGTTCCTTACAAACATTTCTAGAAATTACTTCACCTAAAAAAGTATTACAAAATGCTGCAGTATCTATGTCATACCGGTTTGTTGTGGTGTGACAGTTACTGAAATACATTAGAAATTAAGAGATAATTAGAAGAATATATTTTAAGCTTGATCTTATATCTGGCATGGAAATGTAATAAAAAAAGGACCTGAGGTTTCTGTAGGTACTTAACATAAAAAACACAAAACATCATATAGAAGATGATAAAATAACAAAAATAACTTACATGATATATATGGGGTTCTAGTTATGTTTTTAATATATAAATTGAACACTTATTGAACATCTATTAATAAAAAACAAACAAAAAAAACATTCTGCCCCTGTAAGCGTTATTACACAGAACTGTGAATGAATTAAAAGAATAATGACCCGTAATTAAAGTGGATATATTTATCATGTTAAATATATGTCTTTGTTATTTGCACATTTTTCTTTGACAAAATAATTAATTATATTCATATAATCAGTGAATTATTTATTTTGATTGAACTGTTCCACTTTTGGAGCTCCATCTTTTATTTGATAACCATCAAATCAATAAACATGCAATAACCACACATTATTCTCAAAATAAAATACGTTTTATAATCAAAATATGTACTGTATTATGTACTTTTAATAAATTATCTATTTTGTTAAATGAGTAATGGCATAATAAGGTAGTCATTGATTTGTTTATTTCTTTAAATTTGTGGTACTTTTGGACGTCTATATTGTTATTGTCCAGTTTCTTCTGGATTTAAATTACATACCAATTATAGTGTCGTAAGTAGAAAAATCTTTTCTTACAGTGTAAACAAAGGGGGATCCACAACTTTCTTGTGATCGAGAAATTGGGGAATTTCCTTCATATCGATTTTATGTAGAGCTATGAAAATTTACACGTAGATCTTGGCAGGTTGAACTAAAAAACAATCTCTTGAATTCTTACCCTAAACCCAACAGGAAGTCAGCCATTTGTGATCAGAGCTACAAATTAAAAAAAAAAAAAGTCTTGCTTATTTTAACAACCTCTTCCTGTGTATCTTGATGAATTGAATTAATGCTTCTTTCATAACATTCCTTCAATGTCATTAAAAGCCTGAGTTATTGTCAACAGGGTTTACTGTTGTTGCTTTAAGTTTTGGGGGGAGGGAAGGCAGGCTTGTGCCGCCCCTCCTGGCATACCGCCCTGCGTGGTGAGCCATTTCAAAAACTGACATTTCAGGAATAAATCTTTCATTTATTCTTTCTCTTTATATAATTATGGCACTTTTGGAGCTCCATAAAAGTACCTTCTTTTCATTGCTTCCTTTTTTTTCGCGCTGAGAGACCGCCCATATGTGCGTTTAATCCACATTTGCAAGCAACTCCTATATCTTCCTGCTATTTTACCATCGCTGTCCTACTCCCAAACTGGCATTTTCACTCCTCACATGCTTTTTCGCTGCAGCCGGCTTCCTCCAACCAGCACTCCCTCTACTCTCCCTCACTCTCTCTCTCTCTCTCTCTTTTTTTTCCTCCTATTTATGAAAACGTCACTTCAAGTCCCTCCCTGTTTGAATCTCATTAGTTTCTTGTGTGTTTCTCCCTGTCAATAATCCCGAATCCAGACTCTCTCTATTTCCATCCCTCTCTATCTGTCAATCAGCGCCGCCTTTGAACTGAAAACCACTCCGACCAACTTCAACTCACTCAATCCGAGCGGCTCGGCTCCTTCTCCGGCTTCCCCATTTTTCTGCCAACATTTTTCCCCCTTCTTTTTCCCCCCCTTGTGTTTTTGAGTTTTATATACCAGAGCTTTTGGAAAACGCCAATACGAAGACCATCTCTTTTAAAAAGAAAACCCCCCCGAAAACTTAAAACTCGCGGACTTTCGAGCTCGCAGAGATCAAGGGTTTGAAACTTTTTGGTGGTTTTTTTTTTCGACCCGAGAACGATTCTTCTGCTCGGGGGAAAAATGCCGCAGCTCAACGGCGGTGGAGGGGACGATCTGGGCGCAAACGATGAGATGATTTCGTTCAAAGACGAAGGGGAGCAGGAGGAGAAAATCTCGGAGAATTCCTCGGCAGAAAGGGATTTAGCAGACGTCAAATCTTCGCTCGTAAACGAGTCGGAAACGAATCAGAACAGCTCTTCGGACTCGGAGGTAAGTTCGGATCGATCGGCTCCGCTAAGTTCGCATTACATGTTTGAGGGGGTGGCCTACATTTCTTAGCACACTTTGATAGAGTTCACCATGAAAGCCCCCTATAACTTTAACGCAATCCTTGTGTTTCGTTGCATTTCAAGGCGGAAAGACGGCCTCCGCCTAGATCTGAAACTTTCAGAGACAAAACAAGGGAAAGTTTAGAAGAGGGTGAGTTTCTTGCTTTAATATCCTATCTTTGTTTTTTTTTTCTCAACCATGACATTATGTGATTTTAACAGAGGAAGGAGTCTGCTGCAGCCTTCTTCCTCAAATACAATTTCCAACGATTAAAAAAAAACACATTCCAAGGCCAGTTTATTAAAAGTTTTCCTCTTCTCCCCCCACCCCCCGCCATGTTAGCTGCGAAAAGGCAAGATGGAGGGCTGTTCAAGAGCCCACCGTACCCGGGCTATCCGTTTATAATGATCCCCGATCTCACCAGCCCCTACCTCCCCAACGGATCACTTTCTCCAACAGCACGCACAGTAAGTTCACTTATTTTACCAGCTGGATATCTGTACACACACTCCTCACACACTCTTCCTCTCACTCTCTCTCTCCCTCTCTCTCTCACACACACACACACACACACCGAGGCTCCAAAACAGCGTTGTCACCCAAATAAAGCTGAAAAAAATGGGGGGGATAAATTGTGGAAGCCAAGTTTTCCAACTCCTCCTGAAGTGTACAGCACCGCGCTCCTGAACATGGATGCTAACATGCTAACTGTGCTAAAGAATTAAAGAAATAAATTGAAGTCATAAATGTTAGGGGAAATTGAGTGAAATGTTTTGTTCAATTAAATGTATTGTATTTTTCTATTTATTTTTAATAACAATATTTGGCCGTGTTGTATTAAAATTAGGTTAAAAGTGCGTGATCCCCCTCACCCCCTTCCTCCTAAATAATGCAACTGATTTGTGTTTGCATGGCCTCATCAAAAATGCCCTTTTTTTATTTCCCCACTAACACTACAGGGAGCTGCACTTTTACACAGGCTCTCTAACACACGGAACAGTGTTTTTAAAAAGCAACAAATATGCAAATAAGCCTTTGAGAGGGATTTGCATGGATAAATTTTTTAAGTTGCATGCTGACTTTTTGCAACAAAAAAAAAACAAAAAAAAATCAATGTGTAAGGTATTGGTATTAAATGCAAGCTTACTGTTTAGGTTGTGATTTATTTAACACTAGTGATTGCTTCATTTTGCATGCTACCGCTTTTGCTTCCCGAAAGGAATCTGCTGCCTTTTTTCTTTTTTAAACCCAGAATCATTTAAAGCTCTGTTACCAAACAAATTCATGTTATTTATTTTGACACAATCAGTCCTGTTGTAATTATGCACCCTCACTCATTTAGCTCAGCTGGTCCCATGGGGCCAAAGACAAACCATGAGCAGCATAATTTCTTTTTTTTTTTTTTTTTTTTTTTTTTTTTTGAAGCGTTGCTGTGCTTTAGGAACCTGTCATCTCTTTCTACAAGGTTAAGGCAAAGACCAGGCTCTAGGAAATTACTCAACTACTTAACTGATATTCGTTACCTCCATGGTTTTGGTTTTTGTTGTGCACGCCTTGAAAAATGAACTCGCACCTTGGCACATAATGCTTTCTTTTGTGCTTGACACAATTTCTGCCCGTGGTCTCACGTGAGGCTGCCCACCATGTCTTCATATCTCTTTATGTGATGGTGTGTGCGTGTGTGTGTGTGTGTGAGGGTGTGTGTGTGAGTGTCTTCCGCACAGGAGAGCACATTTTGTCAGCCTCGATAATGCTGCCGGCTGGTATGTGGAATTAGTCACTCGTTACTCTCATCATCAGGCTCTGACACAAACTCGCATTCACAGCGTCGAGGCTGATTTTGAAGTGAAGGACTTCCTTGTTTCAATAGAGCAGCTTTTTTATTCTTTATGAATATTACAGCAATGTGTCCTGCAGCTTGGCGAGCGCTTGCTGCCATCATGCAACAGTTAGATAAAACAGCACATTTTGCAATGCATCTAAAGAGATGCTCCTTTGAGACGCGATCCACCTTTGCTCTGCTCATCCTGCCCATGAATCTCCCATTTTCACACAGAACTGACAAAAGGAAGGGTGTGTTTGTTTTTGTTTTTGTTTTAAATTGTGCGCTGTGATTTATTACCTATGTCATCATAGCAAAACTAAGACGAGGTGCTTATTTGCACGCAGTGACACGACATTAAAACCGATAATCACAACGAACGCACCTGAATAGGTTTTTTTTTTCTTTTTTTCGGGCTCTTACTGTACCTCCTCGCCTCGGCTCCCCCTCCGACTGCGGCGCCCTGTGTGTCCGAGCTGCTGGAGCTTTTGAAGTCGGCGGTGGCTGTAATATAAATCTATTAAATTTAAAGCCGGGATAAATAATTCACCTGAACATTGATTAGCTGTCTTCCTCCCTAACATGTCACGTTAGGCTCCGAATATGACTGCTGCCGGTGTTATTAGAATGAGACTGTCTTGTCATAAGAAGCCTTTGATTCTCGGATTTTTCCTCCATATCTGTTCCCTTTCGCTTTCCTCGGCGATGTGTGTTTGCTGAATATAATTGAAATGATTTAAACAGATGTTTAAATTGGAATTTGAAAATATTTCCTCCTCCACATCCACCAGACTGCATTTCCCCTAATCTGTTCGGACATCTTAAATTGTTTGTGTTATTTCTGTGTTTGCGTGACCCAAGAGGCGGGAAAAAAGAATTCCTGCATGAGGCCGCCTGACCTCTGGGAGCCATAACCGGCGAGAATTTGTTTTTCCTACCACCTAAATCCGAGGAGGCTCACAATTTAGGATCATTTAAGCAATTTGACATGAAGCTGTGCCCGGGCTTTAAAAGCTCTCCTCCTCTCGTCTCCTCCTCCCAGCGGTCTGCCCCCTCCTCCCTAAAGCCCCCCACACAAAGGCCTGCTGAATCACTGGGTGCAGGTTGAATTGGGGAAGTGGCCTGCCAAGTTCAACCCCCGGTTTTCCATCTCCTTTCGCGTTCACCTTTTGTTTCCTGCCGTTGCTAACGCAGGGGCTTCTAGGGGAGAACATAAAAAAAAAACGAAAGAAGAAGAAGAAGCAGCTGGCGGGTTAACTCCGGTGATGTGGGCTAACATCACACCTCAACAGGTCTGGAGACGCTGAGGCCGAGGGAGGGAAGAATTGGGGGGGATCTGGGCGGCCAGCTCTCCTGCTTCGAGCCGTAAATCCGCCCTGCTTTCTTTTCTTTTTTTTTTTTTTTAAGTGCCTCTTGGACTTATGAATGTTAAGATATTTAACGCCACTCCTGGCCCTCCGTATTTCTCCGTGCCCGCTGAGACATTTGGCGGGGGTTTTGAGTTTCGACATGTAATTACGATTAGTTTATAAAAGAACAAGTAGAGGTTGGGCAGACTTGTGGAAGTGGGGGGGATGAAAACGCTACCTGAAATGAAAAAATAAAGACTCTTGCTGAAAGTGGTAAAAAGGCTTCCTTTGCTTTGTTTTTTTTTTCCTTTTTTTTTTTTTTTTTACTAAATCCACTCCAACTCACCCTCACTAATTTTCATCCAATAGGAAATAACATAATTCTAAGTGAATGTAACACCTCCTTTTGTGCCGTACCGTATTGGTGTGGCCTTATCTGTAATAAAGTGACAGCAGACCGTATCTTTCCAACAACACGTGAGCAACATAAGCATAACAATGGCATATCATATGGATTATGTGTGTTTGGCTGGTATGAATGGAATTTTTGGCTGCAACGAGAAGGAAAAGATGGGTTTTAATGCGGATTTGAGAGGATAGGGCCCACACCTTATCAAATTGGCTTTACATGTTAATCGGGCCTAATTGGTGTCCGCGGGGCTTTTTTTTTTTATGGCACAACGTTGCTGCTGGGTTTTTTTTTTCCCTCCCCTCCGAGCTGCAGAATTTACTCGGAAGGTTGCGCTCCTTTTGTCTTGCAAATCACTTTTGTTTACAAAGTATGGCGGAAGCAGCTCCCGCTCTCCGATCCACCCCCACCTCCTCTCCCTCTCTCCTCCTGTCTCTGTCTCTTTCTCTCTTCATTCTGTGCGGGCATAAGAGGGGGAAAAAAAAAAAGGTCCTTATTTTTTATTTATTTTCTTCGACTTAATAAACACCCATAAAAAAGTACAATCTGCTTTGGATTTAAGGAGTTAAGTTGGAGAGCTGGAAGTGGGAGGGAGCTGGGAAGCAAAGTTTGGCACCATTAAATTGAAATTGGGGTCTGCTTGACATTAGCGGTGCGCAGCAACATTCTCGGAGCTTAATTAGTCCAAACTGTAATTGTTCATGGTCTGCCAATAGGAGTAAGGCTCTGGAATAATAAAAAAAAGAAGTGGTGTTGCTCTAAATCGGCCAGGGTTTTTATTTTATTTTTTTATTTTTTTGAAAAACAATAAATCATTCGCATATTTGCGCCGTGATTCAGTTCGAGGCTCGACCTCTCCCATCTCGACATGTGGTAAATTGTAAAGTCAATGAATCGCAGATGTAGGGACGGCGAGGAGGGGTGGAGCGGGGCGGGAGGGGGGTCAGTACAGTGAGGTTTTGTTAGCGAATGAATGGGAATAAAAATATTTATGCTGTAAATATTTACAGAGGACGTGTGTGTGCATGTGTGTGTGGAAAATATAAAATATAAGTGGGGCTTTAATTGTCTAATGCCGATGATGTCAGCACGTCGTTGATCTGTCTGGCTGCTCAAAACAACACGGAGGCAGGAAAAAAAAAAACCTAGCGGGGTGTGTTTCTCATCAGATTTTAAACTAGTGCGAAGGGAGCAGTGGCTCCCTGGTGGCACTGCGAGCCGCGTTTGGGTGTAGCAGCTGCACTCAAGTCTGGTTTGGACCTCCTGTTTTTTTTTTTTTGTTTTGTTTCGTTTTCTTTCTTTTAAATTAAATCACTGACTTCAGGGTTTTTAATGCAATAGCTGCTAATCTGAGGCCTAATTTTGACTGCGGTGTGACAGATTACGCCTGTTACTCATTAACACAGAGCGCAGGCCGGTCAAACGAATTATTCTTTAAATGAACAAATCCATTTTCACCTTTTTGTATCTCTCCTTGTTTCTGTCAGTGAGCCTGCTCTGCTTTTCTGTATCTGAGTGAGAGAGGAAGGGGGGGGGGAGTGGAAAGCATTAGTTAGTTAAGCAGCTGTGCATTGGGGTCTCTTTCCCTTTCTCCCCCCCGTTAAGAGTGAGCGTAACCCTCTTCCTCTTCTGCTTTCTCCTTTGCCTCTTCGGTGAATTTCTATAGAGCGAAACACAAAGATAGCACTGTACATCTGGAATGCAACTTGTGTCATCTGTTAAATATAGGGTAGCATTGCCGTGGCCCTCGGGGCTCGGGGTGGGGGTCGAGTGGGGGGTGGGTGCTCCATCGAACATGGAAATAAAACGATTCTGTGTGCACATGTGAGCATGTCGCGACCAGCTAGATCTGTGTATAGGTGTTGTGTTTATTTACCGCTTCTCGTTAGTCAGCAGTTCCAACTCATTTTATTTGTGTTACACCAAATTACAACAGATGTTGAATCAAATTAGTTTCACATCATGTCCAATTTATATCCAGCTGTATAGGGTCTAAAACAATCCCAACACGTTTACATCCAAGAGCAGAAGCTTTGACAGCACATCTATCTTTAATTACATTTTTTGCCTCAAGAAAATGTGTGTTTTGAATAAATGGTGAACGTGCTAAAAATCGTACATACTTGGAGGACTGTGGATTGTTATTAGGAGGCCCTGATACCTGTGCAGGTGTTGCCAGTCCTTTCAAACCATCTTCTTAAGCAATGCCTTAAAAAAACACATCAAACATGTTCTCTTTGCCTCACTCAGAGTAGGTCATTTTACGTCTTTTTATAGATTATCACTAAATAAAAAATAACCAGAAACTGGTGCTATATAGGAATAAATAGAGTGAAGAGAATATAGAAATGTTTAGGATCAAAGAGCAGAGAGAAGGAGGAAGTTCAAACGGGCAAGCGTCATATCCCCTACTCCAACATCTCACTGATCGGCTTTCTAACCAAACGGCCAGACAGAGATTGAAAGAGGAGTGGCTAAAGCAGATGAGGTGGACTAGCAGAGCTAGCCAACAGCTGATGGTTTCATCCAGGACATGTTACTGTGGAATATGAACTGTGCTGCCCAGATATTGAGCTGTTAGCATGTCAGGACAGTCATGGGACTGTCATATAGCAGCTGTCTTCAATCAGAAGCCTCTTTAAGTTTGTTGTAAGACTGACTGCTACATTTTATAAGGCATTACTGAACTGAACTGAATCCAAAGTAAGTTTTCACTGGAACAAGATTGTTCTCTAATGGTCACCTGTGTCATTTATGTTGAAAGGTGAATTAAGTTGTTTAAAAACCTGTTTTTACTAGAATAACATGTAAAAAACTACCAATATTCTTCAAATGTTGTTGTGTTAGCTACATTTTTTTAAAAGATTTTTTAAGAAATTAAGCTAAAAGCAATAATGCCAATGCCGCTGTTGGTCCCAGTGGTTTTGAGACTTTTCACATTAAGCTCACGTCACTTCAGAAAAAAAAATTCCAGCGGCTCATCCCACCTCAAGATTCAGAAAAACTGTAGGTCATTTTAAATTTTAGTTACGAATTTCCAATATTTTAGAAAAAAGTTTTGTACCAAAACTATCACCTCTATATCCTTCCGATTTTATTTTTCAGCATAAAAAAAACGTTTAGTCGGAACTGCACTTTGCTAAAACGTAAAAAATGAAATAGACTGATCCATCAGTGTTTGCTTTTTCCCGAAAAGAAAACTCCAAAACAAATTGTGTTGCAAGTTTTACTGGTGCAAGACATTTAAATTGATTATGTTCTTCAGCTTAATCTGGTTTGTTTTTATTACTCCCTGAGCGCTGTAGCACCTGCAACCAGGTATCCACCCACACGTCTCTGCTTATGTTTTCATGTCTCCCTCTCCTCATCAAACATAGCGTTACATGGAGTCGTTCATACATCTTTATTACTCAGTCCTGCTCCTCCTCCTGTCAGAAAACAACAGTTTTTAAACACCAATATTTAATTCCATAGCACTTCTATGTAATTTAAAAAAAAACTTTGGCATCTGTGTAACAAGATTTTTTGCTGACTTATAAGAATAATTGTCGATGGCTGATATAACATTTTAAACATATTTGGCTTTATTATGCACCAATCAGCCTAACCTTTTGCAAACTTGCAGAAAACAGCGATAAGATGAACTGAAGTGATTGTTGAAGATTTTATATTATTTATTGGCACTGCAGCAGCACTACATCTACAGAAAAGATAAAGGTAATGACTATTGATTTACTTCTTTTAGATGGAAAGGTTATGGGTGGGGTTTTGGTTAGACCTGGTTTTGGGAGATTATCACCCTGACTTTTCTCTGTTTTTTTTTTCTTTTTCTTTTTTTTCCCCACAGAAAAGAAAAATGTTGTTTTTCAGAAAGTGTGCATCTGACTTTGTGTTTACAGCTTTCAAATGAAGCATTCTTTCAGCTCAGACACGAGTCCAGAAATACTTTCTCTATGTGCGTTCTTTTGCCTGCCTGAATAGTTCTGTAAGTTCATTCATGATGGGTCCAGTAGCCAAATGAGTTCACCAGCAGAGGAGTGGGAGGGAGCGGAGAAAAGCGGGAAATGTGTGTTAGGCCTCTGCGTGTGTGAGTGAAGGGCCCACGGTTGGGTATGGGGGGGGGGGGTCGGGTTCGGGGGTCGGACGCACAAAAGCCGCCTGAATAGACCGCATAATTGCTGTTAATGCCAGGGCAATGAGAGCAGCGACAGTTCCTGGTTAGATGTCCAAACAATAGTGCCCCTGGGCTTCACATTTATCTTCCTGTGTGCGAAGGAGAAGAAAACGGGAAAGAGGAGGGATTGGAACAGGAGAGTTCAGTTTTCAATCATCGCTTGACGACCGAGCATGTGTTCATGTGTGTGGCTTCTGCCTTTGAATGCGCCCCCCCCCACCCCTCCTCCTTACCGACCCTCCTTCACTTCCCGCTTTGCTTCCACGTTTCTCTTTCCCACCGCCGTCATCGTCAGAATGAACGCTACCCTAAAAGCTCCGGGTGCGGGGGGCCGCCGTGATGCTGGAGGAATTCCGGTAGCGTAGGCCTTCTGTTTGGACTGCAGAGTGTGTTTGGAAGGGGTCAAAGAGCACCAGCACTGACATGAATTTCACTGAAAAAGGAAGCCCCCCACCTTCTCCCTTCCTCCTCCTCGCAACTATTTTTATTACAACAACTGATAAAGAATCCTCGAGTCTCCTTTGGAGATTTTTTTTTTTCCCCTCAGATTATGCATGTGTCTGCGCACACGGGGAGGAGGTGCCACGCTGCCATCTCAGCTCTTAATGATCACATTGGGCCAGATAATGACTAGCTGTGCCAGTGTGCAGGGAACACCTGTGGTACACCAGCCTGTTACGGTTGCGGTAAAAATGCCCTGGAACATAATATCGAGGAGGAAGAATCTCATTCATGCTTATTTCATCTTTTAATACCCTTTTCACTTGTTTTTATCTGCCGTTTTTTTTTTTTTTTTTGGCTCTGTGAAGCATAATTACCCTCTTACCTTACAAACTAATTAGAATTTGTACATAAAATTGGAAGCATTTTTAACTCATAACTTTGAAATTGTTTGTTGCAAACAAAATCTTACATTAATTGTATGTGGTGGACCAACACAAAGCAGTAAATCAAGCAGATAGAAAATTGTTCAAAATCTGGAAAGTGTGGCATGTATTTATATTCATTCTCCCTTCATCCTGCTACCGATAAAGGTGCAACACATTTTCTTCAGATGTTACCTTGCAGTTTGCCAAAAGCCATGTAGAGGACATTGAGAAATAGTGATCAAGTCAAATTGGACAAAATATATATATTTTTTGTCATTTAGTGAAAGATGGTTGTGGAAGCATCATTCTGTGGGGGGAATAGGAAAACTGACCTGCGGCCTAAGGCTGTAGTTGATGATGGTTGTAGTTTAATAATGGGCAATACTGGAAGACAACTCGTTAGGCAACAAAATATTGAAGACAACTATTATACAATTATAATGTTATGGTTTTAAAGCGTTAGCGTCAAAATGTGAGATCCTACTAAGTAGTGGGACTGCACAGCACTTTCCTACAGTGACTGAATGCAAATCATGCCACACTTTTCAGGTTTGTATGGTAAAAACGTGAAAGCCATGCTTTCTTTTTTTTCCTTTTTTTCACAATTGTGCACCACATTGTTCTGATCTATCACATAAAGTCTAGTAAAATGCCTGGAGGTTTGTGGTCGTAACATGACAAATGTGAAAAAAATTCAAGGGTTGTGAATAGTTTAGCAAGCCATTGTGTTTATTCACCGTCTCTTCGGTCGCACAGGGTCTGCAACATATTATGAAAACTGTTTTCTTTTGTATCCAGTTTATATCTCCGCTCTTAAAGCAGCCAGGGGATTTTCAGCATGCAGATAATCTGCTCACAAATGGCTCAGATGGGGAAAGAGGCAAAAGCGTGAGCTAAACACATAATGGCCAGAGTTTAAGGTGATAAAATTCCAGTCGATGTATTTTTAATCTCACTAATTAAACTTTTAATTGTGGCCAGATAAGCTCCGAGGAGCGAGAGCGCGGTTGCATATGTGGGGTTTTTGGAAGGAAAAGGGGAGTCCGCTAATGAGATGAACGTCCGCTTGTTTAGCTGTGGCATTATTTTTATTTTAAAAAAAAGAATTGTGGATCTGGTGCTGGCTGCAAAAGGTGAGGGTAAAGCTCTAAGGGTGCAAGCAGAAATAATTTCATCTACTAATCTGAGGATTATGTCAGGATTTGGAACAGAAAAAATGTTGGCAAGATTACTTGAAAATGCACAAGGCTAATAAAATGAACCCCCCTTTACCCTTGCAATGTGGAACTGTGCTGGATTT
This sequence comes from Xiphophorus maculatus, assembly GCF_002775205.1. Taxonomy (NCBI): domain Eukaryota; kingdom Metazoa; phylum Chordata; class Actinopteri; order Cyprinodontiformes; family Poeciliidae; genus Xiphophorus; species Xiphophorus maculatus. The sequence goes on along the minus strand of NC_036452.1, from coordinate 7,556,195 downwards.
TTCTTCTCACCCCCCCTCTGGTTGATGAACCAATTCCAATGGAAAACAGATTAAGAGTAAATTCCCATGTGAGCTCTTTAACCAGCTGTTAGAAACCTATTTACACACAATAATAAAGCGCCTCTTATAAAAAGACAGCTGTCAACTTGTGTACAGCACTAAATAACATGTCATGTGAAGAGGCTGTCACGTCCGCACATGCTTAGTTTGGTTTGTTGTGTTTTAGAACCCAGCATTGAGCAAAACGACTGCTAATAAAAATTTTAAACCATTTCATTCAATTTATTTCCTCTCCTTTCATTCCACTTTTGAAGTCTTACTTTGGAATATAATTATATAATTTAGATTTTCCCCTGGCTTTTGTCACCCGCACCCACTCATTGTGTATTCAGTGCTCCGCGGTTAGAGGCCAGCGTGACAGCAGCGCTCAGGGTCAACTCTGAAAGTGAACAAATTGACTCGTGGAAGTGAATTGTCAATTGTCATTCTCCCCCGAGGGGTCAGGAGTGAAAGGAGCATCTTGTTTGGACAACTGTCCCGAGGTGAGATGAGTGGCCCTTGCTGTCCGGCCTGAAGGGATGCACAGAGATGGACTTGCAGGTGGAAAACCAACCAAGTGGAGTGGGAGACAAACACATAGACAACAGGAAATGTGGCATTGCTGAGGCGGAAAACAATGGAATCTGGCTACCCTGAAATTGCTGTTTGATTGGAATAATGACCCGCAGTTGGCAGCTGAGACTGTGTCCAGAATGAGGAAAACTGTGATTGGAGCCATCGCGTAATAAAAACCAAGCCTGAATGAATGACAGCTGATTCACTAGATCTCTGTGTTAAACATTAAACACAGATTGGTGCAGCACATGTTTCCAGAACTTAAATTTACATGCTTTGGCTCAGGCGAACATCAGAGTGAATATTTTACATTCTGGTTTCTGAAAGATGAGTCCTGAGCCTGAGTGGAATAAAAGTCTTATTCCAGCAGATTCCCCACTAACTGTCCCTTTATTAAGACCTCAGATTTGACATGAAAACCACCAAAGTAACTAATGGGGATCTCTGAATATTGGGATCTACAAGAAATCTGACACCCTCCAGATTTATTAGAGTCCCTGACAATAATGTTTATAAAAATTTTAAAATACATTTTAACAGTGGTGGTAGGCACACTAACGCTAATAGTGGAGCTAATTTTTTGTTCAGCTCTTTACCATTTTTGCTAACTTTGAAAACTGAGTTTTGGTGTAATGCTTTAGCATTACCGGAACTGATAGTTGTGCTTAGTGTTTTGGGCAACACGCTTTTCATATTTTACTTATTTATTTATTATCAAGTTGTCCGGCCTTGTTTATCACAGTTCTGGTTATTATAAGCTTTTGCTGTAGATATAGCCACATCTAAGATCAGCACCTTCCTGATTTACGTGAATGACACGTTCTGTCATCTTTCACATTTCGAAGAATAGCTAAGCAAAACTTGCCTCTGGCTTCAAATATACACACCAGTGACACTGAGATCCATACATCACTTATTAAAGTCAAGACTTTATTATAAATTACAAAGCCATATTTATTTAATTGGAAATGGTATGGGTGCAAATAATTGTGGAGCCTTTGATTTACTGAAAAAATAATATCCTTAGTTCAGGTGAAATTTTCAGTGAAACTATCCTGATGCAGTTTTTACACATTTTTGCTTGGGCTGCCAAGAAGTGTGCAGGTGGTGTAAATGAGAAACAAAAATAAAACATATTGATTGTTTGATCAGTTTAGGTTTTTAGATTTTAGGGTTTTTTTAAGATTGTTTTTCAGTTTGGTTAAAAATACTAAAGTAGTCCGTTGTATTGTTTTTGTTTTAGACCCTTTTTGAATCTGCTTTCTCACATAAAGGTGTTTACTGTCCCTTGGTAAGTAAGCCAAAGGTCAAGTTCCGTGGAGCAGTTATAATGAAAGTTAAGGGTGGAGACGAGCATCGCTAAACAGACATGGCCTTTGTGTCATGTGATGCACGTCACCATGCACTTTAGAACCAGGAGGCTTTTTTATCTCCTCTTTACTGCTTCCTCTATCTTTATTGTCTGCCTTGCTTTGCATATTTCAAATAATAAAGATAAATTTCCAGCTTTGTCATTATACATGGAATCAAGCAGTTTCAGGAAGGATCCTTCAGGGTTGGGATGATTTTCACTAATCTCTCTTCCTTGGGAGGTCCACCGGACCGTATCGGTCAGCAATTACCAGCAGTTAGCATCCCAGGCCCTCGGGAGCGTTTTCCAGGAGATGAATCTAGGCTTGGATGTGTATAAAAGGTCTTTGTTTGTTGTGGATGACCCTTGCCGGTGTAAGGCCTGTGTCTGTCTCTGCTCAGGCGGGCAGGCCAGCCTGCAGTTAGGATGCAGCAGCTGGCCGGGGCCCAGGCACAGGAATGCTGTGTGTGCTATTTGAACAGTGACTTGTCTCAGTGCAAGGCCTCAAGGACTGGAGGGAAGGAAGTTGCTGCATGTTTACATAGCTGAATTGTCCATTGCCCGCTTACCCCCTCCTCCAGTGTTTAATGCACTTCTGTTCAAACACTCACAAGTGTGGAGATGACCCCCACTGATGCTCATAGCTCTGCTTCTTTTGGTCTGAATCAGTCTGTGAATAACTGGACCTTGTAGCTGCTACTTTCTTCCCTGCTGTGGGTGTTTGCTGTTTTAACCTGGAGGCTTGAATTGTAGATAAAAGAAGTATTATAGGGCTCTGTTCGTCACTCCGAGACAGATGAGGAGGGTAACACATAGACAGATGAAGAGGTGGAAAGCATCTTATTGCTCTTAGCGAGGGCCTGTCCAGCAAGGGTCCAGACATTGACGTACGATGGCGGTGTCAGGCTAATTGTTGTTTGAATTACCTGTTATGATCCAATGACAAATCTCTCACACTCTTGCCACCAGAGCGGAAAATGTATCCGGGGGATTGGCATGATCTTTGTGCGGGTGTGTAAACCTGGCTTCAACAAGATGGATAAATGCAATTATTGGACAGACCTGGAAAGGAGAAAATCAATTTAAAGCCCGTAAAGCTAAGCAGGGGCCGTGGTTAATTCATTTGGCCAATTTACGGGTGATGTACGAGTGTCAGGGCACATTAGTCAGGCAGGGGAATGGATGAGTGTGTGTTGGACCAGTAAGATAGAGGGGAGGAGGGGGCTTCAAGTGAAGATGCTCTCAGGATGCGGAGCAGTCTCCTTGAGACCCGGTTGCACTCTCTTCCCAACTCCATGATGCTTGGCATCTCAGTGGACAAGGCCAATGGAGCCTGCTTGTAGAAATGACAAAAAGATTCACTGAGCGCACCGAGTGGGAGGGAAACAGAATTGCTTTGCAAATGAGGTGCGGAAACGTGGCTGTGGTCTGCTGGGCAGCAGAGTGAGTGCCAGAGTGTTTTGCCATACCAAGAGCTCAATCAGGTCCTGTCAGCAACCTCCCAGCTCACCACCATCACAACCACCCCAAGTTAAATGACTGTTTTTTTTATGCAGCAGGTGTACCCATGCTAGACCCAAGCAATTTCAGCTTCCAGCTTTGATTCACTAAGTAGTAAATAACACTGACATTGAATGCCCTAAATTTTATTCTTAATGCTTTGAGTGGTTTTTACTAGGGTTCCTTGTATCTGTTAAAGATCACGGCACACTGACATTAGATCACTTTAGCCTGCCTGGTCTGTTAAACAGCCATTGTTTTGGTGGTTCAAAACCCACTGAATGGTTACACAAGCTGAGTGGTATGCAAAAACAGTGGTTAGAGTGTAGCCGGGCGGGTGCGAGGCGTTGAGGGAAGCTTTGGTTTACAGCTTCAAGCCACAGCCTGAATCATGGGCAGGGTTTCTCTATCAGACAGAAAGTGGGAGAGAGAGAGAGAAGTGAGAGAATATGACCTCCCTCGCTGCAAAGCCAAAGCTGTTTAAGTGGCTGCCATCGTGCTCGAGTGCCTCTCTGTTTAGTTGGTCGGATTGTGATCCGTGTCAGGGAAAGTGCACGTTAGCATGTGTCACCTGACTACGAGGCAGTCGTCCTCAAGAAACCGGAGTCGGAGTGAATGCCAAGGCTTTTTAAAGACAGGTGCCACCCATGCCTGCCGCACAGCAGCTGGGGGAGAAGACTGTACGGTCCACGGTTATGTGTGGGCCACTGGCAGACGGCATCAACAAGAATCCTTGGACAGAAGGAATTCAATAAAACACATTCATTCATCTGTCTCTGCAATGACAAACTGCAGTAGATGACCCTACTTTTTGTCATTGCAATAATATAAATCTCTCAGTATTTATGTGTAAACATCTAAAATCTGTTTCATTGCATTAGATTGTTTTTTTCCATACTGATCAAAAGCACAACTGATCAATGAAGCAGGAAACCAGTGTCCTTCTCTCTGTTTAAAGGTTATATAGTTTGGAAGTTCTTCTCAGACAAGATTCACAACTTTTCCCCCCACCGTTTGAGATAAACATGAATTCTTCAATATCCAAGATCTTGAGCTGCAAATTTGCAGATCTTGGCATCGCATTCTCCAGATTTGCCTAGGAGTTTCTTCCCAAGTGCTTACTGCCGCCCCTCTCTCACCCCATGGGAGAACAACTGCTGTCTACCATCTATTAGCCAGTGGAATTCCTCACCCTGACTCAGACAGGGGGAAAAAATCTTGGAAGTGCTCTCAGTGATCCTGGATATCATTTTACAATTGGGAAAACGGGCCTCTAAACTGTTCCCAGTCAGAAGAGGACTTTCAGATTTGTTATAATCAGTAGTTGTACAAGATAAACGCAACAGGTTTTTACACTTTTGTTTCAGTGAGCTTTGAAAAATTTCCCACCTGTATCTAAGTAGCAGAGATATTGTGATGCAATTTCAGGTATTCAGTAGGGACTTTCCGACTGGGATCAAGGTATATACATGATCTGCATCTGTGTTCCTGATAGGAATGAACTCCCAACCCTTTCTCCCATGCAGTTTTTCAAAGCTAATTTTAAGCAACCATGGACTATTTTTATATGCACGTCTTTGAAAACTGTGTTTTGGAACATTCATTTGTTGAGCTAGTATTTCTCTGACAATTGACGATTGGCAGAGAAATACTAGCTAGTCCTCCCCCATTCAGAGATCTTTCACGTTTGACATTTACGAGTCGAGTCAGCACACTCATTTTGCCATCATTTAGGTCTGTGGCTGTGGTAAATCATAAACAGGCCGGCAGACGCCCCGCTGAACGTCAGACCTGAACTTGAGGGGGAATCTTGTCTCTCGCTGTGAGCCAGCTGAGCTTCCTGGCCAGAGATAGCGATGCTGCGGTCATAAACGCTGGGAAACTCAACCTCTAATTGTTCACAGAAGCCGTTGGCAGGATGAGCGAAGAAACGATGAGCGAAGAGGAAGGCATCTACAGGGAACTGGGGTGAATGTAGAGATGAGACTGCTCGCACTTGCCGTTCATGGCTTTTCAGGAAAAGAGGCGAGCCTGCAGGGTTTCTTTCCCAATGTTGAACCAGTCGCCCTTAAGAGGAAAAGAAAACTCTGGAAAACCAGAGCCCTGCCTTTTTGTCTCTTTCTCGCCCTCTCTTCTTTTCCTGACCCTCTTTTAAGAAACAGACACTTTCCTAACATTTTAAATTGCCCTTGTCATGCGGTTTCCTCAGCGGAGCTGCCGGGAGCCGTCTGTTTCCACATGGGCCGATGTTCTGTACCAGTTCTGGTTTTCAGAAAAGAAAAGATCTGTTTTTTCTGGCACTCAGCACCGCTGCATTAAACTTCCAATTTTTCCCAAAAGCTAACAGAGTCATGCTTGTAGTCTTCACGCTTTTTGATCCGAGTCACAGTTGCTTGGGAAGTACATCTGCCTCTCTGTCCCAACCCTCCCACCTCCTGCCTGACGCATCTCAAATCCTGTTTTTGCGGTGTTTTTCACTGTGCCGCATTTTGGTAAATAACATAAGTAATGATTCAATTGGGCATAAAGTAATTGAGCTCCGGCCTGCTTGCCATCTGTCTGGTGAGATTACCACTTTCTGTGTAATTAATCGTGTGACCTTGTGGCCAGTGGGCAGCCGCTGCCAAAGAGCCAGGCTGTCTTGCTTGAAGTGAGGGGAACTCTGGCTCGGTAGGAGGTGGGGTGAGAGTTGTTGTGCCGTTTTAAAAGTTTAACCCAGCTGCTAAAGATAGCACAGGCTGATGTGAGCTGAGCTTAAGTGGCAGCATGGTTGTCTCCTGCATGCATACACACACCAACGAGCCCACGTCAAAGCCCAAGTCGCCAAGCCTCGCTCAATTTGGTAACTCCAGAGTCTCCCCGCTTAGGTCGGCATGATCCCTGTGTGCAGGCACTGTAACCGGGAGAGTATAGACTTGGGTCAAAGAGTGTGTGTTTTTGTGTTTTTGTGTGTGCTGCTGGGGTCATGGTAGGCTGGATAGAGACTGCTGATTTTATGTGTGGTTTGCTGAGCTCCTGAGGTTTGGTTTCCCTTGGACAGAGTCCAGAGACTCCAGGGCCTGTTTCTCCTCAGCTCTCACGTGAGCCTGACATGATTGGATTTCGGTCCCGATCTGGTTGTTTTGCGCTGTGCACAGGACATTAAAGACAAGGGGAAGATAGAGGAGCTAATGAGTCTTTGAGTAAGCGTGTGTTGAACTTGTTGGATGTTGATGTGCGGTTTTTGTGCTTTATCCTCTATGCAACCTAATGCGGTTTCACACACACCATGCTGAGAAGAGGAAGTAAAACCTCTGTAGTACCGCGATGACACACACACGCACGCACACGCCCACACACACACACCAACACACACCCCGACTATGCAACTGAACTGTAGTGATTCTTGCATGAATGGCACTCTCAGTGAGCCCTTTAAATGCGCCACATCTTTTCCTAACGCAAGTCTGTTAATGATCCAGTGGAGTTGTGGTTGTTTTTTCTCCTGCAGAACATAAACCATTTCAACACTTGAAATATTACTTCAATTGATGGATTTACTCCCTCTTTTCAGACATCAGTGATTTATTCTCTATTACAGCTAAAAGTAACAGAAAAATTTAACCAGTTCACATTATTTAACACTTTCCTTTCATGCAACTTCATTCAAAAGTTCCTGATATGTGCTGCCTTCGTTACATGATATCTACTGGAGGATACAGATTTAGCTTGGCAATTTATTTTCATTCCTGTAAATGCAGTAGAAATAAGTAAGAGCTCCAGAAAACTGCCCAGGTTCCTGGAAATGTTTCTTGTTGCTCAAACACACATAGAGTCTGTAATCAATAATTTGGCTCAGGTTTGACCACTCTATATAGTGCAGTTACCACAAGCTAAGTCTAATTCAAAGTGCCCCCCCCCCGCCCCCCCTTTTTCTTTTTTTTGATATTTTATCAAATAAAAACAGTTTTAAGCAATCTCTGTTCTTTGTATTTTAGAGTTTTGCTAGAGATTAAATGTTGTCCAAATTTCTTAAAGAAATTTAAATAGTGGTTTAATTCAGAGATGACTTTAAAGTTGTGAATTAGATACCACCATACTGTCATTGGCCACCAAAAGTGTTCAGCTACTGACACTCGTTCTTCCCTTTTGTGCATAGCTAAACATGTGAAAAGCAATAGAAATTTTGTTTGATGGCAGTTGACAGACATATGTTTTTTTATTTTGCTTTCTTTGGGTCAACTGCCCCTAAGCTGTGCCGCTCTGGGCAATGAACCATATCGACCATACAAAAAAATCCCAATGCACCTGAAAGAGAGACATCAACATGATTTACTCTGTGAAGCCTGGATGGTTTTTTGCAATACTCTCTAGCTTACAGCTCAGAAGGGGGAAAAAAAATCCTCCTTTTTTTTCTTTCCCCACCAGACAAAAATAAGCAATTTAATTACTATGGTTTACATTGGTGCCGCCACAGTACGACTGGTAGGACCCAGCTAGGGTGGCACTGGCCACTGGGGATGGGGACGAGGTCTGGGCTGGCCTCCAGGGAAATTATAGGGTGATGTTGAGGGCGGGATGGGGGACTGAATCCGTCTTCCACTCCCAGCTAGGAAAGCTTCTGTTTGCAAGTTTCTGTTTCACTTTCAAACCAGGTCGATGAACTGAGTTCAACTGGGTAAACACTTTGTTTGCAGTTATTTAAAAGCTCTGCTTATCTGCTCAGTATCCAGAAAAATAGATCATTTTCTGCCATATATCAATGCTCATCTGTTTTTTGAGCCTCTTCAGCCAGCTCTTGTCTTCCTTTCTTTTTCCACTTCCCTCTGGCCAGCCATCCCTCCCCTTTCCCTTTTTCTCCCGCTCAGTATGTGCTCTGATTACCTCTCCAAACTGGCAATAAGTTGATTGCTTTACAGAGATGATGTAAGCCTCTGCCCTAGGGTACATCAGGTTGGATTTCTCTCGCTTTATCTTGTAAAGCCTAAATTAACAGCTGGTTTGGTTGGAGTTCTCCTGGATCTGACTAAAGGATTAGGCTTGGTTCTCATGCGAGTCAATCTGGTTTGATTTATTGCGGGTCTATCAAAAAAGATCAATGGGAGTCCTTTTGAAAGTAAATCCTTAATCGCTCTTTGCACTTACGTGTCATCATTGTGAATTTTCTTCCCCCCGTCTTCTGTCTCTTGCGCTCCGCTTTCTACATTTCTCACTCCCTAATTCTTATTCTGTCCTTATGCTGCTGCCCTGTCTGTTTTTATTTCTTTTTCTTACCTCCTATACCATTCCTAACCCTATCTGTGGTAGCAATACGCCCTTGTCAGTGGAATTTCTTGCGGTTTTTCTATACTTACTAGCCAAATATCCAATTTCTGGATCTTCTGGGTGTAATCAGTCTAAGTAAAATCCTGCTGGTTCCCAACTTACCTTTTATTTTAAACGAATAAAGCCTGCAGTTTACTCTGGCTCTTAAAGTGTTATGGAAGGTGAGGAGTTTTTCATTTGTAAATCTATTAATCTTGGATTTCCCTGTCAGTATAAGTGGACACAACCGTTGGGGCTGAGATGCCTCGACTGGTGAGAGTGAATATGAGATGTTCTGATATTTTTAGTTTGGAAATTCTATACACTAAATACGAGGGTCCCTGCGAGTCACTAAATCAACTGAGCAGCTTTGGCTTTCACCTGCCAGCAGCATTTGGTTTTTCAGATTTTCAGTCTCCCACCTCCCGCTGCAAACGTTGGCTTATAAAGCGAGTTTATGGAAATAAGTCACTCATGTAGTAAAGTTGTTTGGTGTTCGCTTCCCTATTGGTCTTCTGTTTGCGCCCTGTGTTAACTGATGCAAACACTGGTTTTGTCTTGCAAAAGTATACATATGCCTCGAGCTTTTATGCTATAACCTCAAACTTGAATGTTTTTTATTATAGTTATATGGATTGGTTTAAGATGATGCAGGACGTAATTGGAAAGTGGCAGATATTTCACAGATTTTGTAGAGGATATCTAAGATATTTGACAGAAAATGCAACTTGCAAGTAACTTGCATACTTGATACAATCTTTGTGTATCAGGTAGCCATTCAATTTCCTTGGTGATTGGCTATCCCCTCAAGAGCAGAAATAAGGAAGACTGTGGATGTTAGTCCGTGTGATAGTGTAAAGATGGCTCTCATTGTGCGTAATAATGCATAATAAGGCATATTTGCTGTTTAAACTATTAAAATAGGCAGTTATAAATGCTTCTAAATGGAGTCAAGTATTTGCGGATTTAGCTATTTGCGGCAGCTGTGGTTCCAAACCCCTGCAAATTCTGGATGTCCTTCATATTGCTTTTAATGATTCTCTTCTATGTAAACATCTGAAGCGCAGATGTATCCAGCCCCCTTTACTGTGATATCCTTTATTGAATTTTAGTGCAACCGATAGCTTTTAGTAAATCCTTAGTATTCTGTATAAGCTAAGCTCAGTGCAAGTGTGTGAAGAGCTCAGGGATTCATTAGAGAATCATGAAGACAAAGGGTTAAAGGTTGAAGCAGAGTTACCAAAGAGTTGGAGCAAAAAATTGTTTACTAGCTGGATGTCAGCACTTTCTATATGGTAAGGGTTACAGTAGAATGTGTTGATCTTGGCATTTTCATTTGTTAGAAGTAAGGGTGCACCGATAAATCGACCCCATTTCTTTAATTTTGTGAGATCAGTAATCACTTGATACTTATATGTGAAGCCAGTCTTATCCACCTATCTTTTCTATCTTTGCAAGAGTCAAAAAATTTGCAACTGTCTCCCTTTGCTTTGCCATGAGAGAGGGCTGACTGACAGACCGACTACCACGTCACGTCTATACATGTGTGGCTAACAATAGTTACTCCACTGTTGCCAACTCAGTGACTTTGTCACTATATTTAGCTACTTTTCAGAAAAAAAAGGTATTTGCCAAAATCAGAATTGGCAGGTCAGGGTTTTAAAAAGATTAGTGGGGGACCAGAAACCTTTACCTCTAGTTAGAAGGGCCTAATCAAGGTCTAGAGCTAAGTCCAATTGAGAAATAGTTGCCAGAAATTAAAACGATGCTTTTCATTCAATTTGTTTGCACTGTAGGTCTTTGATTACAATGGTTGAACATGTACTGAAACACCAACTGATAGACATTTTCACCTATGTGCTCGAGGAAAACTTCGGTTAAAAAGTGGCATGTTCTGGTGTGTCCTGCTGCCATGTTGTTAGGTGTGCAGGTTGACCGGGGTTACGGGGTATGGGAGGGAGGCTAAGGGTGTGTGTGTAAGAGAGAGAGAGGAGGGGTAGCGAGATCGACGTGATACGTGGGAAGGAAGGGCTTGCTGTCAGCCAGCTGGACCTCTTAATCCCACAGCCTTGGGGAAAGGGTGTGTTTGCGTGTGTGTGTGTTTGTCTCGTGGAGGTTTGTCAGTTTCAGCACACCTCTGCTCTGCTCTTTGGCCCAGCTGAGCCCACAGTGTGTGTCTCCGCTCCAGTGAGACACAACGGGGTTTCATGTGGTCTCTGTCTTTACTGTAGTCGTCGCTTTAACGGCGCACCTTACAGTACATTCATGTCAAGACGACATAGTCTCTCAACCTCTTGATGTTGGAGAGTAGCCGGGGGTTTGGTGAAAAGTGGAACATTGGGGTGGTGGAGGGATGTGGGGGCATTTGTGTGTGTTGTAAGGTGCAACAAACACTCTCGACACCCACTGCTCCACCCAGTTTCTCTAAAACGTGTGTGTGTGCACTTTATTCCTGTCTACGTCATGACTGTAACGAGCTGCCGGATTGCGTCACCGTCATGTCATTCATTAGACACAAAACGCAGCATTAGCCACATTCCATGCAAGCTTCCTGCACCTCGTGTTCTCCGTCTCTTCCTCTTTGCCAGACTCCCTCTCTTTTGGCGTAGACTTTTGCATATATAACAGGCTGGCAGGCTAAGAGCTTGGGACTTCCCCACGCCACACTCCAAGCCTTTGATCCTTTGCTTTGGAGGTAACATCAAAAGGAGAGGCATAGAAAGGCAGCTACTACTGTGAAGTTCAATGTTCAACTTGATGGCTTGGCTGAGGGCTTTTTTTTCCCTCCTCTCTTCTCCTCCCCCCATACCTCACCTCCCTCCTCCCGTTGCTCCCTCGATCCCTTCGCTGCATCCCTCAGCTGACAAAAACACACAGTTTGTAGCCGAGGGTTTTTTTTTTTTGTTCCTCTGACCTCGCTTCCATAGCTGTCCGACATAAAACAAGATCCCAACCCCATAAAAATTCAGGTGGACCAATGGTTTACACAAAATACTCAGATGTGTCTTCTTTTAGGGAAAATGCGCTCCTTCTGTGTGGCTATCATACAGTATTAGCAGCTTGTTGCATTCATGCAAAGCCAGTTATCTTGCTGGAGCAAAGGTGTAAAGGTCAGCAAAGGGTAAGGGCTTTAGGGCACAGATTTCTATTTGGCTTCGTTGTTGGATGTTGTTTTTACCCTGGATTTTTGGGCTGTTTGATTTTCATATCTGACAGTTGGATATCTTAGAAAATCCCTAACCTTTATTCTGTTGGAAGTCTATTAGCATCCTGTAACTTATGTCCACTCTGTATTGAACAAAGACACGACTCAGAAAGCAAACCTGCTTCACAAGGTAGTTTAGAGTATGAGAGGTCTTAAGAGACCTGCACAACGTCACACATTAGGAGTCAATCCTCGGACAAATCGCTGTCAAATGTGGACTTGTCCAGAGCCCAGTTATCCTGAGAATAATGAGAGTCAGTCGTTCTTTTTCAGCTTTTCTCTCAGGTTAATTCGGTTGAATAAAGGGTCCTATTCAGCTATTCTTACTCAAGATTTCCTAAACGGTGAGCTTAGGCTTTTTAGAGAGGCCAGTATGTGTGTGTACGTCTATCACACGTACTGGCATCCCGATAAAGGTGCATACATTTTAGAAATGCACCAAGCAAAGATTTATGGTCGACCTCTGACCTTCCGATACTGAATTTTGCAGATTCCAACATTTCCTTAAGAACAATCATTAAAATTGGTCATTATTTGTTTGTTTTAGGAGCAGAGGGAACATCATGCATCGCCATAAAACAGGGTTTTACTAATTATTCACTGAGTCTCGGTGTGTGTTGTCGCTGTCAGCATGTCTCTCCAGAAAAAAATACCATGTGTACCTTGTGTACACTTTGTGAACACAAGTTGTATCTCAAAGAATGGTGTTGTTAGCGCAACCTGTTAGTACTTAAGCCTGTTGCTTTTTGTGAGTTTCTGAGCTTCTGATCAACGAAACTGGGCCATTCAAACTGGAAATCATCTGATTTTGATTGTGTGCAAAAGCCCTAAAATATTTTGTCCTAATGGAGATTTGCTGACCCCAAAATGCTGCCCTTTGCTGCAGTTCACACACGCATCCCTTACCGTCCTCCTTACTCAGCGCTGTGACAGGAGAGGCTTCTGGTTCGGCCTACTGTGGTTAAATGTGAGAGAGTTTAAGGAAACAACCCTTTTTTCTGCAGCCATATCCTGACTTATAAAGGTCAACATGCCTTGAACTGTCCTGAATGGCATGTTCTCTTGTGTTCTCCATTTTGAAAAGTGACAAATAGAAATTGAACTACGTGTTTCCGTATTGATTCTCCCAGGAACAACAAGAAATGGATTGCTAATAGAAAGTTTCTAGTTTTTGATCATCCTAAAACAGGAGAGTATAAAAAAAATAGTTGTGCTACATTTGTCATAAGAATTGTTAAGAGGAGCAAAAATGGTTGCATCTTGAATTTATTTATTTTTTTAACAGTTATGTGTTAATATGGGTCTTTTTCCTGCTGCTAAATGAATGTACTTAAATTAAAGGTGGCATTTTTTAGATATCAATGTTGTGTAGTTGGAATAAATAATATGTGCTAAAAGTACATGCACTAAACAGAAACTGACATTTGAAAGTGAATATCCCTTGTCAAAAATCAATGGATTTTTGACAAGGGATTTTTGACAATCCATTGAAATTGTCAAAAATCTCAATGGATTTTTGACAAAGAGCATAGATAATTGGACCTTTAAACTCTGTTTTATATATAAATCTTCCAAGGTGGAACATTCGTAGAAGAGCTGGGGTTAGTTCTGTGGCTTTATCCAGCTGCTGTGATGCTGTTTTGACATATAACGCTTGCAATGAGGAAAAACAAACGATTTTCATAATGAACAACTCAGCCGAGTTCCTCTTAGCGACTCTCTAAATGAAGAAAGTGAGACGAAGCTGAGGAATTCAGGTCAAAGCCATGTTTTTCTGAGAATGTTATCAACTGTATTTAAATGACACTGACTTGATGAGGTGATCTAGAAAGCCGAGGTACGCCTCTAAATGCTTTTTTTTTCTTGTATCCTTCATGATCGTCGCCGTCTGACTGTGCCAATTAGCAAAGGCGTGTGGCCTGTCTTTCTTCTCGTCTTTTCTCCTCTCTTTCCCCCCCCCTTCTCTCTCTCTCTAGATAGGCAGACACCGCTGCACGCACCCCGAGCACACATTCGGCGTATCATTAGCTTAGTGTGTGGGGAGGCGTGCGAGCCCAGGCTCTCTCCTGCCTTATCTCCATGTCAATCACAGCGTGTGTGTGAACATCAGTTGTAATGATCTCCATCCAGCCTGTCGGTGCGTGTTAGCGCCCGGCTTCCCTCGCCCCCGGAGCAAGCCGTTCCCCAGCTAATAGATGCAAAATTAAGCTGATCAATAGATGGCCTCGGCTCATTATTGACACGTTATCGCGGCGTGGGATTTTTGTCTGGGTTTTTTTTTTTTTATATAGACCTAGCCGGGCGATGCAAGAGAGCAAGGAGCGCTTTTTTGAAATAAAAAAAGGGGGGGAAATGAAGTTATCTGTCTTCTACAAATGATGCAGGCCACTTTATTCCAGACTCGCAATGATGCTGTGGATAATCTGTTCTCACTCAATATTTTTAGCGTAATGCGCGAGACGCCAAAGCCTCTCCTCGATGTGTAATCGTCTGGTTAGTGGAAGGAAATGAGATGTAGACTTTGCAAAACGGCATATTAAAGATTCATCAATAATTGGCATGTGTGCTGCTGTTTGTGTTGAGGCAGGAGGGAGGAGGGGGGCTCTTATGGCCGGATCACCACGTGATTGAGCTAAGTGGTAATTAGCTATGAGAGGTGCGCGTGTGTTTCTGAGCCTGTGGTTGCAGCTGTGTGTGTGCAGATTCATGAAGATGTGCAAAACAGCCACTGAGTTGATTTGGAGGTGAGAGCGGGGAGCTTCGTGGTCAGGTCATCTATGGGTTGGGTGGGTTTTGGTGGTGGCGGGGGTGACCTAGCCGTAGTTGCACCACCACCCTCACCTGACCCTCTTCAGGTCTTTTTTTCGTCTTGGAAGCATCAGCCATTTTAATGAGCTCCAATAACCAAGTCCTTATTACTTATTTATTCATTAAGCTGCCGTGGCAAAGCAGCGCTACCCCACTGTGTGAGTGAGCATGTAATTGCTTCTGTGGGATCTTTTTGCAGCATCACTGTAAATACCCTAACAAGCTAATCCAACAGAAAACAGATAGCTTGAAGACAAATTAACCCAGTTGTTTGGTTTAGGTTGGTTTTGTAGGGTTGAAACCATTAAAATCTTGGGTTGTACGTATGCTGAGGGAGTGGGCCTCATGAATATGGAGGCTGAACTGCTTCAAGGCGTACATGCACACATGAACGAGGCTAAAAAAACCCAGCTGTTTCATATGATTCTCCTCTTGATATTAATTGTCTGCTGGTATATGCGTGTGATTTCTTCGACGTGCTGCTTTCTGATTGATGAATTCGCGTAGGTGGAATTGTGTGATAGAGCGCAGTGCTCTCAGAATATCGGAAGTCTTTGTTAAGCCTACCACTGTGTGTGTACACATTCTCTCCCTCTGAGGCATGTTTCGTAGCTTCCTTATATCCAGTCTGCCGTTTAACTAATTCATTGTGAACTCTCACGGAACAAAACCAGACACCCAACATCAAGGGCAGCGTTCAGCTCTCCTCTAGCACAATAGCAAACGCAGCGCTCTCCGGCAGAATGTGGGCGCTGCAGTCGGCTTTACTCCTTCTCCTTCAGCACAGCTCAGCTGCTGTTCACAATTTTTTAGTTCTCCTCTGTACACCCCTGAGCCTTTTTCTTGCAAACAAAGGTAAGTGTGTAGTAAGTGTATGAGTTTCCCAACCTTTTTTCTTCCCAATCACAATTCCTCGGGGTGTCTCTGACACACCTTGGGCTGGAAACACTCCTGTTCACCTCAATATTAGTCTTCACTATGTAGAGGGCTCGATCTCAGAAGGGTTTCACTGGTATTATTGGCATGCAAGTATTAGTTGATTATGTTTGGGATGTAGTAGTCATAGTAGTACTGTAGAGTAGTTTTGGGCAATAATAGCAGAAATGCATTGAGAAGTTGACTGGTGACCCAAATCAGACCATTTTCAGCTTGATCACACCGGACCGATTTGAAATGCCAAAATTAAAAAAAAAATTCTTTGTAGTAATCCAAACAAAACAGTATTTTGAGGTTTAGGTGGAATCACTCTTTGGTGGGGATGCTTTTACTGATTGAAGAATTCTCAATGTTAGCTAAGAACAAGATTTAAGAATAGAATAGAATTCAACTTTATTGTCATTGCACCGTCACAAGTACAAGCAACGAGATGTAGTAGAACCTATTTAAATGGATGCCATATTTAGTTTATGATGCATTTTGTGAGAGAGTGAACATTTCTGTGTTCTATTTCTTTCTGACCTATCTGGAGTTAAACGTAAAAAGTGATAATTGCCCAGTAACTGTAATTGGTTAGGTTTCCTCTTGACTGGCTCCGACTTGTGCTCATCAGATCAATAGTGGCTGATGATCATAGAAAGACTGGTTGGAAATTTATTACGTCAATTATGATCCCTGAAACAAATTTTTTCTATGCTCAAATAAGATTCTATCAGATTTGGCAAATCCAGAACAATACAGGAAATTGTCTTCAACAGTAAAAACCATCTCTATTCCATAATTTTTGTCAAGTGAAGTTAATCCCTTCCACAGAGGATGTGGCTCTTGTACTCATTAAATCATACCGTTTGTCTTTATGTTATTATTAAACAAAAATGTGGGCACTGTTTTAACTCCTTTTGTTTTTATTATCTATGTTTTAATCAGAGAATATTAAAGGTGGCCTTTAATAGTAAGGCCCTTAAATATATGAAAATAAGCTCTTCAGATAGATGGATGTTAATGTGGAGAAGTACTCTGAAACTTGATTGCTGGCTTAGCAAGGCAACTTCCAAAATAGAATAAAAACGTCACAGAAATATTTGATATGGACCCGTCAACTCTGTTACTTCACTTCGATTACCACCTTAAGCATTTAAAGACAACTCAGTTAAGGAGTATGTTTGGCCATTTGTTGTCCCAACCATCGTGGAAGCTATTGAAAGCACCACAGAACTCAGCCATTATTAGTATCTGTAGCACTCAGAACAGATCTGTGACTGTAACTCTGGGTAACAAGAGAAACACCTGAAGGAAATGTCATTCTGCTGCAGCTCATGATGCTTCAGACTGACTGTTCATTAGCAAGACTGGTGGAAGACCAACCAACTCCTGCTGGCCTTTACCAACCCCCCACAGACCCCCAACCCCCACCGCCCATGCCATTATTTATAGAGCAACCAAGAGGAACTCTTAATGACTCTGGACAGTGGTAAAGACAGAGCAGTGCAAAAGTCAGACATAGAATCTGTTTTCTTTCTGAACCTGTTGGGATGTTGGTGCATTCTGGGGTTTGGGCCTTTTATGTTCTTTATGCTTAAATCCATCTAATGTCAAAAAAGAGCAAGAGCCCATTTTTGGTAAACATTTGTCGTAAAGAAATGTGTCGCCTTGTCTTGTGCAATCCTTTGAAACGTCTCGGTCAATCAGCTGGTGTTTGAACAGCACATTTGCCCACACCTGCTAAGTAAACAGTGTCAGAGTGGAGCCTTGCTTATCACATGGACCGGTGTTCAAGAGAGCAAAACTAACTACCAGAACAGGCTTGATAAAAGTCAAGTGTCCATGGAAACATGTCTAAAGGACAACACAGAAACACATCAGCTAAAAACTAAGTACTTCTTCTGTTTTTCCTCAAAGGCTGCGCAACGCTCTGATTTATTTTTAACATAGCAGTTGCACAAACCTGTGTCTACAGCTTCATTTTAGAGGGCATGCAAACTCTGGGCCTGGTGGAAGGGAAAAGAAAAGTCACATGTGCCCCCACCACCCATCCACCCACCCACCCTCGCAGAAAGACAGGCTTCTATGAAAGCATCAGGTTCGTTTTTTTCTGTTTGGAAAAAAAAAAGAAAAGAAAGGGAGTTTGGGGTTGAGATGGAGATTGCCGGCAAAGGAGGTTGGAGGTGAGGTTTCGGTTCAGGTCGACGGCCCCAGCACTGCCAGAGCCGGTGGAACCCCCAAGCGGTTCTGGCTTTGGAGTAAATACGGACCCAGCGGACCCCCTTCCCGCCCCAGGGCAAGCAAACCCCAGGCCTTCCCACATTTCACTTTTATTTTCCTGGTTGCAAAATGCCTCTGGCTATCAGAGCAGGTGGGGCGTTTTTTCCCCCCCTTTAATATTTACTCATAAAATGTGCATTAGTAGAACCAAAGGATCCGTGATGGGCCCTCTAGTGTTGGCTAACTTTCTCTCAGTTTTATCAAGGAATTCTTTCACTGCTTTTATTTGCTTCACTCCGGTAAAGACAAAGCCTCTACGAGACCCAACTGTGTATTCATACCCCTTGAACTTTTGTGGTCATGTTACAACCACAAACTTTGATATATTTTATAGGTTCTTTTGTAACAGAGCAACATGATGTAGTTCAGAATTATGAAGTAGAAGGGAAATGTTCTGATGTTTTTCACATTGTTTACAAACAAAAATCTGAAAAGTGTGGGATGTATGCATATTTAGCCCATGTAAGTTAATACTTTGCAGAACCACATTTGCCTCCAATTATAGCTGCAAGTGTTTATTGTTCGTTTAACTTTTTAACAATTCCTCTTTGCCAAACAGCTTTAGGCCAGGTAGATTAGATGGAGAGTTTGTAAACATAGGTTTTCATGGCTTGGCACAGATTTTTTATTGAATTTATGTCTGGTCTTGGGCTGGGCCATTGTCATTTATTAATTTGGTACAATCTGAGATACTCCATTGTACCACTGGTTGCATATTTAGGATCACTGTTTTGCTGCTGTGTTTCTATTTAGGGGTATCAGAAGAAACGGCGCTGAGTACAAATGCATGTCTTACTTTTTAGGTTTTTTTATTTGTACAACATTGTGAAAGTAACGCATCATTTTCCTTCCACTTCACAATTATTCGTTAATTTGTGTTTGTCTGTTACATAAATTTCCATATCGAGTTTGTGATTGGCGTGTGACAAACTGCGTAAAAGTTGATGGGATGGTCATACTTTTGCAACACATTAAAACTTTTAACAAAAAGGATTCTCTACCTCATTTGAAAATAATTACTTTCACCTTCTTCTGTTTACTTTACTTGCTTAAGAATGTTTCTGCTTATTCAGTTGCACCTGTGCGTGACAACAAAGACCGTGAGCATTATCTGCTACAGATCGAGACAATATGCTCAGCTCTCATTTTTCAAGGGATAAAATTGTAGTCAAACTGGATAGACTAATCTTTTAAGCTTTTAGCTGTTTACTTACTGAGCTTTTGAATGGGCTCATCTTACAAGGCTTGATCATTTTCAGACTTAAATAAAGCTCTTTATAGTAGCAGTTTGATTGGTGTAATCTGCAAGCTGTCAATCCAATCTCTATGGGGCTCTCCAGCTGGGCCATTTGGCCAGGAGTTTGTCAAATATGGGTGTGTTCTGTTGTTCAGGTGTGAGTAAGTAAATGTGCATGTCGAGTGTGTTAGGGTGGAGATGAAGGGGGGTTATTCTGAATGTATAAAGCTATGTTGTGTAAATGACATGGAGGGGTTGCCACAGATGGCCAGAAGATCCTCTGGCCTCTCTGGAGGAACACCCAGCATCCATATGCTGACTCTAAACCAAAGCTGCTATCTGCTTTTTCTATAACTCTCTCCGCTCCATTCTCACATGACTGGGAGTCCCCACCGGTGCTCATCATTTGTCCACTGGTCGCCCGCTGGAGAGGAGACCAGTGTTTGCGAGCCACATTGGCACATAAGGACCTCAGTTTGTTTGATTGGTCTGAAGCCCTCTTTGCTCCTAATCCAAAACAAAAGCGAGCAAGCCATGCAGCGGCTGCCGCTCCTGCCAGTCAGGCAGCATGTGATAAGCACATCAGATGGGGGCTTGATTGGAAAGAAGCTGGTTGGGGACAACAAACAGGCTGAGATGATCTTGTGGCCGCTGCATTAGCCAGAAATCAGAAAACAGGGTGTGAACGTTTTTACTCCCTCAGCTTTAATCTGTGATCGGCAGGTTCAATACTGGAAAAGTAGATGTGATTGTATTAGATTGCCTACTATTAAAACGCCTAGCAATTTAAGTCTGTCAATGCTTTCACCAACAGGAAGTACTTAAAATTGAATAGTTGACATCTGCAAATACCTGAGACCACCTTTAAAAAGGCTTAGAGGTTCCTGTTTAAATAGTTAGATCACTACAGTTCCTTTACAAATTCATTCACTACAACCATACTTTCTGAAACATGTGACATGAGCACTACAATATTTAAAATACAGTTCTTATGTTAATGGATGAGCATGATTACATGCTCATTCACGTTATGAATGATTGAGTACTGAATTTTGCGCAAAGGAGAGCACAAAGAGATCGGTTGTAATGAACTTTATTTTTCATACAAAAAATAATTATAACGTATTTTTCATACGTTATAAAAATATAACGCTTATATTGTATTTTTTTCCAGAAATTGTAGCAGTGAGTTATTCAGACACAGACAGGCAAATACTTTAGGAGGTAATTGAATTGTTCAGTACCAGCTTAAGCTACAAAGTTTAGTGATACAAACTGATATGTGCATAGGTGAAGTGATGGCCTTGCTTTGCTCCCTATCCAGCCACCCCCTCTGCTAGTGACCAGGACAAGAGGCCTGGCTTGTTTTCACTGTGATGCCAGTCAGTGTGAGTCTGAGTTAACACACTGTGGCTCATAACACGCCAGTGGCAGTGAGCTGTAGATGGGTGACTGGTCCGGCATGAAAAAGGAAATCTGGTGAAACATAAATTCCAAGTTCAACAAAGCTGCACTGACTGTAGAGAGAATTGATTCTCCAGAAAAGTCTTTCAGCTTGACCTTTTGTTTGAGACCGTTTTAGGAAGCGCATTCATTTGGGTTTGGGTCAAAGATGAGACGAGTTTGAGTTTTATTAAATATGCCTTTAACTGAACATGATGGGAGAACTGGGACGGTGGGGGTGAGTTCATCCCTGTGTAAGGATTTAAAGGACTTCGTTGTCTTTCACTTCATAAGAGACAATTGAGTCATTCAGCTCCCATTGTGAGGCTGGCCAGGCAAGGAGGGGCTCCAGGGCACGGGTGAAAGAGAACAACCTCGGGAGGCAAGTCTGAAAAGGAGAGGGGAGAAGGAAGAAGCGGCGCTGTGAAAGCATAGCTACTGGTTGGCTCTTGTTGGGTGGGGAGGTCTGTTAGGGGGGCAAATTGGGATTTGGGCTGGTTAGCGTCTGTGTATGGGTGGAGTTGGGGGCGGGGAGAGAGAGAGTTATCCTGGAACTCCGGAGCAATTTGTCACTTTGGAATGGCTCTTGAGTTACATGGGGGGCCCCCCTCTCATAGCAGGAGAATTTTCAGGTCGCTGAGTGGGGAAGCAGAGAGAGGAGGTCAGAGGTCGCGGCCTTACTCAAGCCCAGCCAGTACGTCCGTTAGCAGGCCAGACGGGTGGGTGGAAGACAGGAGGGGGTTGATCTGGACGCACACCATGCTTGCCAAGGCTCCGTCTTCCTCGACATGCCTATAAAACCATAGCGTGTGAGAACATTTGCGTTATTAAGGCTAAGGTGGAGCCACTGATCTGGGCTCCGACATCCTTCATCTCACTTATCAATTGGTCCAACACTGAGGAGGAGTGGGGGTCACCTTCACACTCCTTCCTCACCTCTTCTCCCGGGTGGAGCAGTGTTTCAGGGTCTGCGTTTGTCAGCACATGTTAACATGACATTGCAAAACGTTTGCTTCATGTGAATTATGGAGTTGCACTGATCAGAGATGTGGTTTGTTTCCTGTCAGGGATTTCTTGACGCTCTGACTTCCTAAAATGATTTTAGTCAAAATATTCATGTAAAATAAGGAGGCACCAGACACGAGAGAGAGCAGTTTGTGTTACGTACTGTATTGTATTCTTAGGCCTGTCACGATAGCAAATTTTGCTAAACAATTAATTGACTTAAAAATTATTGCAATAAACGATAATATTGTTTGAAGACTTTTGTACACTGATTTAATGGAAATGACGTAATAATCCATGCAATTTCTTGCCAAAGATAGATACACTTTATTTTCAAAAGAACACTTAACACTGGATCTGATAAACAAAATAAACAAAACAACCAAAAACAAAAATAAAATGGATTCTCAGTCTCCATTAACAAAAAATGTACTGGGAAAAAAAACTAAACAGCATAAAATAAAAGTGGAAATAAATACTGCATTCAACCAAAAGAGGGCAGATTATGAAGTCTGTATATCATGTTGCCCTTCAGTAATCATTAGATTTAAATAGAGAAGATGGGCACATCCGACTACCTGATGCAATAGTTCACACTACAGGTTTTTTGCTCCTATTTTTCCCCTTACAACAATCTTAGAACGTTGGTCTTTCTAAAATTGTGTGGTGTGTTACGGTAGATCTTCGTTGCCACTCCGATCTAAATCAGGGGTTTTCCCCTTTAACGCAGCCTGTTGAATGTGTCAGGTAGCCAATCAGAAAGCGCGGATTCTCCTCTATGCTTTCTGAGGCGAAATTACGGAGGGGAATCCCAAACAGCTGACACGGCGCAACTCCAGCGGACATTGGAGATGATATGTGGAAACAACATTAATGTTAATTCAACATGCAAAGAAAATAGAAATGACAAGGGGAGGAACTGGAGCGAAATTGCTACCGCAGATGATAAACCCCGTAACTTTTCAGCTGTTCTTCGTTAACGTGACATAAATAGGTTCTAATGATTTTCATTCAGTCAGGACTTTACGCTGACACTAGTAACATGCATTGCAGGTAGATTGTAGTAAAGCACTGATTAATGCCTGGTTTTAAAATTAGTTCACTGGACTTGTAGCCATTATTTTGTGCCCATTGTTGGACACCACAGGGCAGGATCGAACCCGATCGAACCGTTATACCTAGGATTTCTGTCGGCTAATGTGTGGTTTCTCAGGTTTTGAAAATGGGCCGACAGTCGGCCCACAGCTCTAAGATCGTGTTGTGTGCACTGGGCTTTACACTAAGGAAATGAGGAAGGGAAGGGAGAGCACCGGAGTTGAGCCTTTTTTTCATTCAGTGTCATTAACAGAAAGAGAAAAAGGCCGGAAGAGACGATAATGCAGATAATTAAAATGACGTTGATAGTTATAATTTATCATACGATTAATTGATTTATCGCGACAGGCCTATGTATTCTTCAGTTGAGCTGGACTTTAAAACAAGGACACAATTTTTATAGAGTAGAGGCTTTTGTCTGTTTTTAGCATCTTGTATTGGTGTCTGGCATGGTTAGCGTGGCTAGCTGGGTTAGCTTAATAAATCTATTCTTTTAAGACGTCCAAAAGATTTCCAGCATTTCTTATTGAGGATGTTCCACAGCATATAGTTAGACTCAAGTCTTCCTGAAAATAAACCAGAGAAACTTTGCTTTAGTGCTTCCCGGATGAGCCCCCAATTTGTTGAAACTGGCTTAGGGTCATAACAAAAACAGGGGACCATGCCATGGTTAAAGGTGCAGAAAGTGAATATTTAATAAGGATAATAATATTAAGAAAAACTACAATGGAAGATGGGTGACAGTATCAGTGGTGTAATGCAAATGCTTGGATGTTTTGTATGCATGCAAACGGGAGTTGTGAGTTGCAAGAAGAAAGGTAAATGTGCATGATGAGAGGAGATGAGGTCTGGGAGCACACCCGTTGGGAGTCCTTAAATACTGTGCTCTGGATCAGCAGATCAGTAACACCTGCACAGAGGAAGAGCATAAGGACAGACACACATGGACACCAATAGCCCAGCTTGTAAGGCCTAGGACCATAACAACTCTAGAAAATAACTTTCCTGTCTTGAAATGTATGTGTGCTACATATGTAATTACCTCAGTGAACGTAAAATAGCTAACTCTCGGTCTCCTTCTCAGTAACACTAGCTTGATTACTGAATATAAAAATTTTTAAAAATTAAGACTTTGAAATTCCTAATCAACCAATCACTGATCAGTTCTGGATAAGTTCAAAAATCGTCTGATTCCAGTGAGTGGGTGTCAGTGCATCTCTGCCGTCCTGAATTTCCTCATATATAACAACCTTGTCGTTCTTCTCCTCCTGTTCTTTTTTTGCTGTAAAAAGTCACCCTCCTCTTTTACTCTTAGCAACTATTACCTAGTGTGGGTAAAGGGGGGAGTGGTTCATGAAAAACCCACAGGAGCTTTTACAAGTTTTCCTTTTTCCACTCATACAGACATACAAACAAGCATAAACAGTTCTGGTGCAGTAAAAGTCGTCTTTGGGTCATAAACGATGCCGGAGAGCGACTCGGCAGCAGGCAGTTTTCTCTGCGCCAGAGCTGAAACTGAGGACACGCAGTCAATAACTCCCTCCAGCGTCTTCCACTGGCAGGCACCCCACAGTGAACTCTTGGCTAATTACCACTGATTTAAACACAGTCTCAGAAAGGGTCGTGACACACTCGCTCTCCAGCCAGCTCTGACACACACACCCCCACACGCAAAGTGGAACACACTCGTATAAACTAGTGACCACCTTTGCAAAGATGGCAACACAAAAAAACCAAATGTCCCCGGATAATTAAGCCCTGCTTCCCCCTTGCACCTCATTGATCGCATGAGGAATGGATGACAATTTATTAAACTTTTTCTTCGCTGAATGCCAACATGTGATCCCGGGTTACAATAATTATGGCGAAATGTAACAGAAGCCACTCAAGTCATTACCGCAACACCTTGGCAAATCACAAAATGGCTTTTGAAATGATAGGAAGAGAAGAAAGAACCCTTCAGATTTTTTTGATCATATCCAAAAGTTTGTGTCTGACCAGCGTTACAGACGCAGCTCAGAGTTCAGGCCTGTCAAAGCTCTTTAGTTGCATTGTCTTGAAATTTTTTAATGAGTATCTGTGGCACAGAGGTTACAACACAGGCCTGCTGCCCTACTGCATTAATTACCTGACACCAGTGATTGGTCCTGTTTCTTCATTTGGTTGCTAAAGACCTTAATCTTATTTTTTCATACCAGCATACTCTGGATTTTAAAACTGAGTCAGCTTTTTACTTTAATTTAAAAAGCTACAGTTCTGGCTTGAATATTCATTTTGGGCTATCATTGATTTATTTAATTTTTGTGTTTTTGCAAGATGGGAATGATTAGACTACATGAATAATAACATTAGAGAATTGTGGATTTTCTCCAATCAAAATCATAATAATAAATATGTTTACTCAAATAAACATGCATTCAGTTAAATGTTTTAGTAAGAAGTGCTGGAGGTATTTCTTATAACCTGCAAAGGTTGATTAACTTCTTAGTAATCATGATTTACTGCAACTGGTAGTTTCTCTGTCCCAGCATAAAATTAATTTGTTTGCCAACACTCATTGGTTTAACTAGTACAGCGGGCCAACTCCTATTTGCTATTCAGTATTCACAGATTTATCTGTGGAACATAACTCAAAATTATTCTTGGATAATTTTGTAGGGCCTATGTAATGTTTTCGAAATAAAATGCAGCTTGGGAAGCTGAAATACCTTGGCACAATGATACTTCACACGCAATTAACTGGCGTTTGCAAGATAGCCAGTCCACGTTTCCATTCATTTTTCTTAGTGCTGATTGGCTGTACCCCCAAGAGTGAAGATAAGGAAAACTGTTAATGTTAGCTTCTGTAGTAGTGTGATAGTTTAATGCATATTAATATGGGTTAGATGAGACAATTTTGATCAGTTTAGCCTCGGTGACAAGAACGATGTCAAAGGTGATTGGTTCAAACTTGTTCTGGTTGATACTTCCTGATTTGGGGCAGTTTTGCAGCTGGTGCATTGCTGTTGATAGAAAACGGATGGCAATTTTTTCCCATTCAGAATAACAGCAAAAACTTTCTTTTTGTCTAAAAATGCATGTTGTTGAGGTGCATCTTCCCCACTAATTTCAAACTTCATGCGTGGAACTGAGAACGTCAACAGGGAAATCAACATTTTGTACCTTTTTTAAGTTCATTAAATTTTTTTCACATGTTCTTTGTGCTGGGTCAAATAAATAATTAAAAGATCTAAATAGTTGTTATTTTTGCCCATGTAACTTGTTTCTCTGTAGCTTTTTTACACGGTCACTTTGACCTTTTTACCTCAGGCTAGGTGGCTGTAACATTGAAAAGCAAAGTTTGACTTGTCATGTTGTAGCAAAGTCAACACCAGGCCTTCAGTGGCTAAAAATCAATTCAGATTACTTCAGTGTGAGAAATAACATTTCATTTCAATAAACATTTATATTCAATTAAAAGGTACAATCAGCTGTAGATTGTTCTACCATTTATTACTACAGACAGATGTTTCTCATGACCCTTGTTCCTGCTTATCTGTGTTTCGTTTCATTTTATTTCCTCCCTTGGTGTAGGTGTCTTTAGAGAAACAGGGTGGGGAGGGGCGATGGCAGACATTCTGACTTCAGATAGAAGCCAGGTCAATCATTTATGGAGGCAGTCAGGTGGTTCAGCCTCACAGGAGCGTGGTGAAGGACCACGCTTTGCCTCGTCTTATGATTTTCAGTAAAACCCGTCACACTGATGACATGAGGTCACCATATAGGCGTGGAAAAGAAACCATAAGACGTTGCTTTAATTTAGCTCAGAGTGACTCAGACATGCTTAAAATCATCAGTCTGCTACTTAGGAGTAAATGTATTTTTTGTTATTTTTCTACACTTTTTCTCTGTAAAAGTATGTGCTTTGTATTTCTGAAAGAAAATGATATACATTATTTAGTTTACACAGCTTCTGTGTGCACTCCTGCTCGACTCTTAGATGCATGCTTCAGGCCATTCTCATCGCCTCCATCTGCCTTAAAGTTTTTATTTGCGTCTCCATATTTTTGAGTTTTCACACCCCTATGCACTTGTCGAGAAATGTCTCCCCCTTTTGTTTTGTCCTACTACTTTTTGGTTTTGCCTCCCACTTTCCCTTTCCCCCTTCCGCTCCCCTTCTTTTGCATTGTTAACATGTTTTGTTTTCTTTCTTTCCATTCTGTTTCCTTTCTGCCATTCAGTACCTACAGATGAAATGGCCCCTTCTAGATGTTCAACCAGGAGGTCTTCAGAGTAGACAAGCACTTAAAGATGCCAGGTCCCCGTCACCTGCACACATTGTCGTAAGTAAATCCTCTGCTCGGTCCTTTTTCACCATCTAAGAAAAAGCTTCCCCCCCTCCTTCTTCGTCTGTTTTTGACTGGACACTTGTGTTTGTTTCGCCTAAATCACAGCCACTAACACACCCAAGCCACACTAATTCTCCTAAAAATGCACATGTGGACACTGAAAGGCTTTGTGGTTGTGGACTGGTTGATCACGAGGT
Source organism: Xiphophorus maculatus (assembly GCF_002775205.1). Taxonomy (NCBI): domain Eukaryota; kingdom Metazoa; phylum Chordata; class Actinopteri; order Cyprinodontiformes; family Poeciliidae; genus Xiphophorus; species Xiphophorus maculatus. Next base: position 7,528,930 of record NC_036452.1, on the reverse strand, counting down.
GAGTGGCAGCGGTGGAGACTCCGTGGCAGACGCACCTGTTGTTCTTTGAACCAACCATGTCGTCTGTAATCTCTTGGATTGATAACTCTCGGGTCAGGATTGCAATTAGCTGGATTTTTATGGACAATTGATTGCAGTTTAATAGGAATAAACAAATGCTGGGCTGCAAAACATGTTCGTGAGGAAACCGGGGGCGTTGCTTTTCTCCGTCATTGATCACACTGTCCATGGCATTGGAGGGTTGCCCTGACGATACATACAAATAACAGCATGTACCTCAGGCATGTCGATATCTACCAGCTCTAAAATCAGCAGCTTAGTTCAAGGCTGAAAGTTTACAAGAGGTCGGTAGAAAAGTTTTAATGTAAGGAGGGCATACGTTTGTGGTCAAGTGATTGGCGAGAGCTAGGAAAATCAATACGTGTGGGGATAGAGAAGGTGATCTGATGTGACCATTAATGCCTCAGAGCAATTCCAGCTGCTGTTTTTTTGTGTTATTTTGTTTTTGTTTAAGAAAATGAACATTTCCACGGCACAGAACTTGTAGTAACCCATGACCCATTATTCGTCCAGCGTGCCATTAATTTGTCGTTACGGATCTGGATCCGCACACTGGAGGATGTTTTTATCGCACAGATTACACTATTGAGACACGCTGTCCCCTGTGAGTCACATTTGAAATTCGATCATTACAGCCTCTTTTATGGTCTGTTATAAATTCCTTCTTGAAAAACCGGCAAAGCGAGGCCTCTGTTGGTATTTCGCCTGCTATTTAAGGAAGCACATCTTAAAATAGGGAAACGATGCTTACTTGAAACAGAAATGTTGTCAAAAGTTGTGTTTAAAGATGAGAAGGAGATAGCGATGACAGTGTTATTCAAGGAGAAGGAAAAGGAACTCAGAAAAAGTGTCTTATTATTCTTCTCTGTGTTGTTGCTGGTGGTTTTATACCTTTTACCCTTGTTATTTCTGGAGATGTTAGGGGGGAAAGAAACAAAAGTCCCAGCTCACATGATGATGTCATTATATCTGCCATATATTATTGCTCTGACGTTTAGGATATATGATGTGTTCATTTCATCCTCATTGTGCTTTCAAAAAATTAGTGCAGACCTGAGCCATATTTATAATGAGCTCATATGTGCAGAAAGTTTCAGGAAGGTAATTTCTGGTTATCTTTCTGCGGATTCAGATCTTTCCCTTTAATGCTAAGAAAACTTCCTCGGTGGTAATTTTGAAACCAACAGATAACACACAAATCACAAGGTCACTGCTAAAGAAGCTAGCTTTTCTGGATGTTACGAGTGTATTAATGAAAAGTTGAGTGGAAGGAAAAACTGCTCAATGTTAAATTGGCATCTTTTCTTCTTCTCTTCAGTAGAAACTCTCCTGTTTGGCCTTACTACAAAACAGACATAAACAAATCAAAAGCAGTGAAACAGATAACCCTGAATAAATAATGACACTGATCAATACCAGAAAAAAAACTATTGTAATGTCTGCGCTCCTATTACCCACTTCTGTTCGATGCGTTTGATACACAGGCTGGTTAAGATCAGAAGCGTTGCCGCGGCGCTGTACAGGCGATGCGCAACTGCCTGTTAGTAGAAGTGATGAAACTGAATGTGAAATGCTGCCCGTATTGTTGGCTGCTCCCCCCGATCTGCTCCAGCATCCACCTCTGGCTGAGACGGGAAGTGGGGTTCAATGTTTCCCTCGTTTGCATCATGCATGCTGTCATACATATAGAAAAGGAAAGATTAGCTGCAGGACAGCTGCCGTGAATCGTAATGACAACCTCATGTTGAATCCTGCAGGTGTCACTCAAATAAAAAGGCCTCACTGTTCGGGTGCATGATGCTCTTATCTGTGAATTTGGCCGCCAACAGTAGCTCCGTTTTGTTTGCTAATGCAACGAATCATTCAGGTACCTTGACCTCCGTCTGCCTGAAGCATGAGCAGGCTGCACGGGTGGCAATAAGACAGTTGGAACAATAATAAACAGAACCAAAGATGGACATGGATGTAGACGAGGAATAAATATGAAGTCAAATGTTTTCATTTCTGTGTAGAAAGCTCAGATTTGGGAACGATGGAGGATCAGCTGAGAGAGGAGGAAGTGACCTCATCATGGTTGTTCTCCCTGAGGGCACGCTGAATGCCCGGCTTGCCGTGCCCCTCGGAGGAGGCCAAGCTGGATCCTTTTTGAAGTGCGCGACCGCCCTGCAGGCAGCCTTAAGACCTGCCGCTGTTGAACTTTTGTGCCATTGGCTGAAAATTATTCAATATTTCATCCACCTACTGATGTGCAGGTTTGGAGGGTGAGCCTGCAAAACAATTTTTGTGCGTCATAAAGCTCCTACGGGGAAAGATCAACAATGCTAAGTATTTATTCATGTGTTGACACGACGCTGTACACCAATAAACCCTTTTTAGATGCGTTTGAAACATAAATTAGGCTGATAAATGTTGATAACTGCATCAGCTTTAAATATTTAGTCCAAAGGAAAGCTTAATGATTCACAAAAGTATTCATACCACTTAATAGTTTTTACATTTTTTCTCATTACCAAACACTTGATTTAATGTGATAGACCAACACAGAGTGGAGCATAGCTGTGAAAACAAGTGGAAACAATATTTTCACTTTACTCCGATACCCCTAAAGAGAGGGGGACTGATTGCACCAAGTACTAAACAAACCTCCCCTGTATCTAATTTAATTAGTATAAATGCAGCTGTTCTTTTATGGCCTCTGAGGTTTAATTCTTTTTAGAAAATATTACACTGGACTCAATCCACATTGTGAAATCTGAAAAACGTGGCATACATTTGTAGTACGTACTTTGCAGAACCACCTTCTGGTGCAGTTATAGTCTTTTGGGGTGTGTCTGTTTTGGGTTGCAAAGTAGCTGGTTGCTTAAGGTTTTTCTATCTCTGCAAAAGATAATGCTGCCACCACCATCTGCTACTGTTTCCAACAACGGTTCGTCTTGCCAGATTTGTGAAGTGCAAAAATGACAAATGTCCTTGTGGTGTTTTTTGGCGAAAATACTGATAATGATCCAGTGCGGGATTGTGGGTATGTTTAGCTGAAGTAAAGAATAATACCAGAGTTGTGGTCAGTTGAAAGAGTAGGGAAATATACTTTGTATGATACATATAATATCTGCAATATTTCTACAGGCGTTGGCCTAAATTTTAATATTGGAGCATCCATAGCTCAATGAGAGGATCCAAGATTAGGATATTCTTCTAGAATCTAATTCTGCTTCTCAACAACTTCATCCCTGAACCTGCCTGATGTGTTCATGGTCTTCATGATGCCATTTCTATACAGGGTGTCTGTGCATCCTTAAAAAGTCTTAATTTTGTCTGTCTAAAATTAAGAACTTAAAATGTCTTAAATTCATTTAAAAAATGTATGCTGACCTTAAATATGTTAATCACAGATATTACATTTTGTCAGACATTTTCTGTGACTTGATGTGGTTGAAGCTACTGATAAATAGCTGCTACCCTTACTAGCTAGCTAGCTACCTCTTTTTTGCGCCTTTCATGGGTAAATGCAAATTTATTTCCATTTGGCTGGACGATGTTCACTTTCACCACTGTTGTCGTCCCATACGGGACTTGGTGCAAAAAAAAAATGTTTTGGTAAGTTTAGCACTGTCAGGGTTAAGGCTGTAGAAAAGAGCCGCTGCCAAGAGTCACAAACACATCTCAGAAATTTTTGTTTTTGCTTTGCTTGATTGTGTTACAGCAGGATCTCCCAAACATCCCCTACATTTATAGTTTTTTTTATCTTAAATTTCATTTAAGGGGGCATTTTAAAAAGGTCTTTAAAAAGTCTTAAATTTGGTTTGCTGAAACATGCAGACACCCTGCTGTAATAAACATGTGAGGCCAGAAACAAAACAACTAGATTTATGCAGACATGAAATTCCTTATCGGCATTTGAGTAAAAAAGGCCTAAAGACAAAGGCATGTAATGCTGTTCTATCACATGAAATCATAATAAAGGACATTATTCTGCAGTTCAGAATGCGGAAAAGTCCAAGAGGGTGTGAATACTTTTGCAGGGAGGTGGGTTTGTGTAGCATGAAGTCAACGAGACAATGAGCCAAATCAGAGTGTTTAGTAAATCTACGAACTTGGGCTGCGTGTGTTGATATCATCAACAATAACACAGCGGCAGCCTCAGCAGGAGTCCAGGCTTGTGTTGGTGATGTCATGATGTCACGTGACTGGGTGGGGGGGTAAAGGGGGGTGAAGGAGGATCTCATCTCAGTCATGTGATCAAAGTTGGTTTGAATTTTTAGATCCTGCTGTAGCTTAAAGAAAAGGTATGAAAGCAAGTTAATTCTTATCTTAAGCTTAAGCTTTGAGAGGGAAAAACATCCTCTGCTTTAAGAGGATACACACTGATTTCTCTCTCACACACATACATGCACGCGCGCACGCACACGCCCATGCACAGCCTTGGAGTCTAGAGTCTAGCCCTGGCCAAACAATGTCTCCATTGTTTTGTGGGCTTTCACTGGCAGCAGGGGACGGCTGGAGTGTTAACCATTTCCCAACTGCACCTTACTGTGTGTGTCAGCATGTGCGGGCGTGTGTGTGTGTGTGTCAGAGGTAGTGAAGCATTGGCTTTTGGAGGGGTGAAGAGAGAGAGAGAGAGGGCATTTGTTCGAAGTGTATCGTAATTAGTATGGAGGAAGTGATGGAATCCGTTCATTTTTACGGTGTGCCGGACCTCCCACCTGAGCCTCTACAACCTCCACTTTATTTCCATTCAGACAAACCTGTTTTCCTGAGGAATGTGTTCACACTGCAAAAGCACAAAATCTTAAAGTGTTTTTGGTCTAGTGTGTATCTCAATCCAAGTATACTAACTTACAGTTACTTTTCAGGAAGATATAGGAGCTTCTTTTATGTAAATAATTCCTTAATATTAAAAATGTTCTCTAGTACTAGTTCCTCTAGTAGATTATTTCACTTATAAGATGGGAAAAATGTCTTGTTAAATATAAAATAATGTGACAGTGGAAATACTACTTTTCTAAATTAATATTAAGGAGTTATTTACTTAAAAGCTCCTGTATTTTGCCAAAATGTTACTTATAAGCTAGTTCTGTCTTAAGTGAAATAAGATACTTGCATAGGAAACAAGACAAGAAATCCTTGGTGAGATTTTGTGTTCTTGCAGTGCAGGAGAGAAAGCTGAAAAACAGAGCAGCGTCCTGGTTAAACATTCAGAATAGACTCATCACAATGACTGTGGATTCCTGTAGCGGGTCAAAGAACTCCGACTCTAGGAGGGAAAAAAAATAAAAAAGAGGCAGGATCACATTCACCTTCTGGGACCACTTCTCTATCTTCCTTGAGTAGCAAGGGATGAAAAGGGGGGGCTTCCTGTGGTCTGAATACCCCATACACCTGGGCTGGCCAGACAATTGTCAGGGACTCTGGGAGGCCCAGCCTTCACTGTTGTTAATGAGCGACCCCCATGGTCAACAGGCGCCACCCACGCACCGTCCCGACTCCGCCGTCTTTACCTTAGCGACTCTTTCTGTCCCTAACTTCTGCTGACCTTTAACTGTTCTTTCCTGCTGCATTTTAAGCCTTCATCCAAATAACCACCTCCCTCCTTTTTTGTCTTCTGTTTGTGCATGCATCCCTCCATCCATCCCCTGCTGCACAAGAAGGCTCACATCCCACGCATCTATTTACGGTTGTCTCCAATTTTGAAACCAGAAATACTCTTAGCATGCAGGGTTATGTGATGATAGGTTTTTTTTGTGTGTGCGTATTTTATATAACACTTTTATTCTTATCGACCAGTTTTTTTTCGCCGTTGTTGCCTCCTCCGGCTTCAGGCGCTTGTTGGAGAGGGCCACGCTTGCGTCATTGGCCCGGACGAGACGTGGCGTCAGCCCCGGGAACTGTGACAATGAGAATGAGAGCACCTCGGTCTTTGTATCTGTCCAGTAGTCTGGATGGCGGCTCGTTCCCACAGACAATCCGCTCAGTGTTGGCTCACTTTGCAGCAATCCCACAACAACCGACTGCAGATTCTTTTTTTTCTACTCCTTTGCTTTTAAAGAGAATCTTAGAATATTCTAAAATGCTCGACAGATAGCATCTGTACTGTTTATATTTTTTACATTTTGTCGCCAACCCATTTATGTGATAGAACAGTCCAAAGTATTGCATTATGGTAAATGGAAGGAAAATAATGTGTTTTGACTTTGTTTACAAATAAGAATTGGAAAAATGTGGCATGCATGTGTTTTAAGCTAGGTCTCGGTTCAGTTGGAGTAAACTCTGGTGCTGTTCAAATGTATATATGACTGTCAAGCAGACTGGTAACTACTCAAAAAGCAGAAGGTTAACAATAACGCAGGGCATACTGGGTAAATACAACCAAAACAAATGGCAAGTCTAGCATTAGCGGGAATAATGGCTCATCTGCCAAAGAGAAAAGAGAAATTGCTAAAATCTGATGGTGCTCCTTAGTTGTCTACCAGATTATCAGGTGTGAAAACACCCCTATTTAGGCTTCAGAGGTAAAGATTTACTCCGACTGCCCAACCAAGAAAGACTTGGGGTCTGCTTTGGTCGAAAGTGCATGGCAAGTTGACCGCAGGTCATGAGTGACTCAGGAAGTGAGACAAACTAAAACCTATTGCTAGCCTAAAGAGCAGTGAACTTGCCCCTGATAGGAGCTCAGAAATACAAAAAAAAAAGGAAAAAGTGATCTTGTTTGAGAAGCTTTTAATTCTGGTGGGATTTCCGGAACATATGAATGCTCAATCTCACGAGTCCGGTGGTCCTTTGATGGACACTCGAGTCTGAGTCTGTATGTCTGGGAAAAATCGGATCGTAGCACGAAGAGCCGGACGCAAGCGGTGTGTTTTAGCCTGTAGTTTCTTCATGCCATGTCCCAAAGTTAATTTGTGTGAGGAATTGTAGTTCTTTTTGTTGTTGTTTCTTCTTGTTGACTGCTAAATAACCCCCTATGAACTTAAGCTAACCCTTGCTGAGGGGTGGGCATGTGAGAGTCTGTGTTGGACACATTTTAACGGCATAATGGATATTTGCTCGCGTGTGCGCGCTGCGCCAGTAAACCGCAGTGTTTACTGACTAGCTTTTATGAGGAGCTATCTTGCTGGCCTGAGGGTCAACACGAGTAGAAGGAAAACCCAGTGATCTGAATGCACAGTAGCTCTTGGGTACCAGAGCCCTTCAGTAAACTAAAAAGCCCTGTTGCTTCCCTTTGCATGTTGTTTGACTTTCACTAGTTTATCCCTTCTTTTGTTTTCAATCTCAACCTTCTTTTCCTCCTCTTCTGTCCTCTGCCATTTGTTTGTAATTTCATCTTTAGCTTTTAGCTACAGGAGAGTTAAAGCTTGGATTTCCCTCTGCTAAATTTAAATATCTATTTTTTTATGCATGTTCTCAATTGGTATGTGAAAAGTCATCATGTAATTGGGATTAAAGAAGCTTTGACATTATAACTTGTGTCATTGAGGCAGAATCTGACCAGCTAGTCCAGCTGAGGCATGCTTGTTCACACCGAGGAGGTGAAATGTTTTAGCAAAGCGCAACGTTGTTTTAACAACCAAGCAACTGTAAAACCAGTTGAGAGCCAGCACACTCCCGTTTTCTCTGTGTAAAACCAGTTCTAACGGAGCCCATTGAGAGCTGAGCCAGCATGGGCGAGGTGGTAGCTTAAATTAGTAAAACAGCCAGGGGATGCAGCTTTTTTTTTCAAATGCGAACATGTTTCTTTTTGCATAAAACCTTCTGCTGAGATTGTATGCAGAGCCGTGTGTGCGCCTGTGTGTATGTGTGTGTGAGAGAGAAAGAGATTGAGAGAGAGAAAAAAAAGGAGAGATGGGGAGCTGATATAATTGTGTGACTTGGGAACGTCCATCTTTGCCTTTCAGGGGCCCTTCTGCTGGGAATTCCCCGGACAGTCAGATCTGAGCCTTCACCAATTTCATTTGGTGAGAGACCTTTGAATTCCAAAAATAATATGCTTTTTTTTCATTTGACTGATTATGCACTCAAATTACAAATTGATTATTTATTGATTATTTAAAATTTCAAAAGTAGTGAATGAAAAACCTTAAATCGTGATAATGACAATCATAATCATTAATTGCTGCTGATTTGCTGTTTATATGCTACTGAATGTCTGCAATGCCTTATTATGTGAAATCAAAACTCAAATGTTTATGTATGATGAATGGTGCTGATAATGCATTTATTAATGTATATAATTGTATTGATGTTTTATTGGATGTTTAGGCATTTTCTTGCTTGATTTGGCTTTGACTTCTGTATAGAGCCTTTCAAAGGTATTTTTACCATTTGAACTTTTCCACTTTTTGTCACATAACTTCACTGAATTCAATTGGGATTTTTTTAGACCAACACACAAAAAAGTGCATCGTGGTTGTATTTTCACTTTTATACCATAAAATAAGAACCGATGGAAACAATTGGACCAAATAAGACACTAAACGTGTTCAGCTGTGTGTAATTGAATCTGTTCTGAGAAGGTCTCAGTTGTTTTTCAGAGAACATTAGTGAACAAACATCATTACGAAGGAACACAGACTGCAGAAGTCTGGAGACTTGTGCAGACGATCAGTCAAAGCTGCTATGAGATGGTTTAGATCAAAGCATATTCTTATGTTAGTATGGCCCAGTCAAAGCCCGGATCTAAATCAGGTTGAAAATCTATTTCCAGATGCTCTTTGTCCAATCTGATTGAACTTGACCTCATTGGACCCAAAGGCTGTTCTCACAGTGAACGGTGAATCTATAAAGCCCATTGACTTTACTTCACAACTAGGCCTGTCATGATCACAAATTTCGCTGGGCAATAAATTGCCCCAGAAGTTATTGCAATAAACGATATTGTTGTGTTGAGAACATAATTGGTATGATGATGGGACAATAAACCCTGTCAGATATTATTAAAAGTTCATTTCTAATGAATGCTTAACACTATAAGTGGAAGACATTTTAAATATACAAAATAAATAAACAAAACAACTGAAGCAATAAATAAAATAGATATTGAAGTCTGTAAATAAAATTGTCCTTCAAAAAAGGGGCTAGCTAGACCTTTGTCATCCGGTCTGTGGTAGAAAGAGAGACATGAGAAAAACAATCATGGAAATAGTAATTATAAAGCTTATTTCTAATTATCAAGCTTATTTAATTTATCATGTGATTAATTGATTCATACACCAGCTTTTGTTAGTCTGTCTTGTAAAATCCCAGTGGAATGCGTTGAAGTATGTAGCTGTAATGTGACAGCAGGTGGAAAACAAACTGTTTTTGTCTTTGTTTGGTTTCTATCATGTCTTAACCGTTTCTTGTTGACATCCTTTTATAGGACAAAGCTTTTTACAAAAATGTGTGATTTTTATGCAGCTGTTTTCAAAAACGACCCTGTATTCTCACACAAACTGGCTAACAGAGTTTTCCTCACACAAAGATGCAATACACTGGAGTGTTTACATCCACTGGTTGAAGATTTAGAGTCCAGATAACCATGTTGGACTCTGAATGTCCCTCTCTGATTCCTGTTTTTCCTGCATCTATTTAAAACCCCTCAAAGTAATCAAAAAGCGGAGCCCGAAGGTAAGGTTAGCTGTTGTTTTTAGTGCCGCCACGCTGACATGCTGAGGGACTTCAGTAAGCCTTGTTTGGATTTGCCTCAGTCAGGCACTGTGAAGCCAGAAATAGGCCGGGCATTACCAAAACCCAGAAGAGAGGAGGCTTAATCTCCTCTGAGGCCACTGCGGCCTTCTGGAGGGCTCACTCCAATTGTTTGACTAATCAATTGCTTGTTGATTATGCACACTCTGCCTTTGTTGCCTGTAAATAACACTAAATAAATGAAAGAAAAACCAGTCAAGAAAGATGGTAAATCGCATTTGATAGACAGAAAAAAACAATCTTTTCCTCATGTCGACTTGATGCCTTGGTTCCCTCCCTCCGTCTCTGCTAAAACTTGTTTGACAAGGTCTGGCAGGATCAACTTTGGGTGTGCCGGTCTGTCTTTCGGCATGTGTGTGTGTGTGTCTTACAAACACACCTTTGTCTGCGCCGATGTGGACGCAGCGTCCTTGAGCCTAAGGTGTGACTCGAGTCTTGGATGACGGCTTGTCAGGGTGAAGCGAGACGATGATGTTTCCCTTTTAACAAAGAGATCTGGCCTGTGGAGGCTTTGAAAACAAACAAACAAACAAAAAAAAACCATCAGTCTTAGTAAGATTTTTCTAATTGCTGTCTTGCACAAAGAACGAGGATCAAGAGTCAGATACACTGCTGATGATTAATCTTTATTCTTAACGAACCACTCCCACTGTCGACTGTCAGAGCATGCTCATCTCTGACAAATTCCCCTGGACGGCTTGATCTGCATTCTGCAGGGCGACAGCAGACTGTGCAGCTCGGCACGCCGCTGCATTAACACTGGACGCCGTTTGCGCTGGGGAACTTGTTTTGACAGTGCTCCAGGTGCCTCATTGTTGGAGATGGCATGGTTCAACAGATTTACCAATTAGCACCGGGCCGAGGGCACGGGAAAGGGTGGGGCGGGGGCTAAAACGGGGGAGCTGCAGTGGTGGAATGAAGTTTTGAGTGAGGGAGAGAGGGCGGGAGGGGAAGAGAGGAGGGATGTTAGAGTATAAGGAGTAAGATGATCCTTGACCTCATTTTATCCCCCCCCCTTCTTCCCAGCTGTAGCATGTAAAGGGATGAGGGGGTGGGGGGTTGAGGTTGAGCCACAAAGAGGAGGGGAATTACGTAGCAGGAGGAGGAGATTCCAGCTGGAAGTTGCGGAGCGAATTTAAAATCCTGATGTTTGTCGAAGGAATTTTTTCTGTCCCGTTCGAGTGACTAACCCTCCCTGTTACTCATCAGAAAAAATCGGCCTTTTTTTTCCAGGAAGTTCGGGAGGGAACAGGTTGAACTGATTCTCCAGCTGTGCTCCAAGGGTTTTAGGGAGTTTCTGGCTGCAGATTCGTACATCGGTGTCTCGTGTGTTTCGGGCCGTAGCTGCATTGAATCCAGTCTGCTTTATTGAGTCAAACAAAGGATTTTAAATTAGTTCACAGGTCCGTGTTTGTTGTTGAACAGCTTTCACCACAAACAAGAAAAGTTTGCAGCCACTGTTTTAAATAGACAATAGGAAATATCACAAGAAATATGAGATTCTTTCTGTATGATAACCTTCAGTAACATCTGAGCAAAATTCAAAACAAAAATGTAGAACATGATAGAACTTCATTTTTATTCATAACAGAAATACTGCTATTTATACTGTTACAAACACTATAGTTTACAAAATGTAATCCATTTATTTTGATTTTAATATAAACTTAATCAAAAATGTGTTGCATGCACCTGATATTTGCTGATTAATTAGTAGGGCTATCTGCTCTGGCTGCCATTCAGTAATCAGCTGCTTAAAGACAACATCCGTAGCTCTCCATCTGCAGACTTAAGATGGCATTAATTAAATACTGACTGGAAATCAGTATTTTTTGTTCAGGTGAGTGAAAAGTTTAACAGCCTTCTTCAGCCAGCTGACCTGGTGGGTGCAGCACAATGTGGCAGACAGAATCGGACATCTCAGTAAAAGGATCGGTCAGAGGGAAAATCTTTGCGGTTTCAAACTGCAAAGATTTGAAAACGTCTTTACACCTTAAGTCTGTTCCTTCCTACTTTCCTTCTTCCCTCCCTGTCTTCCTTCCTTGCTTACTAAACGTTTTTATATGAATGCTTTTAACAAGCACATGGGACCCTGGAGATTTGACTTTGGAAAAGTATGGAATTTGGCAACTATAAATTTTCCAGACCCCTAAAATTATTCCCGACTAACCTTTCCCATGCACTACGTTATTAGTAAGTCAAACGACCCACATGAAGCCCAGGCCAAACAAGTAGCAGATATCTTCCTTTCAAGTTTCAGATCTGTCCGCTTCTCCGTGGCTACCTCGGACTGAAGCCTTCGGAAAAGCGTCTGTTTTTTGCATACGGACAAGCTGCTTGTGATTGAGAGTGACGGAGACAGCTTTTTGGAACTGGAAGAGCACGCTGGGACTACAGCGGGGTAAAAAGATGGGAGGGAAAACACGGAGCCCCGCCAAAATTCCCCAAAGGGCAATTTACTGTTATGGATGGATACGCCGTCGCAGTCAAATTTCTGCTCTGTGGACCGGACCGGGAAGGGAGGGGAATGCTGAGTGATTCCAGAGAGCACTTAAGCCGCCTCGAATTCAGGTTTTCTGTCCCCACTCGCCTGATGACAGGACAGGGTCTCTTCTTTGGAGTTTGTGGGGGTAAACACGGGGCATCTGCTTTCTGAGTCGTTAAGCACCGTCTTTGTGTATTCCAAAGAGTTTGTCGGTTTGGAGAAGTTGGAACGGCTGCAGCCTCCCGGTTTATTTGATTTCCCTCTTCAGTATCTTCAGCAAAGACTTTCCTGAACTTAACCTGGATTTGGTTGTCTGTTTTTTGACGTTTGTGTTGTCGTCTTACTAGTCTGTGCAGTCCAGAGTGCTTGGACCTGTTTCTTATTTCAAGTGTTGGTCCAGGAAAGGAATTGGATATGATCCTTATTTTCTAACCCAGACAGTTTCTTGGAGCGACTTCCCCTCCTCCTGTTTTGTTTTTTGGGACACTTCCTTGACTTTTCTTGCGTACCACTGCAGGTGCACACATGCCTTAGTGTTATTGTTAAGCCGTCTTTTTTTTTATAAATACAAAGCATTGCAAAAGAATCTGTTAGCATCAATTTTCAAGTCTTGCTACAGGTTCTCAATTGGATTTAGGTCAAGACTTTGACTGGACCACCCGTGTGGTCAGCAACCGTGTTGAAGTTTTTCCTGTTTTCCTGACATCATACAGTTGTAATTTGTTTGAAAGTTCTAGCTGACCGCCATGTTCTTTGGTCTTAGTGATGATCTCTAGGAAAACCTTCACAGACCTACTGTTTTTAAATAATATACTTTTCAAGATGGATGGCTGGACTGGATTTTACTAAAGGGTGTAAGTGTAAAGGGGCTGAATAGATTCAGTTTTAGATTTGAGATGGGAGTATGTACATGTATTGAAAAGGAACAGAAAAGTGGAATCAGTCATGAAACAAAACAAGGAAAAGCACGACTGTTGAGATGAAGGTTCATGCTGGAGAATGGCTCAGCAGTGACAGCATATGAGCCTAGAAAAGTCTAAATTTGTCAGAGCACTGTGGGTTTTTTTTACTTCCCTCATCAGCAAAATGTGCTGTAGACGCCCGCATCTGCGGCCACGCATCGCCTTGGAAATCTGCCGCCAAGAAAGGGAATAAACAAGCCTGTCATCAAACTTCGGGGGATAAGGAATCCTGAATGTAGCACGACTGTCACAAAGCAGTTTCCATTTCATGCATTATTAACATTACCTAAACACATTATTTGTGTATTTTATTCATTCATTTGTCTTGTTAACATCCTCCTGGAGTGAGATAAACAGCACGGCCAAACCGGCTGCGTGACAGCTGCATGTGAGATTTGAAGAAAAGAAGAGAGACAGCGGCGGGATTCTGTGGACGCCGCACTTCCTCCTTCTCTCCGGCTCATTAAACGACGGCCCGGCAATGATTCGGCGCGCACTTTATCGACCCAACCGATAAAGTTTTTTTTGAAGGGGAATGGCGTCGCCCTTCCATCTGCAACATGCCCCGTTTCTCTATAACAAGGCGCTCCGTCTTACATCCACACACACTCCTCTTACTTATTTAGTTAGTGCAGACAGAAGCAGCTCCTAAGTATGAGGCTTGTCCGCAGGATTTTGGCAGCTTTTGTTGTGTTTTCTCCTACGCCATTCCTTTTTTTTTTCCTGCGCTGACTTCACAAACGGATATTTTAATTGGAACTTTTTGGCGCTGTCTCCATCTTGCGATAGAGTGGCAGACGAGTGAGTGAGTGAGTGAGCGAGTGAGTGGCTGGCTGGCGAGGCCGGGGCTGGGGCTGATTGGTGTGTAGCGAGGCATGCCTAAATCAACTGGCAGCATGAATAGCTCGCTTGAGTCTCACTGGCATTCACTGGAATCCATGGCATTTTTTTTATCCTTTCTCTGGAAAAAGTGTAGAATAACCAGCAAGATAGAAGAGAGAGAGAGGGAGAGACCACCACCCACTCTGTTGAAGCATGACTTCCCTCTTTTTTTTTCCTTTTTTTTTTTTTGTTGGTGCAATTTACTTGCTTTGGTGCCATCTCGCGCCTCTGTGTCTTTGTGCTTTTGTCAGAAGAAAGAGGCTCACCCTTGTTGCCGTGCTCCAGCCTTACATTCACTCATTCAAAAACATCAATGCCCTTATGAAGTAGTCTTGGTTTTGTTCTCCTGCAGCTAACTGACTTAAAAGAAGTTGTAAATGAAGTTATAATGAGAGCCGATAAAATCAGCTCTGTAGATAATGTGAGATCTGTGCTTTTTAAAGTGATAGTCAGCCTTCAGTCTGGGCTGCAGAGTTGGTCACGATTCTTTTATGTACTTTTGTGTTTGGACGTCTTAAGCGCTTTACAAGATTACTGAAAGAGAAGCGAAGATCATTGCGTGCCTTCACGTTTACCTTGGACAAATTAAAGGAATTATGTTCAACGTTGGGGATACAAGTGCTTAAATGCTGCTGAGTCAGCGCGTGTTTAAACCTGCAATTGTCAATAAAAGAAAAAAACACTTGACTCACCGTTTCCTTTCACTGCAGATTATAGAAGCAGCAACAGCAGCCTGATACTGCTCTGATGGTTCTTTCTGTCTGTCCGTTCGTCCGTCCATCCATCCATCCATCCATCCATCCATCCATCCATCCACCCTGCCAATGATTGGTTTATCTATCATTTCATCCATCCATCCATCCATCTGTCTGTCTATCCATTTATCCATCCAAAGATTAGTTTATCCATCCAACGATTGTTTTTCTATCATTCCCTCCCTCCCTCCATCCATCCATCCATCCATCCATCCATCCATCCATCCATCCATCCATCCATCCATCCATCCATCCAATGATTTGTTTATTTATCATTTCATCCATCCACCCCTCCAGTGATTGGTTTATCAGTGGATTGGGGATGGGTTTGTCACCCATCCATCACTAGGTTGATGCATCCATCCTACGACTTGTTTATCCATCCATGCATCCATCCATCCAGACAGTTTATCTTAGAGAGATAAATATCTCTAAGCTAATCAGTATCTCATCAGAAATATCTGCATTAACTTTGTCCTGTAAAAGTGGGTCGGCATTAATTGCCAATTCTGCTGAAGTG
The DNA here is from genome assembly GCF_002775205.1 of Xiphophorus maculatus. Lineage (NCBI taxonomy): Eukaryota > Metazoa > Chordata > Actinopteri > Cyprinodontiformes > Poeciliidae > Xiphophorus > Xiphophorus maculatus. The sequence goes on along the minus strand of NC_036452.1, from coordinate 7,513,585 downwards.
AATCTGGAAGATCGTGAAATTCGGTCATGAAACACGTGAAAGTATTCTGATTCGAGGAAATGTCCTCTTCCCAACTGGAGGGGATTCAGCAGCGAGTCGATTGCTAATCCGGAATGACACTTTGGACTCGACTCCCGATCCGGAGGGAAAGCTTTGCTTTGGGCTGCAGCAGCGACAGCAACTAATGCAGACCACATGTTGGAGCTGCGCATCTGCATAAGTTACACACCTGTTCAATCTGGGGCTGGTGCTACTCTACTCAAACAATGACCTCTGGTGCCAGAGGGAGAGCCGCCATGCGAGCCCAGGTCGACTTGGAATCACTGTAATCCTGCCTGGCATAATGTAATCTTTGTTTAAAGTTAAGTGTGTGTGCAGGTGGAGCTGTATACTCAGTGAATGCACATAATTGATGGTGGGGGGTTTTGTGCAAATGTGAACGATAGCAGACCTTCCTCCTTGGATTCTTAAGACAGTGCTGTGTAATTACCTGGCCTGTTGCCATCAAGCCCCACCGGAGAAGAGCCAGAAAGAGGAGCTTTGTCTTTGCACAACAACACACAGCAGCCCAGGGCCCTGAGTTTGTTCAGCTTAGAGTCAGGAGACGACATGTTGGCTCCCGACATGCAGGCCAATTCGGGGGAAATTTCAGAACATTATCTGAGCACAAAATGTAACTTTCATCTGTCCTTTCCTGTTCATCCCAACAGAAAACTCGCACTAATACGTCTCCATCTCTGCATTCTAAATCACTCAAACCCCTAGCGGATAATGAGAATTGTTAACTAGTCAAGTCTGACTTATTTATACGAACCGCTGAAGTTAAATCCAGGGCCAGAGGCCAGGCGGAGTTGTGAAATACTGCACTGCTGCTCCAGATTTAAAAGCTCGTAACTGACAGACGCAGACAGAAACGTGTCCAGCCAATCAGAAGCCAGGCGTGTATGCCGAGACAGATTTACGGCTTTGGCATAAAAATACATCTAAACGTGCGTGACACTGGCCCTGTCACCCCTTACCTCCAAGGGGCCAGAGTCGAGGCAGGCGCATGCATAAAGCGCGGAGTCAGCCCGCCTCTCCAGATACTTTAATTGTTCTATCGTCTCAGCCTCGATATGAGGGGGAAAAAAAGCGAGGCTTCTGCAAAAACTTGGCACTTCAAAGGCTTACCTCCCCCAGTCTTACAAGTTGCCTGTCTCTTCCGAGGAGCCCGGGCTTTTGGAGGGTGAGAAAAAGGGGATCGGAGAGGTGGTGTGGAATGAGTTTGATGGACTAATTGTAGCCCCCAGTGGACACAGGCACGCATCACAGTGGGGGTGAGTGGGTGGCTGGTAGAGCAAAGGCTGCACAGGCTGGAAAATATTCCCTGAAACTCCCTGGAATATCGAGTCCTGTCAAGAATAAACGGATGCCTTTAAATACTCCTATCGTATATCACTCCACAGTGTACAGTTTTTTTATGCTGAGAGGCTTTATGCATGAAACAGATCTGAAAAAGGTAGACACAATGGCCTGCTGAAGCATCCCTGCAAGTATTTGAACCTCTTTATGTTTCGTCACACATTTAAATTGGGATTTTATTATTACTGAAATGATTAATCAGATTAATCATGATTAATTGATTATTGAAATAAACAAAGTTAGCAATAGATTAATCAGTAACTGGAGTATGCAGACTCATAAAATGGCAATTTGCTGAAAAAACAACACACTCAGAACAGTAATTATGTCAAAAATAAACAAGAACTACATACTTTCATCATTTAAGATAAAAAAAGATGTTTTCTTTGAATATGTCCTACGCTTCACTATAAATTTAATTTAATTTATTACTTATTAGTATCTGTATACAAAATTGAAATAGATAAATTTTTATCTATTTATTACAAAGTTAATCCAAAAAATAATAAGCCGATTTGTCCTACACTATAATAATAAGTCAAACAGAAAGGGCTGTGATTTCCACATCTGGATGTTTGAAGATTTTTTTTTTTTTAATATGCAGAGGCGTTCTTTGCTACAAATGATCAATCATTCATTAAAGGAAAGCAGGTTTTGCATTGCAGGCAATTTTGATGTTTAGTTTCTTTTTAAATTTTTTTTATTGAAATTATGTGCATCTTGTAAAGTTTTTCTGATATTGTATAGAAAAGGATGAAAATTCTGCACATTGTCCTAGTTTTTTATTTGATTTTTAATCAGTTAATTGTCAGAATAATTGATTACTAAAATAATTGTTAGTTGCAGCCCTAGATTTTATGTTACAGACATTAAAGTTGATGCGTGGTTCTCAAAGGTCTCTACTAAATAAAATGCTGAAAAGTGTGGCAGTCCCTTTTAATCTGATACACATAATTTAAGCTCAGTTTAAACTCTACAACGGCCTTTAGCTATTTGTTAGAGAATATTATTATGTTATAATCAGGAAAGCAGCCATGTTAACTCTGGAGGAGCTGCAGAGATCCGCAGCTCAGGTGGGAGAAACTTTTCAGCCTAAATGCAAACCGCTAAGTGTGACACCAATCACTAAAGTGGTTTTTCATCAACATTACGACCTGATTCAACAGGCTTCCAGCAGTTTTAGGTTTTATCCTCATTATCTGTATCAAAAAAGCCAAATCAGTATCAAAAACTTTTGAGTGTTTGTATCAGTTCTTCTGACTTCACTCACCACTGCCAGTCTGGCAGGTGTACAGCGAGCCACAGGAGTAAAACGCAGTTAAAAGCAGAGAGGCACAAGGAGATGACACCGCAGAGGAAGCAGCTCGTGTAGGGTAGGGCCTCGGCTGGGAGAAAATCAATGGGAGGGAGCACTTCCATACACGGAAACAGCACAATGGGAGGGAGAAGAGGGAGTAAAGATTTTTCTTTTTTTTTTTTTTTTTTGAAACTGGAAAATGATGCATTTGTTTTACCCAGGGAGAGCAAAAAGCAAAGACGAGGGGAGAGAAAAAACACTCTTCAGAACATCTATTGAAAAAAAAAAAAATCTGGTTCTTTGGTGAGGTTGAGTTGTGTGGTTAAGGTTTGTTTTATCCAACTGTGCGGAAGCGTGTGTAGCTGTCTTTCAGGTCTCTTTTTAGTCGAGGCGCAGAAAGACTACTCATGGCATGTTCAAGGGCACTCGGTGGACACGGATGCCCTGCAGGAGGCGGAATTATGAATACAACATGAGTAAACAGACACCTACATATACAGCTAAAATAGTACGCAGAGTACTTGGCAAGACAACCATCTTTTAGAAGCAATTTGAGCCGGTCCGCAGCAGCTCGGCCTTCCCCCCTTCTTCTCCTTGCGAGGGTCATTGATAAAGTCTTGCGGGAGAAAAAAAAAAATCGGCTCTAATTTGCCTGATAGTGGAATAATTTGCACATTGGTGGTAATGTATTCCTCTGTGCATTCCTCCAGTACAACCGTTTTAGTATTCATTTTAGTGATAAAGGATTTTTTTTCCCTTTCCTTCCCCTACACAGCAGCTGTGAACAAAGGATACAATAGCGCACAAACTTGAAACACAATTCCGAGCCGCAGCTTTGAATGGCATTCAGGCTTCACTGCGACTGAGCGAGCCCCATTCAGCGAGAGCGCGCGGCAGTTTGAAGAGATGGTATCGAGTTGCCTGCAGATGGAGGTCAGTGTGACTGGCACAGTTGGCACCTTGGCACGGCGGCGGCGGCGGCGGTGCTCACATTCGGGAAAGATGCGACGGCTGGCGGCGGCTGGTGTTGAGGGTGGTTGGGGGGGGGGGACAGAGAGCAAAGCATTCTCCTCACTTCTTCTCCTTTTTATTTTTTATATTGTCTGCGCTTCCTGTTTTGAAAGCCATTAAGGAGCAAATTTCCTCACAGCGAGCGGGGAGATGAAAAGGGCCCGGGCTTTTGAAACGTGTCCAAGCGCAAATGTGAAAACGAGGGGGCGAATGATAGCTATCTGTAAACATCCCTGTCGAGGGGTCGACGGAAAAGGAATTGTGAGGAGAGTGGGGTGTGGGGGGGGGGAAATGATACATTCATTTGCGTGTTTTTTCTTTTTCTTTTTCTGATTCGCTGATGAAAGCGATGCTGCCGTTTTTTTGTTCCCAGCCAGCTGTATTGCTCTTTTCACTAACACACTGATGTGTCAGGGCAGAATCGCATAACTACCACTGAATCCCCCCCCCCCCCCCCCTCCCCCCTTCACGCCTTCCCCCAACCGGTCCCCTTCCGAAAATGCTTTGTGACATCTGCATCCACACATGTCTGCATTCACTGTAGCAGCAGAGTATTTATAGATGAGCTGCTGTTGTCATCCATTGATCCCCACACGATCTCTGATCACTAAAAATGCTTTTCTCATCGTGCCATCATCAGGGTTACCTGCTCATCCTGACTCCATTCAGGTTTAACATCTGATTGGTTGGCTTAAAGTTTATTTACTTGCCTAGTTCCTATACAGCAGCAGCAGCAGCAGCATTACATCGGTGCTGCAGACTCTCCTTCCCGCCCCTCCTCTCTTCCCTCGTCCTCCTTCGCTCCCTCCTCTACCCCACACTGCCCCCAAGCCTGGCCAGTCTGTGCCTCTTAATAAAACCGACAGCCTCTAATTGGGCTTAATTGCACCCTTCGGGCGTCGTCAAAAGGAGTGTTGCTAAACAAACTGCAGGGTCTGCAAGCGGGCCTGGCAGTTTTCTGCGGCACGTTGGCCGCCGAGCTCATGCCTGCAAGTTTCTGCAGAAAAACTGTAAAGACCTGCAGCGCGCGTAGCCTGCCCAACATATATGCAAACTTGGCAGCAGTTGTAGAAATGTAAAGAAAAGCCTTTGTAATTTGAAAGTTATCCTAACAGAGTAATGTTTCAATTACTTTTACAGCTTTTTTTTTTTTTACAGTATTTCATGCACACTGTGATTTTTTTTTTACTCATGATTTCCTGTGAGCAACGCCTTAAACTTCACCACTTCTCACTCACTTCTGATATTCTTAGGGTCAAATCAAAGATGGAATCTCAGGTTTGTGACCTAGACTCAAGTTATATTTAGGTCATTAGATTTTGCTTAGAGTTGGACAGAATGACCTATGAACCCGTCTGGACCAAATACAAATAGATATCCACCGGCGACTTACATTTGACTGATTCTGAATGTTTTTTTTCTAAGGACTGTAACAGATAAATCAGGAAAAATATGTTGTGGGTTGTTTGATAGGGGTAGTAGCTTTGAATCTATAGGAAAACAAAAAAGTATTATTACCCATATTTATACACCTACCAATACGCCCCTATTCTCTATCTGATTGTTGTTAAACTAAAAAGTATATCTCAGTAGATCTGAATATCATTGATTTATTTTAGCATTCAGTTTAAACAAAGGCTTATTTCTGTTAACTTTGATGATTAACTGATGAAAACCCACAATTCATTAATTCAGAAAATTGGAATATTTCATAAGGCGAAAAAAGTATGTAAAGTGGAATATATGCACTCAACACTTTTTTTCCTAACACATGCAACATGGTGAATATCTCCCAACCTTGAGAGTGTGTGTCACAATCCTTTCAAGGTAGTTGCTGCCTTTTTTTACATTTATTTTTCGTTCTACTAAACTTTCCATTGCTATATTTTCTTCTTTAGCGATGATGTTTTATTCAGAGTGATGAGTCTTTGTCATGATTGTGAACGACAGAACAACACTTTAGTGTTTAAAAAATCTTTTTTTTCTGTCTTTCAGTGTATTTTATGTCTAAAATGAACAGAAATGAATGACTGTGGGTCTAGATCAGTTTCACTTTGATAAATTAAATTAGTAAAATCTTTCATGACATTCTTTTTTTACATCTTGCCTATACATGCGGAAGAGTATTTTTGACCTACAGATGCAACAACCAGAGTTCTTAAAGTTAGGATAGGAAAAAGTTTGACATTATCTGAATCTTGGCAATTAGAGCTGATGAGAAGAAAATTGGACGATTCCCATCCGTGGCCTATTGATTGATTGATTGATTGATTCTGTAAATAGAATGTCAAGCCATCTTTGGCAGCATGTGTCAGAGCATAACCACTCATTGAGATGATGCTGCTTTACCAGAGGCAGCATCTTCTAAATGAAATCTGCTAAATCTACTCAGACTGGAAAACGGAGCGTCTTTTCTAGGGAGCATCTACAACACTTGGTGTCAGAGGAGCCTTTTAAATCCCAGGTATTATTTCATCTCCACCAAACACATTTCTTTTCTGCTTTTCAGCTGCCTAAGCAAAAAAAACAAAAAAGAAAAAAGAAAGATGGTGCTACTTCATCCCAGTAGCACCACCTCCTGGTTGACGGGTGGGGGGCAACAGTGACAGCGGCTCTCTTTGAAAGCGTGGTGGAGCAGGCTGCCGCCACATGGGCCTTTGCCGGGTCGCCGACCACAATTGATTCAAACAAGATTAGGCCGAACCTGTGAAACGGCGCCACTCTGAAATCCCCCCTTTGTTTTTTTTTTTCTTCTTCTACTCCCATGTCTGTTCCCTATTTCCTCGTTTTACAGACCCGGTTTGTTCCGGAGACAATTTCGATGCAGAAAATGTCCCAAACTGTATAATTTTCAGGCAGGGAAATGCTCATAAGAATAAGTCATATTGTGTGTTTTCGTCTGGAGTTTAAAAGTCATGTAATGATCCAGCAGGGCCTCCAAAAGGCTGGAAGGGCCCGTTCTTTTAGGAGCACATAATTAAGACACAGAGGCTGAATATATAGACTGAAAATATAGAGGAGCAAGCCAGTCAGCCTCAGTCCCAGCCTGTGGTTTTGTGTTTTGCTGCCCTAGACTTTGTGTTTGTGTCTGTCGGCGTGTGTGTGTGTGTGTGTATGTGTGTCAGCAGAGCGAGCAGCATGCTATAAAAGGCTGCTGAGTTGAGCCATAGCCTCTCTGTGTGTCGGGGTCGCGGCGAGCCAAACTGCTTGTGCGCATTCAGATAGTCAGTGTGTCTTTGTGTGAAGGATGCCGACCCGCTGCCTGACCCAAACTTTCTCCCCCCTCCTCATCCTCGTTTCAACCTCTCCATGCTCACTCCTGCCTCCGTGTAAACCACCGCTACTCTTCGTCCACCGAACGCACACGCCTCGCTCGTTTCAGCGCTTTGTCACTCTCTAATGATAACTATCCATCAATGGTGAGGGGGGCGTTGCTGTTGGAAATGAAGATGGATTGAATTAGCGTCGAGCGTGCCGACCACTGCGTTGTGGCGGCAACCCGTAATTACACTGTCAGGACCATTGAACTCCCCGCCGTACGAGACGGTGAACTTAACACATTTACACCATTGTTGATTACAAGGTCTTTTAGTCGGAGCAGCTCCACATCATGTAGCTCCTAATGGCAACTGGAAGGCCCAGTCGTTTGCAGATGATTTGTGTATGGGGGAAGTGGAGCGGTCGCCTGCAGGGAGCTGATTGAGAGGCTACAGCAAAATTCATACCAGAGAATGGTTTGGCACATTGGTGTAAAATAAAATCAACAAGAAGAATCAGGTTTGTATTTGGGACTCAGTTTAAAGTAAAAGACAATATTCATCTGTGTTTTGACTAAAAAAAAAAAGTGTAAGCACTTTATGAAACATTTTTTGTTGCAGAAAAGAAAAAAATATACTGTTGCGTCAAAAGTAATGTTGCATATTGATTTATTGTAGTTGGATAATATTATCTTTAATGTTTATTTATAGATATTGTGATTTTGATATGTAGACTTAAATGAAAAAATAGAATAAAAACCTGGAAGTTCCCCGTTTTGACAGAAAAACACATGTGAATCAGGCTAATGTTAGCTGGTTAATTATCAGGGCTGTCTGATCAGATGGCCATCTAGCGAAAAAGAATAATCTCTCCTAGATTACTAGTTTTACTTTTGAAACCTTGACTATTTTTTGCAACAGAAATCATTTTAAAGTCATATTTAAAGTCATAAAGTCTTTCTTATAACATACAGAAACATGTACTAAGAGGATGAGAAAGGATCCCAATGAGATGATTTGAACTTCCTGCTTCTCTCTCTGCAGTTTGGTCCTTCACTGCATCCATGAAACCTCCTTTTCAGCTCCTTTGATATTTGGGGTCAGAAGTTCAGATACTGTTTCAACTTTTGAGATGCTAACCGTATTGGCTAATTTCTCGTTGATCGCCTCTGATCGATCATAAGGTGGTCAAATAATTAAAAAAATGTATCTTTCTTTTTGCGATACACTAAATGCATCAAAACTGAAACCTCCCATCTTTTATCAGTGTGTAAATGCATCAACACAAAGAGTTCTGTGAAAACACTTTTTCTTTATACTTTTTCTTTTTACATTGCATCAGAATTAAAATCAGGAAAGTGATCATGATCAGAATCAGCAAAGTCAGAAATTTGTCCGGTAACCTGGTTGGTTTGTCTCGACTAACTTTTTCTTTTTTCCTTTTCCTTCCTCTGTAATTAAATTTAAAAGACTAATTTTAAAATTAGCATCAGAAATGCAGAATGACAGCAAAGAGCAAAACGTACAGTTCATGCAAAACCATCCTTTGCTGCTTCTCCCCTTTCGTCTCTGAACGGAAATTGGGCTGAAGTGTTTGTTAATAAACACGTCCAGCCAAACTCTGGGAAACAGACCTAATTTTCCTATAGAAGCACACAACTCACTGGATCTTAAGTGAACCAATTAACCTCACCTCAGCTCATTAAAAGCTCTCCTTTCATGGCCAGAAGCAGTAACTCATCTGCCTACACGGGACATGAAAGCGCAAATTTGTCCATCCGAAACTCTTAAAAGTAATTGGAAAAGGTAGATATGAAGGGCCAGTAATCCGGGAACACAGCCCCAACTTGTGTGAAGTTAAAAGCCGATGTGATTATAGGGAACAGCGGCACGAGCGGAAAGATCACGCAGACATTGTCATGTAATTTGGAATATATAATCAGCTCTGGTTTGTATGCAGCGGCTCCTAAAGTCAAACTACAAAATTGGGACAGTTGAACGCAAGGTCACAACGTGAATGAGAGGAATCTGAAGTTTTCTACAGATTTTCTGGTCAAAGGAAACTTTTTTTGTTGTTGTTCGGAAACTTTGAGGAATATTTGTTGTGGCTACAGTGTCTTCTCAGCAGCTTTGGAATTGGAACAGGAGGGAGGATGAAAATGGTTTCTTTTCTGCCACCAAACGTGCAGCGCTGGTATATTTGGCACGTGAGAGCCCAGCTCAACACATCCAGTTGTTGCCTGGGGTTTTCACTTTCAGTCTCATTGAAAGTCCATTTCTGTCACCCCCATATATGAGCATTAATATTAGTCATAACATAAGGATTACAGCAGAGTAATTTCATGTGCACAAACGTCTTTTTGTTTTGTTTTTTTCCCTGCACATTACTTCCAGGCCTTTGTTGAAGCTATCTAATGGATTAATGGCGTTGAGGGGGCAATTCATTCAGTTCTTTCCGTTGCAGACGTGTGCGGCTCACACTGTGCGCGCACTCGTCCAGCCAACCAATCTCTGTCATCTGCATCAAAATAATTACAGAGAGATAAATGCACCATTTGACCGTTTTCACAGCGATCTAATCTGAAGCGGGGCTGCGAAAGCGCACGGGAGGGGAGATGATCAAATCCTCGTTTAATGGAACTGATCGCTGCTGTGTGTTCCACGTTCAGCCGACAGCAGCGTTACAGATGCAACGCCTCATCTTTTCGTGCATTTAGCGTTGCCCCGATTTGTCCCTTCTGGATTTTCTGCTTGGAAGAGAAATTAGACCAAAACCTCTATATACTTTTTGCTTGTTAGACCTGTTTTGTTCTCTCTTTTTCTCTTTTTTTTTGCACAAAGCAGCTCAGATATTGGACTACAAGTGTAGGGCCTTTTGTGTTGAGGTCAGGGTGGGGATGAACCAGAAGTGTATTGGTTACAGCCATACCGCTCTGCACGTTTCCATCTCCTTTTAGCTTGAAGGCAAAAGCCGAAATCTGATTAGCCCCCATTATAAAGAGTGATATTTTCATCCCGCCGATTCTCGGCACTGCGTCAGAGCATTCGGCCGCTTTTAATGCCGGGAAAAGCCTGCTCCTTTGACAGATAGTAGATATCCCCGACATCGCTTGTTTGGACATTTCTGTCTTTTGTGACATGGACTACAAGACGCGCAAGAAAATAAAAAGCAACTAAATAATGTCAAAAGATCAGAAATCAATGGGTCAGAGGAATGTGATCCTCGCTGTTCTGTGTTCGACTGTCCCCCCCTACCTCCCTCTCTCTCCACTTGCCCCCAGTTGCATTACGAGTGTCTTTCCACCAGCCGCTAAAGTTTCCTTTTGTTCGCCGCCTTTCGGAGCTGTAACTCAAGCATGAGGAAGCCGCCTGACAATGTTTGGATATCGGCAGAAAATAGCCCTTTTACTTAAAGGTTACCGGTCGAGGTTTATTGAGTTACATGTTCATCAAAAAGAGGTGAACCATGAGAGGGCTTCATTAATGCGTAGGTTTGTGTTTCACGTTTTGATTCAACAGTGATGGAGAGCAGCAGGAAATGATCAATGACACTGTGGATATAGATATATTTTTTTAACAGGAAAGTAAATTCTCATGTGTGATTAAAATATACATATATAACGGAATCAAAAAATATATATAACCTATTTAAATTGTTTTATTTCATTTTAAATTAATATAATAACGTTCATAATGAGCAAATTACCAAATCACTGAACTGATCATAATTAATCAGTGTAATCCACCAGTTGTTCAGAAAATAAACAAAATCTAATAATGCGTTTAAAATATTCCATAATTCTTCTATATCTTCAAACATACATGGGGGGGGGAAAGCCTATAAAGCATTTTATTGCTTTAATCTGATAATATCTCCCCTCATGGGGTAAAAATAGACACTACATTTATCAGTGTCTGGTATTGCTGTTAAAACCAGAGGTCACAGGAGGGCTACTTTATCGCACCCTTTTCTTCTTTGCTAAAGAAAATGTTGGGACTCCCTTTTAAAATAATTTTTCTGGGTTACACCAGAGGTTACCGTATAGGGTTTCAACTTCTGTGGGAGTTGTGATCTGTTCTAATGAGAAAAGGAAAATGCAGCACCATAATGCTTTGTGTCGCCCACTGTGGCTGAGAGATAGACACGGGATTAAAAAAAAAAAAAAAACATAAAGAAAGAAATGGGAAAAAACAATTTCTGGACATTTCTGGGAGATAAATTAAATTTCTTTGCTATTTGGAGGTCTTCTTTGAAAAAACGCAATTGTAATGAACACATTCAAAACTGGAGAATAGATTTACCCTCGGCTTCAAATGAGCCGGCGTTATCGGATTCCGTCATTCGCTCTTTCCCATTTTCGAGCTGCTAATTGATGTTTTTGATGTCGCCGAGAAAATTGAAGAAAATGTCATGTGTGAACTGGCGCGGAAGTTAATAAGATTGACTTCGTCGACTGAATTCACAATGAGCGAAAGGAGAGGCGTATAAACGGGGGGGAACCGCTGCGAATTCGCCCGTTCCATCTGCCGAGGGATGAAATCGACACCGGGGTGCGAACGGGGCCCCGTAGAGGGTGATACCCAGGGACGGCGTGTTCACAAATGCTAAAAAAACACCAATGTTTTCTCGTCCTTCGAAGCAGTCGAGTTTTGTTTTTCTTTTCCTAGTGATTGGAGTGCATGAGCAGCTGTTTTTCCAAAGGGCTCCCGCCTCGGCTTGGGTCCGGCTTTTCTGTGGAGGCTTCTCCCGGGGCAGCCTCTTCCCCCCCGGATCCAAACAATACTTGTTTTTTATGCTGTTTTGAGTCTGAAAAGCTGCCCGAGCTTTATAGAGGTTAGATTAAGATGAAGCTAAAAGATGCACCGATATCAGTTAGGGTCATTGCATATGCTTGGCCAATGTGTAGCCGAGCCTGAACTTAAATCCCCTTAAATAAAAGGATAGAAGCGCCACCGGGGTCGCGCCATCTTGAGCCATTTATCGAATGTTGGCTGAGAGCCAGATATACATGTTTTTTGGGGGGGTTTTGAAGTGAATTTCCTTTAATAATCACCTTATTAGCCAAAATATATTAAGGTTTGATAAAACTATCCCTCATTTTCTAATATTTATATATCGGTTTATATTAATCTTTGGCGTCATTACTTTCGGCGATATTTAATTGGGAAATGGATTAGTTGACTTTGGTTCAGTGCTTCTGATTATTTCTCCCTGACATAAAGGGGACTGAGCTAAACCCTCCACCCTCCAACCCCCCCCCACCCCCCCAATACGTCCAGCACCCCTAAGCGCTCTTCTTTTTGAAGACGCCAAACAAAAAAAAACAACAGAAAAAAAGTGCCCTTTGCTAGCGTACGGCCCTCCGAGGATCACGGCTAAGGGACATTATTCTCGGAATAGGCAATTAATTCCACTGGCAACGATCGGTTCGAGCGTCTTTCCCCGCCGCCCCTCCAGATGCCCTCCTCTCCACCCTCCGCTCGCCATTTGAAATGCTAACACGATGAAAAAAACGTTCTATTGGTCCGTGTCCCTCGGCTAAGCCAGCCGCCGCGGGCGAAGAATTTCATCGACTGATGAGACCACAGGCGTGCCCGATAAAAAGGTTAACCGTACGTGACACGCTCTCCAAGTAGCCCGCAGTACCTTGAACTCTCAAGTTCTGTAACTTTTATTTGACTTTTTTTATTGTTGCCGAGTCTGAGCTTGTTTAGCCGCTAGAGCAGATCGGTGCTCGTGTGCTGAGGACGATCATGGATAACGTGACTTCTTTTATTTGTCTGTTTTCTTTTTTTTTCCTTAATAAAGACTTTATTATCGTTGTTTTTCAGGCCTTGCTATTTAGCAATGAATTTTCATTTCAGTTTATTTTCCAGCTTTTAATTATTTAATAGATTACATTTTAATCATAAGCACTGCTTTTTGAAGAGTCAGGTGGCATGAGACTAAGATGTAAAGCCTAAGCTGACAATGAATGATGTCTACAATAATACTACTACTACTAATAATAATAATAATAATGATAATAATTATTTGTACTGCTACTATTAGGCAATAATATTAATAATAATACAATTATTATACTGCTAACAATAATGGTAATGATGATGATGACATTAATGACACAAGTACCACTACCACTACTACTACCAATATAAAAACTCTACTACTAATGGTAAATGATATTACTACTACTACTTCCATTTCTACTGCTACTACTAATAACAATAATAGTAGTGATACTATAAAAATCAGTATGATACTGTTATTGCTATTTCTAGTACTACTCATTCTACTAGTAGTAATAGTACTGATGATTATACTTCTACCTTTACTGACATCATCCCCATAATAACAATGATTACATGAGTAACACTAATTAAGACTGTTAAACTGCTGCAGACGTTCCAGTTAGCATACATGATGTTATCACTGTGTTGGATTTTACTGCAGCGCAGCTCTGCTGAGTGAGAATAAAGAACAATCCAAGATGGCACATTTCTCTTCCGCCTTCAGGAGAATCCGAGGTAGACTGCCAGAGAGTGGGAGGAGGATTCCAGGCTCTTCTCAAATTGTTAGTAAAAGATATATGGGCACAGAATAGGTATGGCTGCTGCAATAGCTCCAACCCCATCTTTCCATGCATGTAAACACACATGCGCTTACGAGCACACACACACCTATGCACATGCACCAAGTGCTGCGCGAGGAGGACTGAGGCAGGTGGCTCCCCATGGCTGCAGCTTCATGACAACATGCCATTAGAAATAGCAGGCCTGTTGATCAATCCTGCCGACATGACAGCTTCGCCGCGAGGCCTGGCTCTTTGAGTGCCGACGCCGCGGCAGCTCCCTCTCCCGTTTCTCCCCACTAATTGGTGAAGGTTTCTCTTATATATGCTTTTGGCACAGGGCTTTTCTCTCTCTCTCACTCTCTCACACACTTTCTCTCTCCCTCGCTCTCCACCAGCTCTTCCTCCTCCTTTTCTTCTTTTTCTTCCCTCTGTCGGTTTTTGCTTTTTTAGTTTTAGCTTCACCTCCTCCCCACCCCCCAACCTCACCCTTTTCTAATCTGACCATATTTAGCTCTTTTTCTCCCCTCTCATTGTAAATATACCACAAACACATGCTGTTTTTACATAACTAAATGAAATGAAATGATCTTGTTTGCGTTTCAATCCAACACCGTCACGTTGGAAGCCATAACTTTGGGGGAGCTATTGCAAGCGGGTTGAGTAAAGGGAATGTGTGCGCCGCGGGCACTGTTCATTCGCAATTTTTTTTTTTTTTTTTTTTGGGACTTTTGGAGCCGAGATTTGACATTGACTCTAGGCAATGTGCATCAGCGCGATATACACAACGGGGATCAAGCAGAAAAAATATTAAGCGTTCGTCATGTGAAATGAAGAAGAAACAAGGCCCTTGATAGATTTTTTTTTTTTTTTTATTCACACACAAAAACAAAACACAATCTGCTTAAAATTAGGTAAAACAGAAATATACAATGTCTTTTAAGCTATTTTTAATCTAATTCCTTTTTTTTATGCTGTTAAACTGAAAAACGTCAAATCATTTGTCAGGATGCGGCTGCTCCCTGACTTCTGCGGCGTCTTAATTCCACCCTTCAGCGCCACCCACTCTGAATAGCTCCCAACTAAATAAATGAAGAAGTTAAAGGGGGGGGGAGATAAGCACACATTAAATGTTTAACTGTCTCGCATTTATCATCTGTTTTACCCCCTCTTAATTAAACAGACGCAGCTTATCCTTGCCACTCTTACTGCGCAGACACACGCACTCTTCCCTGCCTTTGAGCGCTGGAGCCTGAGCGCAAACACCGTCCTGCCGATGATTAATTTAGCCGTCCCTATTTGTTTTTTGTTTTTTTTCCCCTGCGTCCTGCAAAGTTAGCAGCTCAGTGGAGGGTAAAACCTGACTTTCTGCCTCTCTCTTCTGTCTGTGCTGGATGTTTTGTTGCAAAAAAAAAAAAAAAATTAAGGTAATTAATTGTCAAACCCATAATAATTTAAGTTGGAGGTGCTTTCTGTTGAAAAGATTAGCTACTACCTCCACCCAGTGGCACTAAAACATTATATATATAAATAAATAAATATATAGCACAAAATATTAAATGCAGAATGAAGGTTTGCCTTAAGCAAAGGGGGGTGCATTTATCACACAGCAGTGCTGCTATCTCCCACTCTGCATTGTCTGTCTCATCGCCTTATTACAACCCGTATTTGGTATGAAGAAGCCTCATCTTATCGCCGGCTCATTGTTTATTTTAATGTTTTGTTGGGGGTTTTTTTACGCCGGCAGGCGAAGCTTGTCGCCTCATGCTAGTATTTCCACATAGCGTTGCATTTTTTCCATGCAGGTGTGCTGGTTTCTTTTGTGTCCCTGTGAATCTGAAGCTGCACCCGAATTGCCGACGCTTTGCCCGGTTTCTCGGGGGGCATTGGGCAGGCGTGGTGGTGCTGCTGGTAGGGGGATAGAAGAAGAAGGTGGTGGTGGTGGGGGAGCAGGGAGTCGGAGCCCGAGCTCGGAGGAAGGAAAAAGAAACAGGAGTGGAATTGGGGGGTTCCTCTGATGCTCCCTCTCCAGATCCGAGGAGCGGAGTGGGGATCAAAGTGGCTTGTTTTATGTGGCGGGCGCAAGACTTTGAAGTCCTCCGAGTCACCTACAGCACTCACTTCATCAAGTTCACTAGTGTCTTAATAGCAGATCAATAAATTTCAAAGTCGGAGAGTTAATTTGATACCGGCGCTGATGTGATCACGCTGGGCCGCCGAGCTGCTCTGCTCGCTCTCGTCTCCTCCTTAACCCACGCTGCAACCGGCTCAGGCTCTCTACTCACAATAAAACACTCTGGGGTTTTTCCCTCCCTATTTCTAAATACACAAAAACAGTGAACACACTTTTTATTTAAAAAATGTGTTTAAATGGAAAATGTTTTTGTAGGATTCCTATAGTGGAATTTTATTAGAAAGCTCTGCACTTAAATTTTTTTTTATTTATTTAAGGCAGTGTTCATCAATTTATTATAACTTTTTTTAACAGTTGAAGCAAACTTTTTAATTAGAAGTTATTTAATTGGTAGAATTGTTTTGAGTTTTAAGTGTAACTGTAAATTTTCAAGTTTTCTTTAACAACTTAATTGGTTTAATTTGGCATCTTTCAAGATTTTTTTAAATATTAAGGGTAAAACTAAAAGATTGTGATTAACAACGAACTGATTTTATTTATTTATTTTTTTAAGTTTTAGCAAACAAACGATGGGGGAAAAAAATAGAGCCGGCGGCTTTTGACAATCGGAAGAGTTTGTGAGAACGGAACACTTTCTTTAAGAGCTTTTCATTTCACTGAAGAAAAAAAAATACGTAAAGCAGCACCATCTGCATTCGATGCCGTGAAACCAGTGGCTGGCTGTGGCCGGATCCACATCGTCAGAACAAAAGGCCAATTTAATATGTTCATCTAAGGGTTGCTAATGGTATTAGGGAGCCGGCAGGGTGGTCAGCAGGAGCCCGGCGCTCCGAGGTGAAGCCTGCAGCTTGACCTCCTCGCATTCGGGCCGGTTTATCGAACTGCTGGCGTCGCTGTGCCCCACATCTGCTATTTCTTTGTATGTATGTGGGCGATTCTGTTGGTGCTTTTTTCTTTTTTATTTGTTTTAAATTTAAGTTTGAGTTCTTTTCGAGAGTTGGAAACTGCAAACGAGTTTCTAAATTAACTGGAAATCAAGAAACAGTGAAAAATAATCAGGGATTTTTTTTTTTCGGAGGGGAAAAAAACAAAAAGATTGAGTCTCAGAAATTGAAGAGAATAAAAAATCAGGTGTTAGGTTGCTTAAAAGCCTTTATGTTTAAGGATTTGTGCACAGAGTGGGATTGTTGGATTTTTCTGTCTTAAAAGAAAAAATAGAAAATTGTCCTGGAAAATTGACAAATCTGATTTAGAAGCACTTTTAAATCCTGCATTGTGGCGTGTTGGATGAGGCTTTGTGGAGTAGTAAAACCGGCGCGTTTGATAGAGAGGATTCTCCGGGATGCAGCTGAAGCGCTGCTGTGCTGCTGCGGCGGATGCTGCTGATGCAGGCGCTGCCTCTGTGTGGGTGTGTGTGTGTGTGTGTGTGTGTGGTCCTCAGCGGTCGGCTCTCCGCTGGGCTCTGCCGAGACAGAGCGCCGGAGGTCCCGGGATTTTAATGAATGTTTCATGTTAAATTTAGCGCCGACGATGTTCGCGGCGCAGCTCACACTCGTACGTCTTATTCTTTTATTCATCTTCGTGCTCCGACAAAGGTGGAAAAAAAAAAGCGATCCCAGATAAGGGATCTGCTCATTTTCCCCTAAAAGAGGAAGGGGGAAAAAAGGGAATCTTCTTTTTATGTTTGAAATTTAATCCAAAATTTGCTGTTATTTCAAAACATGCCCTTCTTTTAAAATGAATAGAATAGAGACAAAAAAATTGAATAATCTCCTTTTTTTATTTTCTGGATCCTCCTGCTGTTCGTGCACCATGAAATCTCGCTTCATTAAAAGTGTATTAATCTTGTCTCGTCTCATGGGAGGTACCTTAAGATGATGTTGTGTCTTTTTCTTTAAATTGTTGGAGGAGAAAAAGAAAAGAAGAAGGGAGAAAAAAAACTTGCAGATTTGGTCCCTGTCAGTCAGAAATAATTGTGTGCTTAATCTTGTCCCTGATGGATGACTTGGAGTTCAGCAATGGGCCAGCTCCAATGACAAATACAATATTAATATTCATTAACTGCTTTGACAATGCTAATTTTGATGCAGTAGTAAAGGGCCTTTCCGAAGTTGGCGGCCAAAGCATCAGAGCTGAGCAAGGTGGCAAGATAATTTGCGCTGCTTTGCTGAGCCGAAGGCTTTTAAAGTCTTAAGCAGGGGGGAAAAAAGGCTAGGTACCACAAACAAAATAAAAGAGAAAGGGAAAAAGTTCAGACGCATTGGAAACCAGGACTGTGGAAGTAATACGATCAAGAGGCTGCTGCAAAAAATCTGACACCGCCAATGCTGCATCTTTGAGCAAATATTTTTCTCTCTTTTTTTTTCTTTTTTTCCCCTACATTTAAACGAAAAACTCGGCAACTAAAAAAAGGGGAGCACAACATGGTAAGTCAGCGCAATCTCAATTTTTTTTCTTTTCTTTTTGTTTAATCTTTTTGATCTTTTCAATTATCGCCATTTGAAGATCAATAGTAATTTTTTTCTTGCTGTGGTTAAAAGGCTCACAGCGGTGGTATAGTGGATGGTCGGATCACGGCTTTAAGAGTGGGCTTCCTCTCTTCAAGCCATCATTTGGACCGGGTTGAATTTTCTTATGCCGGCTCTTCTTAAAATCCGTGCCTCGGCTTTATCTCCTTATTTGTGCCTTTTGCTGTTATTTTAGCTGCTGTTGGTTCCCTTTTCGTCTGACTTTAGAGTCCGGAGGTGCAGGATCTTCTCTTCCATCATCATCTTGTACGGACAAATGCTTTTTTTTGTGTTCTATTTTTTTTTACTTTTGCTTGCTTCTTGAATAAAAAAATCTGTCGCATTTATCACATTCGACATTGCTTCAACTTCGCCCCGGATCGGGATGCTTTCTCTTCTCGGGGATACCATTTTTTTGCTGTTTGTGTTTTGTTTTGTTTTTCTTTTTTTCTTATTTAGCATTTAATCCGGTGTGACTGGCGGTGAATGGAGCTTGGCTAGTTTTTTGGGAGGATTAATGACATGACGAGAGACACCCCGCTGCTCGAGTTTAGCCAAGTTAGGGCAACTCCTATAGACCGGCACTCCAGCACCTTTATGTCTGCCGAGCCGCTGAGAGAAAAGCCCTTTTCTCTCGCTGCTTCTTTTTTTTTGTTGTTGTTGTTCTTTCAACTTATCAAAGAAAGAGAGATGGACACAAAAGAGCTTATTAGGGGGGATATGAAGATGGGCGAGGGGGTGAGAGGGAAGTCCTGGTCAGACGCGGAGGAGAGCGGGTGTTTGAATGCATGGGAGGCTGAGAGTGAGCAGCCAGCTCGGGGCCCCGGTCCCTTCTTCCACCGTTCTGGGATGGTCAGGAGCCGCTCCTGCATGCCTCGGCTCTCGCGCCGGTTCCTCCGACCGCCGTCTTATCGGCGTAATCCATCGGGGCTTTAGCGAAGGGGGCTGCCGTAGATGAGGTGCTGCCCCCCAGTGGATTAGTGGCTGACATGGTGGTGGGAGTCTGCTTGAAGTCTGTGCACTACCATGAGTGCCAGCATGCTTGTTTTAACCAGGAACCGAGCAGCATCCCAAATACAGCTCTTTTAAATGGTAAGGCTTTTTAACATTTTAATCGCTGTGGTTTTTCACTTTCCACCGCCTGTTTGACTTTAAATATTTTGTTCTGATTGGATTTTGCTTGCAAACTATTTTTTTTCTGCCGTTTGTTTGGCAATTTATAACACTTATGCTGCTAAGTGACAGATTGACAATTTGGATAATGAAAGGCACTGTTTGATTGCTTTGTGCTGACAGCCTGACAGCGTATTATTGCAAGACATCAAACTAAATCTCATTTATTTATTGTACTAATTTTTTTTTTAATTAAATAGACACTAATTATTAATTTTATTGCTTACACTGAGGGAAATTTCAGTTTGTATTATTTTAACATTTTAATGTACCATTTACTGCTCCATTCCTTTGCTTCTTTCGATATTAACCAATCAGACTGGATGTATTTTTGAATGCTTTTCTTAAGGTATGTGTCTTTAAACGCATTAAGAGTTAATATTTTTAAAACTTGTAATTTGTTACAATTTTTATAGTAATTTACAAAATACAAAACTTTGGACTTTGATGTTGAATTTGTGTTTTTTCTTTTTTGTTAAAACATGGATTTATTTCAGAGTTTAATCCATTTCCCAGCTTTTGCAAAACTTTCTTTTTAATGTTGCTTAACTCGTTTAAATTCCTAAAACCGCTTTTAGGAATGGAATGCGTTTTTCTTTTTCTTCCTACCCACTTTCTTTTTCTCTCTCTCTCTTTTTTAAAAAAAAAAATGTCCACGTTTCTCTCGCGCCGCGGCGTCAACGCCATTGTGGCCGAGTGATTGTGAGCTGTCCATCACTCGCCGGCAAGGTGGCAGTTTACTTTAGAGAGCGCACGTGGGACAAAAGGAGATGGCAGGAGCATGGCGGGGCGGCTGAATGGAGGGAGGGCAGGCAATTAGCCGCCGCCTTGTCGGATCTCTTTTACTTGTCAAGCCGAAGCCCCAGCGCTATTGTCCGAGTTGTGTAAAGAACATTCTCGGGGGCTTTTGTTTTGGCTCCTGAGGGCCTCACGACTGCTTGCTGCAGGCCAAGAGAAGCGCAGGGTCCTAACAGGGATGGAGAGGCTGCAGAAAAAGAGGGAAAAAAGGAAGAAAGTGGGATTCAATTAGAGGAGAAAAGTTTTTAGTTGTTTTAAGGTGCCAACTTTTAGCTAAAAATACTATACAAATGTAAACGTAGCCACATTTAAACAGTGTATTATATAATTTTTTTTAGCATAATCTTTAATCTTTAATCAACGTCCTTTCAATTATTTTAAAAAACATATTAAAAGTTAGTAGTGCTCAGGGGGGAGAAATTACTTATTCAATAAATATTTAATCCGTTACGGTCATTATTTAGATTTAAGCTCTTAGAGGTTATTAAAGAGTGACAAGTGGAGTTAACTGAATAATGTAAAAATTGCTATGAATTTTGCATTTATTAATATTATTTTGTAATTTTTAGTTAGAATAATTCACTGTAATCAGGAAACTATTTTTTATTTTTGGATATTATGCATAAATGTTCTTTACTTAAAATAAATATTTAGAGGGACAGGAATTTAATTTTTCGTTTTGTTGGCCATCTTTT